>NC_090933.1:1388789497-1389151997 GCF_040938575.1 Ambystoma mexicanum | reverse complement strand
TTTGTAGGCCGGACAATTCACCACTGCACTATATAAGAGAGATCCTTGGATTGGCTAGCTGACGCCAATTGCAACCTATCCTTGACTGACATTACTCCTTGTGCATGGACAGACCACCATCTCATCACCTTCTCGCTACCCAGGGATGCGCCTAAAACTGTACCGTCTACCAGGGCACCACAAACCACATCTAGGAATAATCGTAATATTACAATAGAAAACTTCAGACCTCTCCTAATGCCTATTACTAATGCTAACCATCCCGTACTTAATGCCAAACCGACTGCCCTTGTAGAACTCTACAACAACACTATGGAACAAGCCCTCAACCAGATAGCTCCCCTCAAACTAAGAAAGGCCAAACCAAATGCCCATATGAACAAATGGTTCTCAGGAGAATTAAAATGCCTTCGTAAAAATAAAAGAGCTGTGGAAACTAACTGGAGAAACATCCTTTCCCTCTCATCTAAAGATAAATTCTCATCTGCAGCTTCCACTTATAAAACTGCTATCATAAACGCTAAAAAAGAGATTTACAACTTGAGAATACACAATGCCAAATCTGGCACAAAAGAGTTATTTTCCATTCTAAGAGCTCTCGAATCACCGATGCCACCCACAGAGGATTGCATCAAAGATAAAGCCTGGTGCAATAATATCCAACTAGCATTATCAAACAAAATAGCCCTCATAAAAGCTAAAATAGAGTCTAAAAAAGCTCGCGTCGCCTCTAAAGACCACTTTAGCAGTAAAAAGAGCCCTACCACCCCCGATTGCCCTCTTTTCCACTTCTCCCCAGTGACTGAGGACGAAGTAGTAAAGATAATTGCAAGCCTTAAACCATCTAATTGCAAAGGTGACCAATGCCCTGTCTCAGTCAACAAGGATGGAGCCAAAGATCTAGCTCCATTCATCACCTCGCTGATCAACACTTTGTTCGAAAATTCAGCCGTACCAAACAACCTTAAAGAAGTTTGGGTCCTTCCCCTCCTTAAAAAACCCAATCTAGACCCTAATATACCTACGAACTATAGGCCCATCACGACCGTCCCCTTTCTCCTTAAAATACTAGACAGAGTGGCTTACCTCCAAATACAAAAACATTTGGAAGACAATACCCTCCTAGGCCTGCGACAATCCGGCTTTAGACCCAGACACGGACCAAAACTGCTCTCCTGGATCTAAAAATCCAAATGGATGAAGCCAAAGACAAGGGCAACTTGGTCATATTGCTCTTGTTGCATCTATCCGTGGCTTCGACCTAGTTGACCTCCAAATTCAAACACAACTCCTCTCTTCGGCTGCCGCAGTCTCACAGAATGCCACCAATTGGATTCAGTCCTTCTTATCTGATAGGTCGACTAGGGTCTTCGCTCCCTCGGCTGCTGCTGACCCTGTCCCAGTCCAATGTGGAGTACCCCAAGGTTCCTGTATTTCACCCACGCTTTACAACATCTTCACTAAGCTCCTTTTTGACCGTCTTGATGATCTGGGCATCACTTATACCAATTACGCAGACGACACCCAGTTCCTCATCACACTCATGGGGTGCTATGAGAGAGATGATGCAAAACTCAATGAAATCTACCTCGAAATTCAAGCATGGATGGCCACCCATAGCCTCTGCTTGAACGATTACAAGACGGAATTGCTCATCGTAGGCAAACAGGCCCGCCTCAACAAACTGGACACTAGGTACCAATCATTCACCATTGATGGCAACATCATAAAAGTCTCTAAAGAAGTCAAAACGCTAGGTGTGTACCTCGACTCCACTCTATTGGTCAAAAAACAAATAAATGCCACCATCTCATCTACGGCCTATACGAACAAACTCATTAATGCCTGCAGGCCATTCCTATCCACCACAAGTTGCCTCACCCTGTCCAGAGCACTGATATTAACTAGACTAGACTATTGTAATACACTTTTCCTTGGCACCACTAACAGTAAATTGAATAGACTCCAGGTCCTACAGAACAACGCCCTTAGATGCGCCCTCAACCTTCCGTGCAAGGCCCACATCTCTACCATCAGCAAGGAAGTCTGCTGGCTCCCCATCCGGGACAGAATTAAAATAATATTGCTTGTCATCATACACAAATGCCTCTCACTGACTGCCCCATGCTATTTATCAGACACATTTTCCAGACACAGCACCTCTAGACCCACCAGAACACTGTACATGCACCAACGGAACATTCCCAAATTCACTCTGAAAACAGCAGGAGGATGTATCTTCCCTGTGCTAGCAGCGAAATGTTGGAACACACTCCCCCTGACAATCCGGTCTGAAGAATCTTTATGGCCTTTCAGAGCCATGGTGAAATCCTGGCTCTTTACTCAATGAAATGATACCTGCATGCTTACCTATACTGCATCTTGCAACTTCCATTCTGCACTTTGTAACTTAGCCTATACTATGAATTGGACCACCCTGTAACCCGGTCCTATGATACCCACTGTATATGTCTTTATGCTACCCACTGTATTTGCTTCTATGCTACCTACTGTATGTGCCTTGTGCTGCTAGGCCGTAAAGACCCCTGCATATGGAAACTAAAGCACAATCACCATATACTAGTGATACGACAAACACGAGGTTCGATTTCCCAAATAATATAGTTTATTTCAAAGTACACTCAGTCGCCGACTGGGGTCTAACGTTGCTCGTCGATCAGGGAGCAGTTGTGTACAGATCTGCAAGGGAGTCTCTCATCACTTCTACAGAGGCGCCCCAAACACTTTTCGATCCTGGCTCGACAGCTTCGTCCTCGATTTGTTTTTGCCTTCTTCAAACTTAACGTATACGATGGAGAAAAAAGGGGGAGGGTCCCTATTCGGGTGCCATTTTTTGCTAGGCCGTAAGGAAGAACCCCGCATAAGGAAACTAAGGCACAATCACCATATACTAGTGACACGACAGACACGAGGTTCGATTTCCCAAATAATATGGTTTATTTCAAAGTATACTCAGTCGGCCGACTGGGGTCTAACGTCTCGCAACGTGTGTCACCAGACATCATGAGACGCAAGACAGCGAGCATCGCTCAAGCGGTAACATATATACAAACATACAATCTTTGAAGGCAAATCAAAACCGCCCATAATGCATCTTCTAGAGCTAGGGTTCGCTGATTGACAATCATGACAATTATGACACATTATGACAAGTTCCTTCTTTAATCTATTTATACTTATTCAAGCAACAGTTGCAGAGACAGTTCTTTCTTATGGAGAACATAAAGTTCTTGTTCAGCAAGGATATCATGTTCGTAGGAGAGACACATTCCCTAGTATGTTATCTACCCGTTTCTATTCGTGAACTGGAGGTCAGCCTGCTCTGAGGCAGATCCACGAAGGAGGACCGCTAGAAGAATATAATTCATGCTTTAACTGCCTATTGCTACAGCTTTGGTGAGACAGGCCGGCACCTGGCCCGCTGATTAAATACCGTTTCTGCTTTCCTCCAAGGACTTTGTGAGGGAGGAAAACAATGTATTTCTGTACTGTTTGGGATTCCTGTCTGGGTTGATCTTTCAACATGCAGGCTGTGGCCTCGCACAGTGTATGAGCTTTCAGAATAAAATACATTTTGCAAAGCGTTTGACAGAAAAGAAAAAAGCAAATGGTGGATATTACACAAAATGGCCGCCCTCTGGTTATACTGATGATTCTGTGTTTGCGGTGCTTGTCACATGATGCTATTGGTTTCTGGCCAACATAATATATCTTCCATACATGATTAGGGTTGTTTATAGACTAACAATGCTTCCATCACGTGCAACTTCTATGTAACTATGTTGTTCCTCAAGACTAATGCGCCCAGTTACCTGAGGGTTTGGTCGCACTTTATAAATAAACTAACTAAACTAAACTAAACTAATCTGATGAAAAATAACTAACAACTAAAGGTAAATTGTCCCATTTCGGTTCTGCAAGTCCCAGGGAAAACATTTGTATTGGTTCGTGGAGTTTAAAACGTGCACACCTTTTAATGTTTTCAAAAACATTATTAGAAGAACATATCCTCTCTTGGTTTTGTGTGTGTGTTGATTTTATGAAAGGCAAATGCCATTTGTCATGTGCAATTTGGATAGTTATGCAAAGCCAATTTAATGAAATGTGCATGTTTCACCACTCTGTACGTCTGGTCTGACCAGGTTTACAGGGTGGCCCCGCGAGCAGAACTCTTAATGTGGCGGTAGAGTGATAACGGCGCCGGCAGCACTACCAGCGCCGTTATCACTCTACTGCCAGGGTCGTAATGAGGCCCATTCTATCAGTCCCGTTTCCCTTTATTCGACACTATCGTCCCAGCAGCAAATCATCCTGTTCCTCGTAATACGCTGAGCGTGCTTCAACCACTCTGGCCCCCCTACCTTCACGGATACTGGTGGGATCGCCCCCCCTAATGCTTTATTCAGTGCCTGCAACTGTCTCCCTGTAATGGAACCGAGGGGCAGCTCTATAGCATGTACTCCAGGGTCCTAAGTGTTTTCGGATTCTTTACTCCTGCACGGCATCATGCGGAACGTAGATTGCTTCCTTCTTTTCACAAAACTTATGTGTCCAGCCGGTGCACTGGCATGACTATTGTGGCTGTTCTGTTGTTGTAGGCCTTATCCGGTTACCTGGCCTCCGCTACTATTATCATGTCACATTCTCTCAGCAGCCCTAGATGAACCATGTAGTGTATTCATTGGGAGCCCTGCTTGCTTCGCAGAGTCCCATTCTGAAGGGAGCATCACAGCCTCTGAGTCAAATGCTTATCCTCATGCAGGTGGACCTCCAAACTGAGATCAGCATCAGAACTGCCATCCCACCTCTCCCTGATGCACAGGGACACCAGAGCTGAGCTGCTCACCCTCATACAGGTGGACCTTCAGAGTGAGATTACCAGGACTGCCATCCCACTCCTCCCTGCTGAACAGGGACACCAGAGCTACGGTGCTCACCCAGTTGGTTGAGGCTACACGTGCATGTGCTGCAGAGATTAATTTTAATCTATCGTTCTTGTTTGGTAGTATCCTGTCAACACGTGCATGTGCTGCAGAGATTAATTTTAATCTATCGTTCTTATTTGGTAGTATCCTGTCAACAGGGCCTCCTTGTGACCTAGGTATAGTGAGGGTTAAGACTGTTATCATCTAGACAAGCTTTTATGTACTCATCTATGTATGTGGCTGGTCGTGTTAATGCTGCTACCACTTCTTGTACTGTCTGCTGTCTTGCAGACTGATCAGCAAGCCCAATGTGCACAGAATCTGTTCTGTGGGCTTGTGTGCATAACTCAGATGAGAGGTCTAGCCTTCTTGATATCCCATATGTTTTGTCATATTTGTTGTAGCCATATTGGCTTGCCTTTAGAATCTCTGAATGAGTTTGCTTGCCACCATTGAAGGTTAAAGTTATAACCTCTTACTGCATAGTCTGAATCAGACACAATTAGAGGGGGCTTATGTGGCTCAATGTGGTTTAGCTCAAGGAGGAGGCCTTGTAGTGTCTGGTACTGCTACCTCTGCGTCTGGTTGTAGAGACTATTACAGATCATACATTTGTATCAGTTCAGGTTTATAATGACATTTTGGGGGTAATTCATAGAATTCAGCACACAAGTGGCGCACGCGGCTGGCACACAGTGTGCGCGTGCGAATCCCTGCACCAGCCGCGTGCGCCAAAACCCATTTCCGCGCACAGCGTATTCATGGATTCCAGCCACCAAAACCAGCCGTGGCGCACAGTGGCGCAGCGACCCTGCAGCAGCGCCAGTTACGCCCCCAAGAACGCCTTCCGCGCAGGGAAAAGCCATCAAAATCCCCAATCCAGCGCAAAGGGCTGCGCTAACCCTGTACCAGCACGGCAAGCGGGCTACGTGCATCACTGGGGTGCGCGGGAAGTACCTCACGCGATTGGCCCCGTGTGAGCAGGGTACGCGTATTACAGGGGTGCGCGGGAAGTTCCACACGCGATTGGCCTGGGCGCGTGTATTTCAGGGGTGCGTGGGAAGTTCCACACGCGATTGGCCTGGGCGCGTGTATTTCAGGGGTGCGTGGGAAGTTCCACACGCGATTGGCCTGGGCGCGTGTATTTCAGGGGTGCGTGGGAAGTTCCACACGCGATTGGCCTGGGCGCGTGTATTTCAGGGGTGCGCGGGAAGTTCCACACGCGATTGGCCTGGGCGCGTGTATTACAGGGGTGCGTGGGAAGTTCCACACACGATTGGGCTGCGTGCGGGTATTAGGGGTGCGCGCGAAGTTTTACATGCGATTGGGCTGCGTGCGGGTATTACAGGGGTGCACGCACATTTTTACACGCGATTGGGCTGCGTGCGGGTTTTAAAGGGGTGCGCGCGAAGTCTTACACGCGATTGGGCTGCGTGCGGGTATTACAGGGGTGCGCACAAAGTTTTACACGCGATTTCAGCAGGGTACGTGTATTTCAGGGGTGCCGGGGAGTCCTACATGTGATTTGCCAGTGTGGGTCCTCCCAGGTGTTCCCTGTACACCCTCCACGGCCCCTGCAGGCAGCCCACACCACAGGGGACTACCCTGCATCCCTGGTCATGTCCCGCAGGCAGCCCACCCAACATGGGCATGCCCCCCAGCAAAGGCACATGTCTCCTTGCACCTATGATCACCAACTCATGTCCCCTTGCACCCCCACCCCCAGCATTGCGGGGCACCTGCCAGCAGGCCCCCACCCATGTCTCCCACCACCCCCACCCCCCCAGTCACCAGGGGCAGCCTCCACCAGGCCCCCACCCATGTCTCCCAGCACCCCCACCCCCCAGTCACCAGGGGCAGCCTCCACCAGGCCCCCACCCATGTCTCACACCACCCCCACCCCCCAGCACTGTGGGGCACCTGCCATCAGGCCCCCACCCATGTCCAACTCATGTTCCCCACCACCCCCACCCCCCAGCACTGTGGGGCACCTGCCAGCAGGCCCCCACCCATGTCCAACTCATGTCTCCCAGCAGCCCCACCCCCCAGCACTGTGGGGCACCTGCCAGCAGGCCCCCACCCATGTCCAACTCATGTTCCCCACCACCCCCACCCCCCAGCACTGTGGGGCACCTGCCAGCAGGCCCCCACCCATGTCCAACTCATGTCTCCCAGCACCCCCACCCCCCAGCACTGTGGGGCACCTGCCAGCAGGCCCCCAACCATGTCCCCCTGCCCCCAGGTCCTGACGATACTCAATCATGGCAGTAATGGGCAGCATACCCAGCACAAACACCCAGCCAAGGATTGCATCCACCCACATAGTAAATGCAATTACATGATACAACCCCAATGGCAAGTATGTAAATGAACACATGTCCATCACACACACATACACAATGGGCGCAAGTGAATGTCAAAACCCATATCATGACATGCATGAAACCAATGAGAAAATACCACAAATGAAAGTCATGAAAATATGTATTAAAGATGAAAAAGAAGTAAACAAATAAAACATACAACAATGGGGATAACAAAAGAAATGGTCCATGTCCGAGAACTAATGTGAAAATTCAAAAAACAAAGGAATCCAAAAACTAATGTTGTCCAAAGCAAAATCAAGGGGGAAAAAAATAAGGAAAAACCATTGCCTCATGGTGAACACAAATATAAATCAAAAAAATGTATTTCCAAAAATCCAACTATGCACAAGAATCTTCCAGGGTCCATGAGCCCAACACTATAAATGAAACCTACTACTACCTAATAAAAAAACTATATACAGAAAAGTGGCCATTGTCCGAGCGGTCCAAAAAAATCTCAAAAAATAAAGGAAACCTAACACTAACTAACTAAAGAACTATATACAATGGCAGCGGGCAAGTCCTGCGGCTCACTCTGTGATGTTGCCGGCCAGGGCATCATCGAACTCCATGTCGATGTCCTGGAGGCGGGACTCTGTCCTGGCCCCGAGGTCTCGCAGGGATAACCCCATGTTCACCTCAAACTCCCTGCGAGCTTCCTCGAGGCACTCAGCCCGCCTCAACACCCGACGCATGGAGAACTCCGCCCTGACCATGGTGAGCCGCTCCTCTTCCGCCCGCTGCCGCTCCGCACCTATCCGCTGGACCAACTGCTCCCACACGGAAGACACTACCATCCCAGGGTTCTCCTGCCCTCCGGCCGATGCCTGCCCCTCTGATCTTGATGGCCCCGAGCCATGATGCCTCCCACGTCGAGCCTGCTGCTGCCTCCGACGCCACTGCCTCTGCCAGCACGACGGCATCCAGGCTGATGGAAACCACCGACGCCGTCGTGCACGTGCCCTGCCCGATGATGCCGTCACATCCTCCATCTGCTGGGGT
Organism: Ambystoma mexicanum; assembly: GCF_040938575.1. Taxonomy (NCBI): domain Eukaryota; kingdom Metazoa; phylum Chordata; class Amphibia; order Caudata; family Ambystomatidae; genus Ambystoma; species Ambystoma mexicanum. The sequence goes on along the minus strand of NC_090933.1, from coordinate 1,389,143,683 downwards.
CCAGTTGCTGTGTTGTCCACCCCTGCTGGACCTCTGACTCCCGACTGTGGCAGGGATGGGATCCCCACCGAGCTGGCTGCATTGGTCAGGGCAGGTCCACAGGGGGCCCTGGTGGCATCTGGGCCGGAAGACGGCAAGGAGAACGACTGGCGTATAGTCTCCACAGAGGAGGAGAGGGCCGCCAGATTGGCCGACACATGCAGGAAACCCCCGAACATGGCCGATCCCAATTGGGCCACGTCGGCACGGTGCTCTTCGTGATGACGTGCGTGCTCCTCCTGGGAAGCACACACGGCATCACGAATCACAGCCGTGCGCATCGCGATCCCAATCAGGACCTTCTCCACACGGCCAGGGGTCCCCTCGTCCGCAGGTGGAGGGGAGTCAGATGACATGGACATCCCCTCTACCTGCGGACGGGCCTGGGACGGGGCATCCCTGCTGGTGCAAGGTGGTGCACCCACAGGTTCAGGGACAGCGACATGCACAGGCCCCTCCACGGTGACCTGTGCTGCCTCCTGCCCCTGCCCCTGGACTGCACCACTTGCACCAGCAGGGATGCCCCCACCAGGCCCCATGTGCGCCTCAGTGGCGGCCTCCTCCTCCTCTGTGGAAACCACCAACCTGGATGGCTCCTCGCCGTCTACCGCCGTAGTAGGCCCCTGTGGGGGCTCACCCACCCCTTCCGCTGCAGCCGTGGGGGCATCCCCGCCGCCTTGGTCCACAGCGCCGTCTCCGCCCTCTCCTTCACTAGCCGCTGCGTAGAGGGAGACATAGAACACAAGCATCAGGGTACTGTACAATGGTCCCCTAGACAGGAAGCAATAGCAGATGAGTGCCACTGTCAAAGTACACTTCCATCATGTCACACCACAACACATGTGTCAGTCCAGGCAAAACACACACAGTGACAGTCATGGTGCGTGCCATGGACATTTCAATGCATGTCCAATGGACTCTCGAATCATACAATGTAATGGGACTCACATGCATCATGGGTCATCCCTATCACATGCACACACTTCACCTCAGTCACATCTATCTGGCCCCGTACACCCCAATCACAGTGCATACAAGGATGACTAGGCTGCATCAGTGAATCTGTACATTGTCACAGACATGTGTCATGCATCCATGGCACTCACAAGTCACAGACACGCAGGTCAGGCACACAGAAATGGATACCACATATGTATCTGGCATCAGCACCCATCCCTCGCCCCCACCCATGTCCAGGAACAGAGACTGCCATGCTCTCATGTGTGCAATCTGCACAGGGCTCCCCATGTCGCATTCAAACACATGCAACAACCGTGCGGTTCACACATTACAGGTCGCACATGCATTCCCATGATGTCCCTGCACACATACATGCGTACATGGCCTATGTCACACATGCAGGCAAGTATCAGACAACCAGCACACTGCAACATGCCCTGTCTCACACAGCAATGCTTGGCCACTTACCGCTCAACTCCAGATGGGTCTCCCTCTCAAGGACCTGGGCGTGGAGCGCTGGGTGTGCGCGTTCCAGGACCCTCAACTGGATGGAACTCATGCGGCCCCGGCCCCCCTCCACGAGTCGCCGGGCCTTCATGAGGGTCCTGGACCTCAAGTCCTCCCAGCGCTTCTTGACCTTCTGGATGGTGCGGGTTGCCACCCCCTCCGCGTTGATGGCAACCACACAGTCGGCCCAGATCCTCTCCCGTCCTTCCCTGTTGGCGCGGGACGATCCGAAGAGGGCATCATACTGCCCCAGGACTTGCTCCACCAGGACACCAACTTCGGTGGCTGGTGCCCCTCTGCCCCTCTGGCCGGGGGTTGCCACTGGGGTCAGATGTGGATGTGCACGACATGGCAACCCCAGGGGCAGGAGTGGGTGGGCAACTGGGTCCTGGGGCTGGGCTGTGGAGCGATGTTATTCGAGTCGGGAGTCTTCTGTACCAGCAGGGGTGGACACAGCAACTGGACCCCTGCAGATGGCTGATGTGCAGGCACCAAATGGCAGGGCACGGTGGCAGCAGGCAGGCAGGCAGGCAGGCAGCAGCAGATGGCACGTGGGAGGCTGCTCGGGGCACTGGGGGGCAGTGATTCGGCCTTCTGGGCAGGAGCGTGGTCTTCCGTGTGTTTTCGCGTGGCCAGCTTGATACGGAGTGATTTGGCACGTGAAAATCCTGCACGTCAGCGTGTAATTCGAGGAAAGGCCCTTAGCGCGTAAGCGCGTCAGCACGTGTACGCGATTTCATTGGACCAAAAGCCCTTACAGCGTAAGCGCGTCTGTGACGTATCGTGCATGGGCGTTGCCCTGGCAGGGCTTGGAGATCCCGAGTGCCTTTACACTGCTCTGTACGTGCTTTTCGTGCGGTGCGTGTGTTTTCCATCTGTTGGGGTTCACAGGCTATTACTTCACAGCGGGTGTTGGCTACGCCTTCTTCTACACGCAAAGCAGACGGTGAGTGGTAGCCCGCTCCCCTTTTCAGGGGATCGCGTGAAATAGTTCACGCGAACCCCTGAAATACACGTAGCCCGCTCCCCCAGGCCCGATCGCGTGAATAACTTCACGCGAACCCCTGAAATACACGTAGCCCGCTCCCCCAGGCCCGATCGCGTGAAAAAGTTCACGCGAACCCCTGAAATACACGTAGCCCGCTCCCCCAGGCCCGATCGCGTGAAAAAGTTCACGCGAACCCCTGAAATACACGTAGCCCGCTCCCCCAGGCCCGATCGCGTGAATAACTTCACGCGAACCCCTGAAATACACGTAGCCCGCTCCCCCAGGCCCGATCGCGTGTGTAACTTCCCGTGCACCCCCGAATTACACGTGCCCCACTCAATCGCGTGTGTAACTTCCCGTGCACCCCCGAATTACACGTGCCCCGCTCAATCGCGTGTGTAACTTCCCGCGCACCACTTTTTTGATGCGCTGGGACTCTACCGCCTGCCTTCGTGTGGCGGACGTGTTTCAGCTTGTGCGTGTCTTTGGCTGTGCGTGGCTTTGCCCTATTCGATTCCATGAATACGTGTGGTTCGGTTGCGTGTGGGCGTTCCATCTGCTTTCCTGCAGTACATCCCCAGTTACGCCCTTATTTTCACGCGTTGTTCCCCATTCCGCGTGTTACGCCCCGTGTCCCGCCCACTTTCTGGTGTATGCGCTGAGGTTGTGCGCTTTCACTGTGCGCGTCGCGCACGCCTTTCGGGATGTTGCAGTGACTTGTGCGCCATGCACGGGTTTGGCGCACATCCCGCGGTGAACACGCGCAGGGACTTCCATGAATCGCACACGTGCGCGTGCGCCTGTTTTTTTCCGCTTGCGCCTGCTTGCGCATGCTTGCGCGAGGATTTTCGGCGCACGTTTGTTCCATGAATCGGCCCCCAAATGTCTGGTGCTGTCTGCATTGCGGCCCACTGAACCCATCTGGTGTGTAGTGCCTTCACATTTGTAATATTAGAAGATGTAGCAGCTTATAAATGCACTAGATGAACAAATCCAGGAAGAGTCTTAAGTACCAAACCTCTTCCTCCAATGCAGAGTGATCCCAGAGGTTGCAGAGGTTTTGCAGTCTCGGCAGTAGAGAACTGAGAGGCTTTCTACAGTGACCGTGAAAAGTCGAGGAGGAGTCTTCAGTACAAAACCTCTTTGTCCAACACAGAGGTTTTGCAGGCTCGGCTGTCCCCTGCGTGTGAGGGTGCAGTTAGCAGAACCGGATGTGTTTGAACTGTTGAACCAATGCGTGAGCCAGCAAAGACTGAAATTGAACAGTTGGCAGTCTGAAGAGCATGGCCCAAACGAAGAAACAGTAAGTGTGTTGGCTGTGTATTGTGGGAGACTGTGTCCTATGAGACACCTGAAGGTGTCTCACCCGCTAGTCCCCGGGGATCTGTGATCTAGGTGGCCAGTACACAGCCATCGCTTTTGGATCCAGTCGGTCTTCGGGGAGTGGAAGAGGGACACTGGATAGCGAGACGTGGTATCCCCTTCCCTATAACACCTTTACCCCATCCTACCAAGTAGGATATTTAGGAGCTCAGCCCCCCCCCTTTTTGAACATGAACACTTTCCCACAGACAACTCCCTGTGAACAAAAATGGACTAACATCCGAAGCGTATAGCTGACATGTCGGATTACAATGGTAAGGCAAGGTCAGGTAATTACTGATCATTATACACACCTGACTTCCATATCACTTCCCCACATGGATAAAAGGTGGAGCTCGAAAGTGCACTCTGAGCGAGGCAAAGTAAATACGGAAGCAGCAGTTCCAAGAAGGCAGTTTAATACAAGGCGGAAGACGGCAAGAATGAAGAGGATTGCAAGGAGGCAAGAGTCCTTAACATTTTAACCTAAAGAGCGCATCTTTCATGAGCCTTGGAGATAGGAAACTTAAGACCTGAAATTATAGATGAAGAATCCTGCATTGTGTGTCGGAGGTACACAGGGCTCTCCCGCACCGTTTGCCACGTGATACTGTCCTTGGCCTACAACAAAGCAGAACCAGTGAAGTCAGCACAGCCGGTGAGTTGGGGAGACTGATACCAGACTGGTCTGTGTGGAAACCAAGGTTGCAAGCAGCAAAAATCTATAAGGAAGATTATTAAAACAGCAGATGAATAAATTAACTTTGAAGCTTAAATACAATACCGAAGACAGAGTGGTCCGGGGCCACGTGGGTGCTCATTCAAAAGTCTCTGTTAGGTATGCAACTGAAAGGTTGCGAACATAAGAGAATTGTGAAATCAAAGCCTTCCTTCCTTCCTTCCTTCCTTCCTTCCTTCCTTCCTTCCTTCCTTCCTTCCTTCCTTCCTTCCTTCCTTCCTTCCTTCCTTCCTTCCTTCCTTCCTTCCTTCCTTCCTTCCTTCCTTCCTTCCTTCCTTCCTTCCTTCCTTCCTTCCTTCCTTCCTTCCTTCCTTTCTTCCTTCCTTCCTTCCTTCCTTCCTTCCTTCCTTCCTTCCTCCTTCCTTCCTTCCTTCCTTCCTTCCTTCCTTCCTTCCTTCCTTCCTTCCTTCCTTCCTTCCTTCCTTCCTTCCTTCCTTCCTTCCTTCCTTCCTTCCTTCCTTCCTTCCTTCCTTCCTTCCTTCCTTCCTTCCTTCCTTCCTTCCTTCCTTCCTTCCTTCCTTCCTTCCTTCCTTCCTTCCTTCCTTCCTTCCTTCCCCAGTATTTAAAACTTAATATCTGCGCTGTGAATACTAGGCCTCTTGTCTCCCATTCAGTAATCTCTAACCTAGGTGTGTCCCAACTGTCTTAGCAAAAATGTGCTTTTGTTGTCGTCTTGGACCTGCCAAACTTGCCTACCTCTCGCTGCCTTGCCTGCCTACTCTTCATCCTTGCCAGTGTCTCCCCCTCTCCCTTTCACCTCTCTCCTCTCCCGCTGAACCTATGGTGCTCTCTGTCTCTCCTATCTTCTCTAATTGCTTCTCTATTGACTATCCTGCTCTCCTCAATAAATCTGGTAGGAAGAAGTTTAAAAAGGACATCCTGGTCTCCAACCCAGGCCTCCCTATCGCTGCCACCTACACCAGTGCCTCCTCCAAGGAAACTCTCACCGACATCCTCTTTGTCGTGCCTTTGCCGGACCTATGGACCCTTCATATGGTCTCTGTGCTCTCACCTTTCACCCCTTCTCCCATTAATGGTGGCACCCGCTGGGATGCCCTTCTGGCTTCCTTCCTCTCCTCCAAAGTCGTCTTTAATGTTTACTCTAATGGGACCGTCCTGGTCCAAGGCCCTCAGGCCAACCTGCACCTTTTTGATAGACGCTTCCCACGCCTCATCAACTTCCTCTCTTCTCCTGCTGTTCTCCCTCCCCTTTCCTTGGCTACCATACCTTCCCCCTCCCTCTCTGCCCCCTCTCGGGCTCCATCGACACCTCCGCAGGGAGTACCTCTGATCTGTACCCCTCCCCGGAAGTCCTTCAAGGAGGGAAACCTTCTCCACATTGCCACTCTTAATGCTCGCTCCGCTGTCAAGCATTCCTCCGACATCTGCCGTCTTCTCGAAGAACTTGACCTCGATGTCCTCGGTCTTACTGAGACATGGTTCACGGCCAGCTCTGTCACCAGCTTCGACACGCTCCTACCTGGCGGCTACAAGATCCTTTCTGCACCCAGGACCAACCGCTCCGGTGGGCGTGTAGCCCTTATCTTCCCCGAGTGGATTCCTGCCTCTGTCACACCTACGCAGCCTACTCCTCTTTTGAATGCCTCGTCTGCAGGCTCTCTCTCTCTCCCCTAGCCATTCCCTTACTGTGGCTACTATCTATCGGCCACCTGGTCAGATTTCTCCCTTCCTCTCTGAGTGGGCAGACCTCTCCTCCTCACTCCTTGCCTCTACCACTCAACTCCTCCTTCTTGGAGACTTCAACATCCACCTGGATGCCTCCTGTCCCCCCTCTGGACACTTTCATGACCTCTGCGACTCTCTCTCACTAACCATTCTCCCCTCTGGCCCGACACATTCTGCAGGGCACACTCTCGATGCTCTGATCTCTTCAGACCTTCCCCTCTCTGCCCCTCTCTCCACTCCTCTCTCCTGGAGTGACCACTTTCTCCTATCCTCCCACTTCACCCTCCCTACCCCTCAGGCCAAGCCTCCACCATCACTCCCACCCACCTTCTCGGTCATCCGACCCATGAAGCGCGTGTCAGTTGAGGCTTTTGCCGCCACCTTCTCACCCCTCCTCCCCCTTTGGCTGACTCTCACCCTGACACAGCCCTCTCCTCGCTCCACTCTTCTATATCTGATACTCTTGATATCCTTGCCCCTGTCATGAGAATCCGCCTGAAGCCCAAAGCCAAGTGTAATTCCTGGTATGACTCGGACCTCGCCTCCCTAAAATGCAAGTGTAGGGTGGCCGAGAGGAAATGGCGTGCTTCAAGTTCATCCTCTGACAAACTGGCCTGCCGCCTGCTCCAAAGACAATACCGGCTCTCGGTCCTCACCAAGAGGAGAGCTCACATCCAAGCCTGCATCTCTGCGGCATCTAACAACTCGGCTGAACTCTTCAAAATCTGCAAGGAACTGGCCAATCCTGCCGCAGTCTCTACCTCTCCTGTCCCTTCCCAGGCCCTCTGCACGGCACTGGCTTCTCACTTCATTTCAAAAACTCAGGACATCCTGTCCTCACTCTCCTCCTACCGCCTCCCTCCCCCTATCCCCTGCTCTTCCTCTGGCTCTTCTGCAGCCACCACCCCTCCCTCCTTCCTTCTCTGCCTTTCCCCTTTTCTCTGCTGACGAGGTTTTCAGACAAGTCCAATCTATGAAAGTCTCGTCAAAACAGGTTCACCCCTGTTCCTCCAAAACTATCAAGGACCACATCGACTCCCTGGCTCCTGCCCTGGCTGACTTCTGCAATCACTCCTTCACCACTGGAGTCTTCCCATCCCCCCTTAAGCACTCCCTTGTGCACCCTCTTCTTAAGAAACCCTCTTCCGATCCCTTCTGCCTGGCTAACCATCGCCCAATCTCCATCACTCCTTTCCTGGGCAAGCTCCTGGAGAAACTGGCCATCTCCCAGCTTAATCTCCACACTGAATCTGTGGGTTGTCTTCATGACTATCAGTCTGGCTTCAGAGTGGCCAGAAGCATGGAAACTGCTCTCCTGAACATCCGTGAAGACCTGCTCTCCAACCTTGACTCTAACACTCTGTGTGTTCTCATCTTGCTTGATCTCTCTTCTGCCTTTGACACTGTCAACCATGCCATCCTGCTCAACCGTCTCTGTGATAACCTGGGTATCACTGGTCAGGCTCTGGCGTGGCTGACTTCTTTCCTCTCCAATCGACCCTCCCAGGTCCATCTTGTCTTGGGTCCTTCCTCTCTGACATCTTTTTCTCTACATGTGGTGTCCCTCAAGGATCTAACCTCTCTCCCTGGCTATTCAACCAATATCAGGCACTCCTTGCCCACCGCATCGCCGCTCTCTGCCCCAACTTTCAGTGCTATGCGGATGATACCCAGCTCATCTTCAGGCTACCCTCGGCCTCCTCCTCTCCTTCCCTCATCTCTGACTGTCTGTCTTCTATCCAGGAGTGGTGTGCCGCCAATGACCTCTGCCTTAATGCCAGTAGGACTGAGATTCTACTCATCGGCACACCCACTCCCTCCTTTCCTGCAGCTCTCTGGCTGGCCTCTCTAGGCCCTCTTCCTGCTCCTACCTGCAAGGCAAAAAACCTTGGGGTCATCTTCGACTCCACACTCTCCTTCTCTCCTTACATTTCTGACGTCTCTAAGAAGTCACACTACCAGCTACACCTCCTTAGAGGTATTCTTCCTTTCCTCTCCTTCCCCCAGAAGCTCACTGTCTCCAGAACCCTGGTTCTCTCTAAGCTGTACTACTGTAACAGCCTCTATCTAAATCTGCCTGCCTCTACTCTCCACCCTCTGCAACTCATCCAGAACATGACTGCGAGACTTGTTCTTGGCCTCAAGCCCAGGGACTGTATCTCTCCAGGACTGAAATCTCTTCACTGGCTCCCAGTGGCTGCAAGGATTAAGTTCAAAACCCTCTGCATTGTCCACAAGGCCTTCTGGGGCCGGTGGCCGAAATACCTTCAACTCTCCCTTCCTAAATATCTTCCTTCTCGAGCTCTTTGCTCATCCGCCTCCAACTCCCTCAGGGTCAGCCGCTTCTCCAAGCAACGAGTTGGGGGTAGATCTCTCTCCGCGGCAGAGGCCTCCCTCTGGAACAGCCTTTCTGCCTCCCTGAAACTTGAGGAGAACCATCTCTGGTTCCGGAAGCACCTAAAAACCTTCCTCTTTGCTTCTGCTTTCTCTCCCCCTCTCCCCTGCTAAATTCCTGATTGAAACTGCACTGAATCGGCACTGGGCCACTCTCACTGATCTCCGTCCCTGGCCCAGCCACCTGCCCCGGCACTGCGGGACTGTCTCTGTCTCCCTACAGCCCCCCTACGAGCACTTGTTCTGCACTTACCTTGCAATTGCCACCAGCTGGCCCCTTATTTATTTATCTTATTATTCCACTATCCCATGTACTGCACTTTCCCCTCTCCCTTGCCCCTAGCACTTTCCCTTGCCCCATTCCCATGCACTTGCGCGATCTGAATGACACCTGGCCTAGTAAGATCATTGTCTGTCTTCCCTCCCTGCCTCGTCGCGCCTTGAAACACTTGTGTATAGGCGCGTTATAAATGCCATATCATATCATGGGTCAAGCCAAACCCTGTGCACATTCGAAGGTCTTCGATACTTGTTGTAAAATTGACATTGGTCTGAGCATGCCTGAGGGAAACTAATTGTGTTAAAGGGATCTGAGCCCAGCTGAGGGGGATCCGGGGTGAACCGTGAGTTACCAGAAAAAGAATAACCTACGAACATTGTATAAAAAGCATCTGAGCCTGGATGAGGGGGATCCAAGGTGACAAACTTAGTGCTGAAAGGATCTGAGCCCAGATGAGGGGGATCCAAGGTGACGAACTTTGTGCTAAAGAGATCTGCCTAGCTGAGGGGGATCCGGGTGAATAGCGAAACACCCAATGTGAATACTGGTGAAAATCTAACGAGTAAAATAACCTGTTGTTTATTTGGTTGTATCAGGCCCTTTGAGTAAAGAGACTTTGAGAAGCAAGGAAACGTACGCTCCGAAGGCCCTGATGCTGATGGTTGAACTGTAACCCCGTGCTGAAGAAGCCAGAGACTGTGCTACGTTTGAGTGAACTGCCTTGTCCCGTGCTGAAAATGTAGGGGAGGGAGGCCAACAGCATGAACATCCTGACATATCATTTTTAACACTTATTCCCCACACTATTTGTATTTAGATGTAAGGATTGGCAATAGGTGTTTTAGTATAGGCCCTGTTATTTTGACAAGACACCACTAGGACTGCATTATTATTATTTGATGGTTGTAGCTTGCTCCCATCTGTAGATTTAGGATTAGATAGGCGTTTATCATACCCTGTTTGAAGTTCAATAAACACCCTTGAACTGTGGTCACTTGTGTATGTCTTACTGTTGATACCATGGGGGTCATTACAACCCTGGCGATGGACCATGGTGCTATTAGCACCATGGTCCATGCCGGTAACTTACCGACTCTGCCATGGTGGATGGCGGAATTACCGCCCCATTCCAAGGTGAGTGGGCGGTAATTCCCCATTCACCATTCACCCTTCTCCATTCCCATTTTTGCCCCATAGGGCATCATGGGAATGGGGAAGGCGCTAATTACGGCACCGTAAATTACGGTGCCGTAATTAGCACCAAGGTCGCTTAGCGCCTTGGACTTTAACGCCTGCAAAAAGAAAGGCATGGGGGGTCATCACAACCCTGGCGTTAGGGTTTTAACGACTCCAAAGCCATTTACGGCGCTGTTAAAACCCTAACGCCAGGGTTGTGATGACCCCCCATGCCTTTCTTACAGTCCCGACAAACTTAAATTCATCAAAACCACAGTGCACATTTACGGGGTAGATTGGGATTTTTTTGACGAATGCTTAAACACCCTTTCGAGCCAACACACTGCGGCAGTAATAATCAATTTACTTACTCAACTCAGCACTCTAAAAGTTCTGTGGACCTCCCCTTAATGCAAATTAGCCTCACAAACAATGTTCCCTCTAAGCTGTGTGCATGGGCGCTTATCCAGCTTCCTGCTGGGTGCCGCTCAGAAGGTCTTTAGCAGTGCACACAGGCAATTCTCACCTATGTAAAAAGATTTAATAAGGCACAAGCCACAGCAATTGCCTGACATTTGCTTTCTCCTAAAATAACTAACTAGTTTGATATTCTGGTGTAGCTCATTTACATTACCCTACTATGCAAGCATGACCTTAAAAACCTAAAAACAGAATGCAGCCACAAGAGGTAAAAACTAATATGAAAAAGTGGCTCCATTAACAGAAAAATCTAAGATATGCTCGCACACATTGACCAACTACTGTGCCCTCCCTACCCATAAATACTATGCTTTAGTCTACCATGCTCTTACTTTAACCTCTACCCCAAAACATATTTAGATATTACCAGATAACCTTGACTCTTCCTCTCTTGGCTCTGCGAAAGGTTACCAGACATGTACCTACATCCACATATTTTATGTTTGCTGTAATTGGAATAGCTTTCAAGTACCAGAACTTCTGTTATTCATCGTGCCCTATAAGAAGTTCCTGTTTGGAAGGACTTCCAGCGACTACCCTGGCACCCCTGAGATGTGTCCTGCATGCTGCAGCACGACTCATGAAAATGAAAGGATTCTGGAAATTCAACCCTGAACTTCCTCTAACTGCACTGGCTCCCGCTGCAAGCCTGTACCATTTTCAAATCCTGTTGCATCATCTACAAGGCTGTCACCGTGAAGTCCCCAAGCTACCTCACTGAGAAACTCAGCATCTCCAGAGGCCTGCAATCCACCAGACGTAAGGAAATGTGAAGGCTTGAACTCGGGCGGTGCAGGAAGGAAAAAACGAGAACAGCCTTCTTCGACTATGATCCAAGACTCTGGAACCTCCTACCATCAACATCAGACTTACCCCATTGCTGCTACAGTTTAGGAAAGAGCTCAAGACCTTCCTCTTCAAGGAATGGCTCCTCCGTAACACATAGGTCCACACACCCTCCACTCCCCATTGTACCTGAGACTCTGTGATCTGCTCCCCACTGTCTCCTCCCTTGGTTGCTTGTAGATCTCTTGCTGCAAATTGGCCACCATTGCCTCCCTCTGTTAGCTCCCACTCCCTTGTCTCTGTTTCCCTCACTGGGTTCTTCCCCCTACGATTCTAAAGCACTTTGGTGATTCCCGAAGCCAGGTCTGCGCTCAATAAATACACTAATAATATTAATAATAAAAGCATCACCCACAGTATGGAACCCAATTATCATCTCAAATATCGGATACTGACTGTAGATAAACAGGCTACTTGGATATGTAACCTCATCCCATGCTTCCTATTCTTAGTACATATGTCACGCAAGTGCTTTGAAGTGGTCCCCTGCATATTAACACATTATAAAACTCAAATATTTGATCTCTAAGAATTTTGAGTAGACCAATGTCATGCTCAGCGTCTCCTACTTTAGCATTGCTAACATTACCCTATAAGTGGAGAGCAACATTGTAAAATCACTTACTTGGCCTGCAAGGGATAATGGGTATGGGCTATGCCAGGTATTACTGGTATATAGTATTAGGGCAATGGATATTCAGACAGTAGAATGCATTTCACACAATCTGCATCCTTTTTAAGTGTTCATAGTTGCACTGGGCATAGACCTTAAAAAATCATGTTGTAACTCCATGCTATACAAAAATAATTTCACTTATCAGTTGTATAAACCTACCCAACAATATAAGGGTGGAATAAGTTGCAAACGGTCTTGTATGCTCTGTAAAATAATTGTGTAGCTGTAGATGCATGACATTTTCTTAAAATGCATATAATATCATGGTGAGGCACTAAATATGTTTTGCTTGCAAAGTATTATGGGTATTCAAATATCCCAGTAAGTGTTTCACTGCTACAATCGCTCATGTTTTACAGTGCCCTGTCAACTAGTATTGGATGCTAGCACAGGAGCTGGGGAAGGGCACGGGTGAAAGGACACAGGCAAGCCCTCCTTGGCGGTGATGAACAAATCAGTAACTTTAAAAAACCAAGTCAGTAGTTTTGTACAGTACAGTGCAGTGTAGAAAATGTGTTTGTTTGCTGAAGGAAAGGAAACTTTAGTAACAGTCTCGAGAACTGCACTTTCTGTTTCTTTCCATGCTCAGCTGCTGAGGGCATTTCAATTTAAACGTGTGTTCTGTGTTTACTGACTGTAGCATCCCCCTACTTCTTGTTTAACTGATAACAATAAATTACAGAGGGACCCTTGGTTACAGAAGAAGGCTCTCAAGCTGTTGCACCTCTGAGCATTGATGCTATTAATGTAAAAGGCATACATATGTGATTTACTTCAACAGAGCTCTATAAGAAACCTCAGTACGTCTCTTGTTGCATTTTGTCTAGGCTGGGGTGAGGAAGTGTGGGCAAAACTATAGCCTGTATGTGCCCAGTCATTTTACTTCCTATGTCAGAGTTACAAGCAAGGCTCTGATACATTTTTGCTTTCTACTTAGAGTGAAATGATTTTTCAGGAAGTAAAAAAGTAATTAGCTTTGCCAACAGGAATACTTTATGCTTATTAAAAGATGATTGTTGCCCTTATAATTTGTCTTGAGATAGGTCAGAAATATTATTAGAGTTCCTTCCTATGCCACTGCTCTGCTGATCATTGATTCGAAAAAATATCGGTGGAGCTTTGTGGGCAGAAGCCTGGGGTTGGGTCCTATGTGTTCATTGTTTCCCCTTTTTATTAGGTAAATGTATCTGTTTTTAGGGATTAAAATGGATGGTGTATATATCTATAAACTGTAAGGCTGGTTTTGAGTAACTACAGGACAACATAAGTGGATAGTAAGTATAAGCTAGGGAATTTTGATCATCATTTTCTGTGGTGCAGTTATTCTGATACAATTATCATCTTTACACAAATTATGAGTGTCATGTTCTCATGTGGCCCTTGAATTACTTCATTAAAGTGGCACATGAACTCCTATTGGCATGTTTTCTGACACATTCCTTTTAGTTGCCTTTATTCCATCTGCAAATATTGTATCCGGTCTGACTTTTGATATCCACATCAGTTATGAAAAGCAATATTTGTTTTTTTGTAATACACATGAGTGTTTTTCCAGTGACATGAAGCACACATTTCTCTCTGCACAGGAATACTTTGTTAGCTACTGTGGCACATCTTGAGGTCTTGAACTGGTTGATGAGTTCTCTTTATAATCACATATAAAATATATATTTTCTTTAACCTATGTGTTTGGAAAAAGTGCTGTAAAATGCACCTTTTATGCAGATTAGTAAAGAATTGCAGTGGTTTCGAAGGAGCAATTCCTTTCCAAACTCTCTTCGGTGATGGTAGCTCACTAACTACGCATGCTCACAAAGTGGCTTACCTCGTGAGTCAATTGATCACATGGAAAATAAAGTGCACATGAAAGGCAACCAGTTCCACACTTAGAGAAAAATTATTAGAGGCAACATTGCCCACAACATGTCGAAACTATATAGTGGTAGGCATATGAACACGGAAAGGGCTTGATGGCTTTAAGAGTGGAAGAAGAAAGGGCCAGGATGGTGGAGGCTGCGAGTAATCAGTGGGATTTGGCAATACGACACAGTGTGGAATTCACATTCCTTGGGACAGTTGTCAGTACACAAACAACAATGGCTAGTGACTCGAACGAGCAGGATGGGCATGTGGTGGTCCATCATATGACTCACAACCATTTTCTCCTCTCCCGCTCTCAGCTGACAAAGGGCCTCATCGCGACCTCGGCGGTAACCCTTAAATCCGGTGGTAGCGCAATTACCGCCGGATTTAAGGGTCCGCCGAATCAGGGCATCGGCGGATTTCACACCAGCTCTGAGCTGGTGTGAAATCCGCCAAGAATTCGCGCTAATACCGCCGGCGGGAAATCCGCCGGCGGTATGAGTGTGAAATTTCCCCATAGAGCCCAATGGGGAATGGGTCATTCCCGAATGGGCTCAATGGGGACTTCCAAGTCCGCCCAAGTCGTGATCCTGCACTATTAGCGCTGGGGGCTATGGCGGTCACGCTAATAGCCCCCGCGCTAATAGCGCTACCGCTACCGCCGAGGTCGTGATGAGGCCCAAAATCTGTGCAAGCAACACCAACGTGCCTGTCCCTCAATTCACCTCCACTAAAGAAACAAACAACTTGGACTATGGGGGGTGCGGGGGACAGCAGTGTTAACAAACAAGGCCATGGAAGAAGTTGTTTGGGGAGGATGAGGTTGTTGTGGGTACTCCATCGTCTTAGACCACTCCTTCATTCAAAAACATGGAAGCAATAACGAATAGGGGCTTTAGATCTGCTACAACTGGGAAACCCACTGAAATTGTTCTGGTGTGGCATGTTGCCCCTACAAAAGAACGGGTGGTGAGTTTTCCACGTGGAAAATAAACTGAAACCCTTTCTGCAAGGCCCAAACCTATCTTAAAGCTTCCCTCTAAGATCGATTTCTTCATCCCAGAAACACAGATTTCCGCTCGGACTCCAATATTTTGCGCCAAGTGGATGTAGTGGGACCTGCCTCAATTTTGGTGATTCAACTTGTACTGGAGTCTTTATTAAGACTATATGACAACATCAAGGACATTGTAGCAGAGAATATGAGGAAGGTCAGCACAGTTGATTTAAATGTTAAGCTACTTTTGAACTAAATGAACATAAGACGGACCGGTCTCAATTTGAATAAATCAAAAAATGAGGGCCGCCTTAGACTGCCACAAGGACCAATGGTGGAACCCATTGGCGCTCAATTGTACAGGTTCCTGAGGACATTCATGATCTGCAGCAAGTCCTACCAGTTAGTTCATCACCGGACCAGAGTGAGGCACCTAACAGTCCTTCCCTCTTTACTGGAGTGTTGTTTAATAGGGCAAGCTCACACAATTGTGGAGGAACATTCCTTTCTGTAAACAGAACAAACTGAAGTGTTCACTACCAATGAAAAACCCCCAACTGAGGTGAATGATCAGTTTGACCAGGTTAGGTCCAGAAAGCAGCGCAAAAAAAGTAAACTACGGGAGATGAAAAAAAAAAGCAAACACCAACCACCTCCCAACTTAAACAAAAGAAACAGTTTGTTAAAGTTCCTTCGTGCTTTACCAGATGAATGGACTGTCAAGGAGTTGGCTACGGCTCAACAGCCTCAGGAAGAGGCATGTTTGAGTCCAGCCTTGAGGGATAAACCCTCTATGTGCACCGGACTAACAAAAAATAACAAGACTAGACAAAGCGAAATCACTTTCTTTCTGGAAACTGAATTGCCAAACTCAGCAGAATCGATAGAGCCGGTCTCAAACAGTATGGCGGGTTTGGTGGATCCGGTACATGAGCCTACAATGCAAACCACCGTCCATCCCACTGTTCTGGTTCCGTGTGTCCAGTTACAGGTGTTTCTGGCAGCAATAACACCTGAGCAGGTGCAGCAAGTAAATTGCCAAGGAGAGATAATTGGCAGGGAGCTCATCACCCAAGTACATGGTCACCTTCCAATGAATAGAGGTCAGATGCTCAAAAGCTTTCAGGCAATCCCAGTACTCTGGCCAATACATTCTGACGAATGGTTGGCTCTCTCACAACCCGGGGAGAGAGGGCGGTATTATATTTTACATCAAATCTAATAGCACAGTTAGTCTGGAAGGAAAAGGAAGTACTGCGCTCTATGGGTTACGATCTATTTGAGCTAAACTCTGCTGCTGAAACATGTGAATTTTTGGTGAAAAACTGGCAGCTACCATCGCTGGAAGTAGAGGGCGCAACAAGGAAACAATTAGAAGGGGTAATGAAATCAACAGCAGAAGATTGGTCTTGGCTGGTAGCGGCCATTAAAATCTTACTCCAAGTCTGTGAACAATTGCCTTTAGCAGAGGCACGTTAAAAGTTGTTTCCTGGAATGTTTGTGGGTACTCAAACCTAATCAAGGAAGCTAAAAGGTGTGTTGGTGATGTAAACGTAGCCCTAATCTAAGAAACAATGGGCCTCATTATGGGTCCGGCGGTAACCCTGCCTGTGCTACCGGCGAGTTGCTGACGGACCCGTAATAATTTACTGGCGCTTGGCTTCCTGGTGCCATCAGGAGATTTCTAAGTCCGGCAGCCTGGGAAGTCAGGCACCAGCAAATTGTTAGTCCCCATTGCCATAGAGTCCTATGGGACTCAATGGGAGTGGGGACACGGAAGCACCAACACCGTTAGCAATGCTGCCAGTGCTTCCATGAACAGTGTGCCTATTGTGGCCACGGCTCCCAGCCGGGTCAGACCTGTCGGGCACAGTGGCCATGGCAGGCAGACTCAGTTTGCCGATCCGGAAACAAGGGTTCCAGTGAGCTTACCGGCACCCTTGATTCCAGACCGGCAAACAATTATGGGCCCCGCGGTAACCCTGCCGGAGCTACCGGCGGGTTGCCAACAGACCTGTAAAAAATCACTGGCGCCTGACTTTCGAGTGCCATCTGGCAATTACAAGTGCGGCGGCCGGGAAGTTAAGCACCAGTAATTTTGTTAATCCCCATTCCCATAGAGCGCCGATAGGACTCTATGGGAGTGGGGACACAGAAGCACTGGCACCATTGTTAATGGTGCCGGTGCTTCCATGACATCTTTGCCTAACGTGACCACTGTGCCCGGCAGGGTCAGATCTGTCGGGCACAGCAGCTCTGGCATACAAACCGTAGTTTGCCGCTCCAGAAACTAGGGTGCCAGTTAGCTTACCAGCACCCTTATTTACGGACTGGCAAACTAAGCACGAGGCTCAATGGGGGTCATTACAACTATGGAGGTAGCCATGCCGCTATTTGCGGCATGGCTACCCCCATTCCGGGTATCGGATCCGGGTTCCCTGAATGGGAAAATACCAGGCCATTCTGACCTTGGAGGGCCCGGTATTTCCCCATTCAGGAACCCGGACCCTGTGCATCCCCATTCCCATTTGAGCCCCCATAGGGCTCAATGGAAATGGAGAGCATGCTAACAATGGACCCATTAATGACAGGCCCGTTGTTAGCATGCTGGACCGTTTTACCAGGCGTCCTTAGCGGGTCCTGCGAGCAGACCTCGTAATGAGGCGGTAGCGGGTTGATGGGGCCAGCAGCTCTATCGGCCCTATTAACCCCCTACCGCCAGGGTTGTAATGACCCCCAATGTCTTTGTCTCCCTTTGAGTTAGAGGGTTTGTACACTTATTGTAAAAAAGCTATTAGAGGCAGCAGGGGTCATCCGCAGGGGGGTTTGGCAATAGTGGTGAATTTGAAATTAGAGTGTAAACACTTTGAGGTGGTAACCTAGAGCAACTACCTGGCTGTTGGTGTAACTTTTCCCACTGTGAAGAGGAGTTCATACTTATAAATGTGTACTGGAACCCCACCAAACAAACCCTAATTGATTCTCATGAGGAATTGGATGAGCTGCTAACAGGTTGACTGAGGGACAGTAAACCACATACAATTTCTTCTTATTATTTGTTTATTTATATATTTATAACACGCCGGAGCTCGCAAGCATCAGGGCGCATACATACACACGTGGACTAAATGGAAATGGAACAATGAGTAGTGGAGGGCGCTGGCGTCAGAGTGGCTAGGGGAGGAAAATCAAGTGTTCAGGGAAAGTTATTTGAATAGGGCAGTTTTAAGCTGTTTCCTGAACTTTAGAAAGTTGATTTCGAGTCTCGGATGGGTGGGTAGCTCTTTCCATTTTGAAATAGCTTTGGGGGAGAATGCTCTGCCTAGACCCATGGCTCTTCTAGAGGGGCCAACCTTCAGCAGGCCCTGATTTGTTGATCTGAAACTACAACTAGGCTCATACAGTGTGAATTCCTGTTTTAGATAAACAGGGGCAACTCCATATAGACAACAATGGACTATTGTCAGGGTTTTAAAAATGATACAGTCCTCTATTGCTAACCAATAGAGATCTTTTCTATCGCTCGTGATGTGCTCTCTTCTAGATTTTCCTGTGATGGTTCTAAAGGCATTGTTTTGGATTGTTTGGCATTGGTTAATGCATTTTCTGCTGGCTCCTAACAGAGCGTTTCCACAATCTAGACGCGATAGAATAGTAGCCCGAGCTATCATAGCGCTATTCAGTTTGTTCAATAGTGGCCTGATTTGGCATAAGAGCCTTTGATGATATTGACAATTTCGTTTGAGGTAAGCTGTTTGAGCGTCTGCTCCCAGTGAAGATTGTAAATAGACTCCAAGGGCCTCATTATGAGTCCGGCGGTAACCGTGCCGGAAATTCCAGCAGGTTAATGCCGAACTCGTATTACCATTCCGCCTCCATGATTGCCAGAATCACCGGGGCATTACAAGCCCGGTGACCCGGTAATTCCGATGGCAGAATTCTGTTATTCCCCATTCCCATGGAGTACCATAGGACTCCATGGGAATAGGGAAGTGGAAACATCAGCACCATGCTGCAATGGTGCCGGTGTTTCCATGTCCGCCTGCAGGCAGGTGGTGTTAAACCCGCCAGGGCAGACCTGGCGGGAGTGACACCTCCCGCCTGCAGGACTCTTAATCAGCCGGTCTGGAAAGAACGGTGGTGGCGGATTTACCACCACCGTTCTTTCCGGACCGGCTGACTCGTAATGAGGCCCCAAGTGTCTTAAAGTTATCTGCAACTTTGATCACAGAGTCTTTTATTAAGAAGGATGAATAAGTGGGGTCTAGTTTGTTAATGGCTTTGGTAGAGCCGAATCTCATGAGCTCTGTCTTTGTGCCATCATCCAGTTTGATTTCATCCATATTTCGATGGAGTTGTATATGGCTGAAAGTTTGTCGTTATACACGGTGTGGTTTCCACACAGTTCCATAATCAGTTGTGTGTCATCTGCAAAATTTGTGAAATAAACACCTAGTTTTGTCAGTAGGGAGCAGAGACAGCGAAGATAAAGGTTAAAGAGTAGTGGGGAGAAACTGACCCCCTGTGGGACGCGGCAGTCCACAGGCCTAGATGTGGAGAAATGGTCTCCCCAGATGATTTTTGAACTTCTGTCTTCAAGAAAGGAGGCAACCCAATCGATAGCTTCCTGAGAGCAGTTTCCCACTGTGTCCAGGGCCTCTCAGCTTCCGATGGTCTAGTAAATTGAAAGCTGCAGAGAGGTCCAGGAGGATCAGGAGGCCTGCATTCCCTTTATCCAGAATGCCAAGCATTTCAGTTTGTAGATCCAGTAGGGCGGACTCAGTACTGTGTGCACTTCTTAACCCAGACTGTTGTGAGTGGAGGAGGTTGTTTTTATCAACATAGTTCTGAAGTTGACTTGTGGCTTTTTTATCGAGTATTTTTAAAAGGAAATTACAATTTGTGATTGGCCGAAGATTGGAGGGGTCCTGTTGGTCGAGGCCTGGTTTTTTGACCAAAGGAGTGACTGTGATGGTCTAAATTTCCACCGGGAATTTGCGGTCCCTGAAAGAGGTGTTTGCCAAACGGCAGAGGAAAGGGGTGAAGATTTCTGCATTGTCTATGATGAGCTTTGGGGGGTAATACATTCTCTGGGCACGAGGTGCAATTGATCGTAGAAAGTACATTTTTCATGTCTTCCAGGGAGATTGGGGTGAACTGGAATGTTGGGTCTTTTAGGTGGACAGGCTCTTCAGTTGTTGGGAAGGAGTAAGGTGGATTGTTGACTTTGCAGTTTATAATTGTTTCTCAAGCTTTTTTGATCTTGTTTTGGAAGGCTGTTTGCAAATTTTCACAGCCTTCTGTAGTGGGCTAGAATGGGGGAGAGAGAGTAGTTGGTTTCTCAATAGATTTAAACATTTAGAATAGTTTCCCAGTTGAGTTTGCGGCAGTGGATATCTGATTGTTATAGTAGTTTTTTTTAGTTCTATCAGTTCAGCCCTATACGTACGATCAGTATTCTTCCAGATCTCTTTATTAGTCTCAGAGGGATCTTTGTGCCATTGGGCCTCATTACAAGTACCCCGGTCCGGAATTAACACTGCCGGTAAAACCATACCGGCACCGTTTCCATGTCCGCGCAATCATGACCCGCGGCCCCGGTAATAGCACCACCCCAAACCGCCACCGCGGAAATAGGGTT
This sequence comes from Ambystoma mexicanum, assembly GCF_040938575.1. Taxonomy (NCBI): domain Eukaryota; kingdom Metazoa; phylum Chordata; class Amphibia; order Caudata; family Ambystomatidae; genus Ambystoma; species Ambystoma mexicanum. Next base: position 1,389,123,049 of record NC_090933.1, on the reverse strand, counting down.
CCCCTTAATTCCGTCTGCACGGAAACCCCTCCGTTACCGGCAACACGAAACACTGTGAGCATCACCACTAGCGCGGACACGGAAATACCGGGAATAAAATGGCGGAAATACCGTGATCACGGTGGCGGAACCGCCGCCACCGCGAACATGGCGTTATACACTGCCTGCTGAACTGAATCAGGGCACAGGTGCACCAAATCAGCCCAGCTGGACCTAGCAGGCCACTGGGAGCCTACAAAAGGGCCACACCCAGCCCAACACAACACAGAACCATGCAGGCAGCAGGGCTAGTAGCACTGGGACTGGGCCTACTCAACCAACAGGCAGTACTGCACATGGTGGCAGTAATGGCGCAGAGGAGGAGGCGTAGGCGGAGGAGGCGCAGGCGGCAACCAGCCAACCCTGCAGCCATGGCAAACCCCATTGCCCAGCCAGCCCGACCCCGCCGCCAGCCACCAATACCACGCATCAGGGCCTCACCCTGGAACCTCACCCCAGGACAGATCCACACCCTATACCGGCTGGACCGTGCAACAATCCTGCACATCACCGCCATGATTGAGGACAACATCAGCAGCCTAATTGACACCCCCACCGCCACCCCCCCCCTCTTGAAGGTTGTCTCAGTTCTGCATTTCCTTGGCACTGGCACCTATCAACACACGGTTGGTGAGCTGCACGGCATATCACAACCGTGTTTCTCAAAAATCCTGGTACAGGTACTGGATGCCCTGTTGCGCCATGTGTCGGAACACATAGCCCTACCCCGCACCCTCCCCGAGGTCATTGCCACCAAGTTGGCCTTCCATGCCATAGCAGGCATGCCAAATTGCATAGGCGCAGTTGACTGCACCCATGTCGAGCTGACAGTACCACATGCAATTGAGGCGGTGTTCCGCAATAGGAAACAGTATCACTCTTTGAATGTCCAGATGGTTTGTGATGCCATGCAACTGATTACACACTGCTGTGCACGTTTCCCAGGCTCATCACATGACTCAATGGTACTGTGGAATTCCACGTTGCCACGGTACATGGAACGCTATGCCGGACAAAGCACATGGCTATTGGGTGAGTACAGCTGACGATGCTACAACCCTGTCGGAGTGGTGTGTGTATGTCCAGGCCAATGAGTATTGTGAGTGTGCCGCTGTGACCGCACATGCATCACCCCCCTTCCATCTACCAAATACACAGCGGATGCCAAACATCATGAAGGAAGACATGACAGGGCACCACAATGTGCCCGTGCACACGCTGCCACAGCCTATCCCGTCACTGTCCCATGAACCCTGTGCCACTGCAGACACCCACCCTCAATTGAAACACTGCCCCAAAAAGCACGAGAGGCGTGTAAATGAGACGACGTGTATTTACTACTTCCGTACAGTGGAGTCACTCTGGCATGTGTGGACAGCACTGCACCATGACATGCACACAATCAAATGTCACCCGCAGGGCAGAGCAAACATGCAAGTTAATGTGTAGGCCCATATGCAGTCAGCGACATACCTCGTGATGGCCAAAACAAACCTCCAGACACTGCATGGTACATATGCATGAATGAATGATGATACAAGAATGCACAGCAGCAGATGAGGACATGATGCCACAAACACTGACATGTTCCCCCATCTACATCCCATGTAGGTGATGCGGGATATGCACTCACGCCATGGATGATGACACCTGTACGGAGACCAAGGAACAGGCATGAAGAGGCATACAATAGGGCACATATCCGCACACGTGGAATGATTGAGAGGACATTTGGACTGCTGAAGGCCCGTTTCCGCTGTCTGAGCAGATCTGGCGGATCACTGCTGTACAGCCCAGTGAAGACGGGCAAAATCACGCTTGTATGTGCCATGCTGCACAATATATGCATGCGCAGGAACATCCCAATGCCACCAGACGCAGATGAGGAAGATGGGGATGGGGATGGAGATGGGGATGGGGATGGAGATGGGGATGGGATGGCACCGCCTCCCCCTGGGGGTCCACATGATGGCCAGAAAGCACGGGATGCCCTGATTCGCATTTACTTTTGAGTCACAGCACATTCACAGTAATGCACAAACATGGTGACGACAATGAATTAATAGTTGCACTGCAAAATAAATGATCAATGTCCACACATGTATCTCTTGATTTGAAATGGTGATGTATTGATGTAATAACAACAGGGAAGAAGGTGCATTGGTTAGGGAAGCTGTACACCCGGGGCCACCCACCACCCAAACGTGCCCACCCCCACCCAGAGCCCATTGTCCAAACCCCCAAAACTACCTACCCCAACACCCAAACGTGCCCACCCCTCTCACACCCTTGTAGTCCACATGTGTCCTGCACTGCCCCACACACATGCCATCACTTCCGTGTGCGCTTCTGTGCAACCTTGCCCAAGGGACCCGTTAGCCTACTCGAGCGCCTCCTCGGACTGGCAGTAGTGGAGCTGGATGGGGTGGTAGTGTTTGATTGGCCAGAATCAGGGATTGAGGGCATCCGTGCCAGATTTGCCTGTTGGCCAACCAACATGGCCTCTACAAGCCTGGAGGTGTGGTCGTTGCCCTCCCGCACATGGCGTGCAAGGGTTACTATGGTGCTTGCAAAGCGTCCTATGGACCTCGACAGGCGACGCACTGAGGCGCTGTAGCTCTCCCTCTGCAGCCTGGATTCCTCTTGCTGCCTCTCCACCAGCTGGGTGAGGGTAGCCTGCTGGTCCTCCATCCGCTGCATGCGGGCATTCAGTTCGGCCATGGATGGGGTGGGCGACCTCATGGGACTCCCCAGTGAAGTGGGGCTGAACCCCAGCTCATGGAAGGAGCCCAGGTCTTCCAATGTGGGCATCTCCCCCTGTGGCCCCGTTTCCGAGTGCTCTTGCGGGGCACTGTTATCACTGCAGGCCGCCCCCTCTGCAGTGCTGCTGCCTTCGGTGTTGTGTTGGGTGGCCATGATAGGTTCCCGTGGCACCTGTCTGGACTCAGCCAGTGTGGAGACGGTGGGGATGTTGGTGGTGGTGGTGGGGGTGTGCCGCACATCTGTAGTGGCTGTTGATGTGGCCAGAGGTGCAGTACTGCCGGCAGCATCCTCCTGTGTGGTGGCGGTGGCTAGTGTACTTGCCGATGCTGATTGGCTGGCCTGTTGTGCAGTATCACTGTCACTTGAAATGGCTGTGGGGACACAAAGGGCAATTAGTGTTGTTGTGGTGGCAGATGGGTGCATCACATGCGTCATTTAGATTGTACATTGAATAGTGTTGGTCACATGCATCTGATTGCTGGTGTCTGCATTCAGTGATATTGGTTGCCATACGGATCATGATGGGTCCTTTGGCCCACACATGCACTGCCTGGGGGGGGGGGTTGTTAATGGGTCCTTTGACCCACACATGCACTGCCTGGGGGGGGGTTGTTAATGGGTCCTTTGGCCCACACATGCACTGCCTGGGGGGGGGTTGTTAATGGGTCCTTTGGCCCAGTACTCACAACTGCATATTTACATGTGGCATTCATGTTTGGGCACTTACCGGCATCTGCAGGTGGGCTCACTCCTGCCTCAGCCTGCCCAATCCCATGGATTCCCTCTAGGTGGAGGACGCTGCTGCAACGCTCCTCCCATGCTTGCAGCCTCAGTGGGGAAGGGGGTCCTCCGCCTGTCCCACTGCTGCGTTGGCGGTGCGTGGAAATGAGGTTGCGTACCCTCAGCCTCAGGTCGTCCCAACGCTTGTGGCAGTCCTTCACACTCCTCACTGCCACGCCCACGGCGGTGCACTTGCATGCAGCTTCGGCCCACACCTCCTTCCTCCGCTGCTGTGTGGCACGCCGTTGGTCGGCGCTGAACAGCATCTCAGCATTGTCCACAATGTGCTCCACCAAGACGGTTAGCTCCGCCTCGCTGAAGCGCTGTTTGCGCTGCCTCTGAGCAGGAATCCTGGCAGACATGCTGGTGGTCCCTTTTGGCTTCTCAGAGTCAGGATTGTGCTTGTGCTGGCTCTGGATGGCAATGGATTGTGCTTTTATATGATGGCCGCCTCTCTGTTTCCTGTTTTGGCGATCATGGTATTTCCGGTTCCGTGTCCGTGGCGGCGGAGGCGGAAACGGGTTTTGTGCCACTTGTGGCTTCGTTATTTCCATTTCCGTGAGGTTTTCCGTGACGGCGGTAACAACGTTTCCGAGTCCGTGTGGTGCGCACGACCGACAGCGTGTAATCGGACGGTTTTTCCGCACCCTTGCGGACATGGAAACATTTTTACCGCCGTCACGGATTTTGCACGGTCCCGGACTGGCAGGTTGTAATGAGGCCCATTGTCTTTCTAGTTTTATTTTATCTTTTTTAAGTTTGGCAGTTCCAGCTGTAAACCAGCCTTGATGGTTGGAATTGGGGCGAACTTGTTTGTTTTTTAATGGAGCGTGTTGGTCTAGTAGCTCATGAAAATGGCTGCTATAGGTGGATGCAATTAAGTCACATGAGTCATCTTCAGACGTGATGTTCATAATGTGGGTAATTCTTTGTGATAGAATGGATGGTGTGATTTTTTAAAGATTTCTACCTTGGATCAACTTGGGCGTATTTTTGGGGTTTGTGCTATTATTTATTAGGGAGAGTCTAGCTTCGACTTTGTGGTGATCTGTCCAGATACAAGGTAGGGTGTCTGTCACTGACATATCCACATTACTTGTTATGATGCAGTCTAATTGGTTTCCTGATTTGGAAGTGGGGTTTCTCACTGCAAAGTCATTGGGCCTCATTAGGAGTTTGGCAGTAGCTGTGCCTGTATGGCAGGCACGGCTACTGCCAAACTCCCCTACGGGTCTGCCACCCGCAAATGGGCAATTACCGGGCCATTACGAGTTTGATGTCCCGGTAATTGCCTATTCGCGAGTGGTGGTTTTACCGGGCTCCCCATCCCCAATCTGCCCCATAGGGCAGAATGGAGATGGGGAGCATGGATGCACCGGCACCGTTAACAATGGTGCCAGTGCATTCGCAGGTTTTGCTCACAGGTGCCGCCCAGCCCGCCAGGTCTGACCTGGCGGGCTGTCAGGCACCTGTGAGCAAAACTCGTACTTTGGCGGTACAGTGTCAACGCTGCCGGTGCCGTACCAGCACCATTGGCATCGTACCACCAAAGTTTTAATGAGGCCCACTGTTTTGTAATTCCCTTTCAAGGTTTAAGGCCTCCTTGACTGCAACATTTCCTCTCCATCTGTTGAGATCACCAAGAAGCAGAGTCCCTGTATTTGGTCCTTTTAAGTTGTTCAAGATATGGCAAAGGTCATCGTTGAACTCGGAGGTCAGCGAAGGGGCCCTATAGATGATTATGAGGTTAATACAGTGGTTTTTGGTGGTTGTCATTTTAAGGAGTAGGATCTTGCATCCTGTGCATTGGATTGGTGAGGGAAATAGCTTAAGGTCTTGTCTAGCTATTATAGCCATGCCACCTCACTTTCCAGACTCTTGACCTCATTATGACCCTGGTGGTACGGTATGGACAGTGCCGGTATGGCACCGGCACCATCCATACTATACCACCTTATTCCAAGTTTCCCTTGTGGGTCCCTGACAGCCCACCAGGTCTGACCTGGCAGGCTGTGCGGCACCCGTGAGGGAAACACATGGATGCACCAGCACCTTTATAAACGGTGCCGGTACATCCATGCTCCTCATCCCCACTCTGCCCCATGGGGCAGAATGGGGATGAGGAGCCCGGCATTTCTGCCACCGGCGAATGGGCAATTACTGGCCCATTCAACTCGTAATGGGCCGGTAAGTGCCCATTTGCGGGTGGCGATGCCGGATGCGAATTTGGCGGTAGCCGTAATCCAGGCACGGCCACCGCCGAACTCGTAATGAGGCCCTCTCTATTTTCAAAGTAGATGTTGTAATCTATGGGAACCGCAATGTCAATAGTAGGTCCTATGGGTTCTTGTAACCAAGTCTCTGTAAGAAATAACATGTCTAGGTGTTCATTAGTAATGTAGTCGTGAATATCCTGAGCATGTTTGTTAAGGGATCTAGTGTTGAGCAGTGCGATTTTGATTTCTGAGTAGGGGTTGTCACTACCTGGGGGAAGATTGTCTAACTAAGCTCTCATTTTGGTTGTCTATGCTTACTGCAGAGGCTAAAGATATGGTTGGTACATTCCCTGGATACCTTGCAGCTGAATGCGGCAATTTTGTAAGTTCTATACTGCCAGCCGTGGGGAGGATTTGTCTTGACTGTGTCATAATCACTGGAGTGAGAGTGTCACCTGGTGCATGTGGGCTGGGTGAATCGTGTTTAGAGAGTAGAAATTGCTGCACTAGGTGCAGGTTGTGTCTGATTTGCTTGTGCTAGCAGGTATAAGGTCTTTAGGTAATCCATTACTTACTCAGAGCTTGCTTGCAGGAGGAGAAGCCTGGACAGAGTAACGTGCCGATATGCCAATGTCCGCCATGGACCGGCGTAGGACCGGCTTGACGCAGAAGTGCCGGCGCTGAAGCGTCTGATGTTTCCTTATCAGCGACTCCAGTGCTGCTGGGAACTGTAGTTCCCAAGGTACTGCATGGCACTACAAGCGTTCTAATACTCGGGGACCTTATCCCAAAGAAGACTTGTACAAAGGCTTGTGCAGAGATCAAGAGATCAAGAGCAAGATGTTAAATGCAGGCAGTTTTACAAATGATGCCAGTAGAGGAAGGCCCTTTTGCTTCACAGGGGGATGAAGTTTATATATACTCCAGCACTCGGGAGTGCCAGAACAATGATAATACATTTACTGCGGTAGGTTTTGAAAACGAATCGCACAGCAACAGCAATTAATAAACACAAATCAAGTCTTAATGCGCGTATTCAAGCGGTTACAATTGCAGAAATAGTCATTTCAATGTGGCATGCCACGCGGCAAGGTCCTTCTGAGAACCCGACTAACCTCTTTTTCTGGGGGATCTAAACGCAAGCTGTGTGGATAGATTTAAAATGAAACAGCAGGAAAGGGGAAATCTGAATCTTTTGCCTCCAGAAACATGAACAGGTATTGTGTGGGACCACTACCTAACGAATTGGGACTTTGACATGTGTGTACCTACCGAGGAGGGAATTGGTCAGGGGTTATAATAAATAAATAAGGTTGCAACTATGGGCAAAAGTTTCTCTGTGGACAGTTATAATGATACATTGATGTTGTGCCTAGAGGTCCTTGCGAACAAGGGCAACTACAAGGGAACTAGGCTCTATCGGTTTCATTATGATGAAAGAGTAGTGGAGGCAAAGAGGCTAAAAAGAAAAGCCCTAAGAGACTTATCACTGGAAGCATTTTCGGGGGGCGGATATTGTTGAGCAAAAAAAACTATGTTGGCAAATCACAGGTTTTTAAAAAAAATCGGTCAAGCTAGAAATGCGTAATAGGGAAAACCAAGTAGTTTTGAAAATGCTGATGGAAAATAAGAATTTTTGGGCAAACATAAATGGAAAGCTTGAAGGGTCAGGTACAAGGGGGGAGTTTTCAATACCCGCACATGTCTGGGAAACCTACTGTGAAGATAAATACAGCCGACCCAAAGGGGACGTGGGCTGCAACACCCTTGGTATGGGTAAGAATGCACAGGGATCTATCTATCCGTGGGATGACGACGATATCCTCTGGGCAATTGGTAAAGCCAAGGGTTCAAGGGCGCCGGGCCCGGATGAATTCCCCCCGGTGGTATTTAAAAGTAGTCTGTGGATCTGGCTTGGTCCAATGAGTGTGTTGTTTAAACAGGTTTACACTACACACAGGGTCCCGGGGACGTGGAGGGAATCAATCATCATACCAATGTAGAGGAGGTCCCAGACATGACCTGTACCCCCAAACCCCCATTTTGAGGTACCAGGAACATACTCGCCAAGGTATGTGACGTATGAGGAACAAATGAACCAACAGAGAGCTGCACTAAGACTCTGCCCAGTGCCCATCAGAAGAGCAATGCCTGATGAAGTACCTATAACCAGACAACCATGGGCAGCTCGGTACCCACTGAGACAACCGAACCAGCAGCTGACACGAAATGAAGATTACCTACAGACTGTCCACGAAGAGACCCAAAGAGCCTTAATCGAAGGCAAGTGGTGACAACACGAGGGCCCGAACAGGCTCACTGATGAACAAAACATCAGCCAAAGGATGTCACACTAAGACGAAAGGTTATGAATAAGAGATGTAACAGACTTAGAAGAGGAACGATGTTGAAACGTAAGGAAACGTAGCTGTGAAGCAAGATGGAAGTATTCAACCAGCTAACACTTGTAAATAGGCTTGGAACGCAAGAAGCTAAGAAAACGGTACTGCTTGCTATGCTTAGTAGAAGAATGGAGCGGCAAGCGCCAACCATATATCTACCTCAATAAAGCACACTATTCAAGTGCAACTCCATTTGACAAAGCAGAAGTATGCCCAGGCTGCAAAGGGCCCACCAGGCCTAGAGTCATATTCCATATAAAGCCAGAAGGAAGAGCGGAATCGAAACTCAGTAAAGAAGCAGCTCATGTCTGGAAATTCGAGGTCAACCTTAGGACGGGAGGAGAGCGGCAACTCCGAAGAATCGAAACTTCAGAGCACAGCAGCCTGCCCGTGAAGGTCAAGATAAGGAGGCCCAGGCAGGTGGCGAAGCCGAAGGAGAATCAAATACACAAAAAGCAGGGAATTGAAGCAGATTCACGGTGAACAAACACGTGACCAGCGAGGCGCGAAGAGGTACCAACGTCCGATGTCAGCCAGATCCCGAGGATGCCATAACTTTTCCTGATAAGAAGTTACAGTTTCGAGGCCATCCTCAGCCAACTAATTGACACATAGCCCTAAAGCACTGATTGATGGAAGAGAGGCAGGGTGAATCTTGGGGCACCAGGCACCTGGGTGTCCATTCTGCATGCTGCTAATTAAAGTGGAGATTTATGTCTAGGGGTGTAACCTACCCAATCACAATGGACCAAATAATCTAGGGTCCTATAGCTAGTAGAACCAATGAGACGTCGTACTTGTAGTGACGTCTATCATGAGTGATGTAGAGGGATGGGCGTAGACGCCCTCCCGATAAGAGTTATCCAATCCCCACACTCTGTTACCATATACAGATATAGCACCTATACTTAAGTTACCTTTTCCAACCAATAGTATTGCATGACAAACTTTTCAAAATTAGACGTCAGTGATGACGAGAATGTACTATAACTATTGCTGTCTGAATGAAGAATTGGGGAGTTGCAGCGAGACAGGCGATCGCAACACTGTTGATTTCCATTTGTTTCCCCGTTTTTTGTACTTGTCATTAAACGGACTTCCCTTTGCCAAACTACAGAGTTGTCCTTATTGATTTGTGTTGGAGTAATAGAATCCTGCACCCCATCCTTCACAAGGTGAAGCTATCTTGTCTTAAAGTACTCGAGGGTGAGCTCTGATCCCATGGGCCCGTCAGAGGTCGCTCCGCCCTCTTGTAAACCAATTTACAAGCAAGGAAACAGTGAGGATCCCAAAAATTTCAGGCCAATCGCTTTGTTAGACACATCGAGTACAATATTTGCGTTTATACTGCTCAAGGAGCTCAAACAACATATTTAGCTTCTTAACACAACCCCTTACTGTTAGGTGGGTTTTGTACAGGGATGGGGGAATCATTAAATGTCCTATCTGTTGGCAGCAGTTAAGAGAGGTGTGGTAGGGACAACCTATATGGCATCAATTAACATGTCAAATGCTTTTGACACGGTCAGTACGTACACTTTGTGGAACAAACCTATGGCTTGGAAAATTCCCTTGGAGACTGTACAGCTTTTGGCACTTTTTCATGAGGCTGGGGTCTTGACACGGCAGGTACCCACTTTTGTTGGGTTAAGGCAGGTTTGTGCACTGGCCCTGACCCTGTTCAACCTCTATGGGCCTCATTACACGGTAGGCGGTGGACCAAGGTGCTATTAGCACCTTGGTCCATGCTGGTAAATTACCGCCACCGGCTTGGAGGAAAGGGGAATTACTGCCCCATTCCAAGGTTTGCAAGGCGGTAATTCCCCCTTCCTTCATTGCCCTACCCCATTCCCATTTTTGCCCCATAGGGCATAATGGGAATGGGGATGGTGCTTATTACCGTACCGCAAATTGCGGTACCGTAATTAGCTCCCTGGTCCCTTTGCGGGTTGGGTTTTAACGCCTGCAAAAAGCAGGCGTTAAAGTATCCGACCCGCAAAGGGACCTCGTAGTAAGGCGGTATGGGTTAACGCCGGTACCATTACCGGTGACCGTTAACCCATACCGCCTTCCGTGTAATGAGGCCCTATATCTCAGACCTGGATGGTCTGTGGAATTCAGGGGTCACAAACCCAGTCAAAATGGACACATTGAATCTAAATTGGCTTGCATTTGCAGACAATCTCATCCTGTTGAATAAAAACCCCAATAGGGTTGCATAAGAAGTTGAACCCATTCTACCAATTATCCATGGACAACAACTTGAGGGTGAATGTTCAGAAATCTAAGGTAATCATTTTCACCACCAATACCGACAAAAAACATTTAATTGGAAGGTAGGTACACAACCATTGGAAATAGTTCAATCAATTAGGTACATGGGTTATAATCTGACTAATTCGCACTCAACTGTTGCATGGAAAGATTTTTTGAAGGGGAAATGTTCCCCCTTGCTCACCAAAATGAAAAGAATATATTCACAATTGTGTCGGTACTCCCTTTTGCCTCTAATAAAATTGTATTTGTTAAAAGTTGAACCGATGATTGGGTATGGTCTAGATATTATACTCGCTGATCTGGGCCCCCTCTTAAACTCCTTGCAGGATATTCTATGGAAAAAGACCTTATGCTTGGCAAACTCTGTACCAAATGTTGTAATTAGGCACAAGGTTGGGTTAATCTCGTTGGCAAGAAGGGCTCTGTGGAGAAAGCTGTTTGAGTTTGCAAAATGTCTAACTCCACCGGGAAACTCGCTTTACCAATCGCTTGGAGAAAACGCTACAGAGGTTTCAGTGGTCTCCCTAAATGATTTCAAACAGAGTTTGTCTAACAGCCTTGAGTTGTTTGGTTCATCTAGTGTAGAACTTGCTACCATTTCATGGGTTGTGAAAAAGAAAGTGTTTGTTTTTGACTGGGAGGAAACAGTAGACCTGTTGGCTAACTACTCACTGTATAGAGAATATGCCAACTTTCTGAGGAAGAGAACTGAAACACTTAAATATGTCTCCGTATTCCCTTGTCCCAAAGTACATGTGGTATACCTATGGTTTTGCTTAAACCAGTTTCTAACTTTGAACGTAAAACCAAATGTGACAAGGTACGCCAACACACACACAGAAACATTTGTTTACAGGCACGTTATACATGCCATGCCATGCCATATCATATCATTGCAGGATTTGTAGGGGGAGTTACGTTAAAGAAACACTGAAGCATTTAGGTTTACATTGTACTGCATTGAAGGAAGCGAGAGTCTTGTACTTAGGTTTGGAACTGCTGAGTGAGATGATGTGGGTTAGGCTGATGTGGGGAAATGGTGTAAGTTTCATTTTATCATTATATACTTTTTTTAAATTATAATGTAAAAACAGGAAAACAGTTACATTTTAGTGAAATAAATGAAATGGAAGGTGTACACTTTATAAACTAAAACACAATACAAAAATTAAAAAAAGCTTTTGGATCAGGAAATAGTGACACTTCTAAGTTATTTCTGTGTTCCTGTCCTTCAGAGGACTTCTTTGAGGCATGTGTTGGCAGGCATGGTGCAGGATGCATGTGTGCTCCTCCTTCCAGCCTGTTGGATGGAAGTTGGACTTCAGCAAATCATATAGTGGTTTCACTAATGCTGCATAGCTGCCACATATGATCGCCCAAAGTTTAAAAATGCCAAGTTTGGCCTGCAATTACTTAAGCGTGCGTGGGCTTTGCAAGTGTGCACATTCCTCTAGGAATTGTGGAACATATCCTCTTCCCTCATCAGATAATGAAAACCCCAGAAATATGATTTCCCTATGGGCTATTTTAGAGTTCTTACATTTATATATCTGTGCTGCACCTAAAACAGCCCATGAGGTTGCATAGGAGCTCACTGTGTTTCCCCCAACTTCATCTGAAAAAGCTGGTTCAATTACCTCTTCCCCTCTAGGGCTTTCCCAGCAAATAGCCTGGGCCAAATATGTTCTGTTAAAAGGCCATCTTGTGTTCTATGCAAATCAGACCAGACTAGTGCCTCTATTTCCTTCGGATGATCCCCTTGAAGGTGAATTGTAACTATGCACACATTATTGTCTTCAACTACGTCTCCATACAAACACCCAGATGCCTCCATCCTCCCATCAAGACTTATAATAATAACATTTATTTAGTGCTATGTTTGTAGCTCAAAAGAGTTTTATCATAACACCAACAATTAGAATGTATGAAAAATTTAGTTACACGTAATCGATAAAAGACAAAATAAATAAAATACAGTAATAAAGTACAGTACAATTATACAATTGATCAGCCATGTCAGTAGATACACATATTAAATACATTATATTTACATTTTCAAATACCAATATTAGTCTAGCACGAAACCCCAAAAGCAAAAGTAGTCACCTTAATGATTGAAGCAATTCAGTAACTGGTATAAAGTGCAAAAATACAATGAAAGTGCATAGTACCGATTTGACAGAGTTTGCGGTATACAGATTTTTATACATCAAACCACCATCATCATCATCTTTGCCCAACTTTATCCAGCTTAAGAATTGCCTTCAATATGTTGAAAAGAGCTACATGCATGGTTTTGTGCCCAGAATTCAAGTAATACTGCCAAAAAGAATCTTAATGTTGTTGTTATAATCGGACACAAAAGGACCAAGCATCTTAATATTTAAGGGTCTGTGCTCCCTACATTCAGTCAGAATATGCTGTGCAGTCTCAAGTGTACCCATGACACCACACGATCGACAGATTCTTTTTTCTTTAAGAATGCCAAGTTCATGTCCAATGGAGTATAGTACTGGAAATCTGCCAATACGTAACAAAAGAACAAACCTGCGCAGCTCTGGGGAGGGAGACAGTTTAATATATCCTTGGCCAGTCATGAAGCTATGTGACAAAGAGTTGATAAGAGGGCTGTAAGTGTTGAGTGCAGAGTGGTGAATGTAGTTGGTACACTAATCCCATTGGGCCAACTTAACTGATCATTCTTTTGTCAAAGCGTATAGGTTATCATCCCAATGTGGGCTCCAGCCAATAGTATCGAAACTAGCTAGACTCAAGCTTGTCGTGGTCAAAGGATTACTACCCGAAGGTAGTTGTTCGAACAGAGTTTCTTCTTTTATGGGCCATAGATGCCAGAGACAGAAGCTCTAATTCTAGTCGAATGATTTCGACCGGTACCTCAGGGCCAAGCCTCAACATTTTCCTCCAGAATCTGCCCTCAAGAATGTTTAACCAGCAAAAGTCCTTCATGCCTATAGCATCCAGCCCACACAGCACAGATGGGCAAAAGCATTGTTTGTATAGTGTCAGTACCCCTTGAAACCAGATGATGCCTTCATGCAACTATGGAGCATGTCCATCTTTGGCGTTCCCTTCCTTTCCTGGCTTCAACGAGACCACAATAGTGATGCTTGGTTGTAAATTCAACTCCCAGGTATTTAAAGCTGTTAACTTTTTCTATAACATTCCCATTGATAACCAGAACGGGTACCTTCCCCCGATTATGAGAGAAGAACTTGACCTTGGTTTTGTCACATTTCAGAACCAGGTCATGTTCATTAGAAAAACTCAACAATGCCTCCATAGATCTGTTCAATCCCGAGAAGGTATGGTCAAACACAATCAGGTCGTCCGCATGTCGGAGGCAGCTCACCTTATTTCTCGAAATCGTTGAAGGACAATTGTGCACCTTCTCAAGTTTGCGCAACAGTTCAGATATGTATATATTAAAAAGCAAGGAGGCCAAGGCACATCCCTATTTTACTCCAAGATGTTTTTATTTATAGGTGCAGCTACCACACCCTTGCAATCTAGTCTTACCTGAACCATTTTATCTGTCTGCAGGCCCATAGTTCATAACAATAAATCTCTCGGGCAGCCTAATTTATACATCGTGTCCCACAGCTTTCCTATACTTACAGTATCAAAGGCTGCCCAGAAATAAATCATGACAACATGTAAACCGGGGTGTCCCTTTGTTTTAACCCTTCTGATAATCAAGGAGCCAGAGGCAATGGGATGTTACCGTGCCTTCTCTGAATCACATTTGGAAATCACTCAATAGGCCAATTGACTGAACCCAATGAGTTATTTTGTCAAGTAACAGGGAGGCAAAGATTTTACCTGCTGAATCTAACATAGCCAAGAGGCGAACATTCTTCGGACAAGTTCTAGGTCCTTTCTTATATACTGGGACCAGAATCGAATGGCGCCATGAGGTGGTGATAATCCCTTCCTCCAACACCCTCTTAAATAATAGATGTATAAGGTCACCCCCGAATGACGTGTTCTCTTTTAAGATTATGTTAGGAGTCCATTAGGTCCAGGGGCTCTAGAAGGTTTTAATGCAGATAGTTTTGACATCATCTCAGCAATACGAGAAATTAAGAGCAAACTTCTCCTCGGTTCCAGGTGGTCCTCTCAAGGGGAAACGTGGATCATACAACCCCTCGGTCACATGTCCATTCCCGCTGCCCAATCGCACAAATCTCAGGGGTATTGGTATGGGAGTTAAAAGTACTCAATCATTTCCACAATTTCCTAGGATCTCTAGCCTTAGACACCATTACCAGATATTGCAATTGGGATGTTTTACCAATGGAGACTGTCACTAACCCATCTACGAAACTGCTTTTTGGCCAAATGTTTAGCAACAGTCATGGCCCCCATGGAGCTGCAGTTCTTACTAATCGTGCGCAATGTTAGGGAGATTTCTCTTATAAGGCTAATTTCCCAAACCCAGTGAGTCCCCCAGCAGCTTTGCTGGATTTTTGGGGTTTGTTTTTTTCTTCTGCTAAGAGTGAGACTCTTTTCCTCCCACTCTTAGACATGATTTGAGGTGTGCTTTTGACTTGGTATGTGTTCATGGGCTATGGGGTAACTTCTTTCTACTTCATAGGGCATCATCTCTTTTGTATGTGTGTTACACAGCACCCCCAGTGCAGTAACACAGGGGTGTCATAGTGACCCTCCAAATATAGACTCCATACCCTGGGACTGACTACTGTCTCCCAGGGCATGTAAAGTCACCATTGGCTTTGCTAGTCCAAAATTGTGAACAGAACCAGTACAAACCATCATATCGTGGAAGTACTGGAAGAGGTAATTAGATTGCCCCTGGGTCTGTTTCCAAGGGGTCACTGTCCAGTCCCCCCTTGTCGAGTTTCTGGCTGGTGGCAGTGGTTACCACGCGAAATATTCCACCGATGAGATTTTCCCATTGGTTTTAAACGCACCACTTTTTGGTGCAATGTTAAAGATACCGCTGGTTCATTTATTTAATATAAAATCACTGGTTGGGTCTTTTCGCCAGAACTCATTTCTAAAATGGCGTTCGTGTCCGTCTCTGTAACTCTAACCAAGGTCAGGCCCTTTGTTCCACTTTTTGGCGGGCTTCTCCACAGAAGCCCTCCAAATGGTGCCACTCTGTCTGGGTTCCACAGGATGTGTGGGTGGGAGAATTGGCACCCTGGACTTCATTGCCTTAGCAACTCAAGTCCCACTCTGTTCTGATTGGCCCAGTGGTGAGCC
This sequence comes from Ambystoma mexicanum, assembly GCF_040938575.1. Lineage (NCBI taxonomy): Eukaryota > Metazoa > Chordata > Amphibia > Caudata > Ambystomatidae > Ambystoma > Ambystoma mexicanum. The sequence continues at coordinate 1,389,107,325 of NC_090933.1, read as the reverse complement.
GCCCGGCTCACACTTAGCATGTATGAGTGACAGCTAGGCTGTTGAATGGGGGTTTTTCTGCATAAAAGCAGGGCTTTGGGGACTGGAACTTCAGAAGTCACCACAGGACCTAAGAAATCCGAAGAGAGGAGAAGCTGAGCCATCTGCAATGACGACACCACCGGTGGAGCCCTGCTCAAACAACCTCACCACTTTCCCGACGACAAGAGGAGATCTTCTGCTGGAAGAGTCTTCTCCCTTTGAACTGGTGGGATGAACCAGTTTGCCATTTTGCCTTCCAGGATGTCTCTTGGTCGAATTGCCCTTGCCAAGCACCCCGGCAGCCGGATAGCCAAGCTTCACCACTGTGACCGCGAATAAAAGGAATGAACCTTTTAACCAACGAACTCCGTGGCTGGTCTCTTCCCTGGGCAGTGCAACGACTACAAGTTTCCTCCTCAACAAGATCATCTCTTCCCCTGGTCGAAACCACGACTTGCATCTGCTGCCAGGAACAACTGCCACCACTGGAGCTTCCTCTTTCTTTAACCCTTTAAGTGCCAAGGGCGAGGTATCTCGTCCTTGACAGTGCACACGCAGTACCAAGGACGAGATAGCTCATCCTTTTTGGCACCTTGTTTTGAGCGATCCCTGCAAATCAGGGATCGCTCAAAACTGTAATCCAACCCCCGGGCTATGTGATGGGGAGGTCCCCCCTCACTTCCAGGGGGCTGGATTACCTTCAGTTTCACGTCGGCGTGCGTAACGCACGTTGGCGTGAAACTGAAAGTAAATCCACCGCAGCAGCCATTTTCGGCTGCTACGGTGGATAAACAAGGTGAATGCCCTTGTTTGTCAGCCTCGATCTCCGGCTGTATTTCAAGCCGGAGATCGAGGCAGGTATCGTTGGAAAGGGGAGATTCTCCCCTTTCCAACGATACCAATTGTGTGGCATTGCTGCCCGCGGATCGGGCGCAGGGCGCCTCGATCCGCGGGCAGCAACGTCACGGATCAAATGAAGATCCGTTTGTGATGCGGGGGAGGGGGGCTGCTTAGTAGGTAAGCGGCCCCCCTCCCCCAGTGGCCCCAAGGCATGGGGCCACAGCGCCAGAGACCCCTGGGGGCAGATGATCACTGCCCCCAGGGGTGAAAATAAAAAATAAAAAACACAACAAAAAATCGAGGGGAGGTGGGAGGTGGGAGGGGATTTGGGGCCCTGGGGCCCACTGGACCACCAGGGATGGATCAAAAAGTGGTGTACCTGGAAAGGGGACTTTCTCCCCTTTCCAAGGACACCACATATGAGGCATTGCTGCCCGCGGATCGGGCGCAGGGCGCGCGATCCGCGGGCAGCAATGCCAGCGGATCAACGCAGATCCGTTTGTGACGCAGGGGGGGGCTGCTTAATAGAAAAGTGGCCCCCCTCCCCCTGTGGCCCTAAGGCATGGGGCCACAGCGCCAGAGACCCCTGGGGGCAGATAATCACTGCCCCCAGGGGTGAAAATAAAAATAAATAAAAGCAAAAAAAATCGAGGGGTGGTGGGAGGTGGGAGGGGGTTTTGGGCCCTGGGGCCCACTGAACCACCAGGGATTGATCAAAAAGTGGTGTCCCTGGAAAGGGGACTTTCTCCCCTTTCCAAGGACACCACATATGAGGCATTGCTGCCCGCGGATCGGGCGCAGGGCGTGCGATCCGCGGGCAGCCATGCCAGCGGATCAACGCAGATCCGTTTGTGACGCAGGGGGGGGCTGCTTAATAGAAAAGTGGCCCCCCTCCCCCTGTGGCCCTAAGGCATGGGGCCACAGCACCAGAGACCCCTGGGGGCAGATAATCACTGCCCCCAGGGGTGAAAATAAAAATAAATAAAAGCAAAAAAAATCGAGGGGTGGTGGGAGGTGGGAGGGGGTTTTGGGCCCTGGGGCCCACTGAACCACCAGGGATTGATCAAAAAGTGGTGTCCCTGGAAAGGGGACTTTCTCCCCTTTCCAAGGACACCACATATGAGGCATTGCTGGTCACGGATCGGGCACAGGGCGCGCGATCCTAGGAAGGGGCATCTGACCCCAGGGAAGGATCCAAGAGGTGGGGCCCCCCTATCTGCCGCCAGGAAGGGGGGCCCCCAGGGAGGGTTGCATGAGGTGGGGCCCTCCATTTGGGGTGGGGGGGCTGAGGGCCACCCTCCGTTGCAGTACATAATTCGCTGCCAATTTAGGGTGCCCCTCAGCCCCCCTAAAAAGCAGCCTATGAATTTGTATTTTTTTTTTGTTTACCCAACTTCGCTTGGTGCAGATGGCCACATTAGTGTGGCAATCTGCCCCCAGGGTGCCCAAACCCTACTGCCCCATCTATTGGGGTCCTGCCCCACCTTATGGGGTGGCCCTCTCCCCCCTCACACCAAATGGAGGTGGGGTGTACCTCACGCAGCCGTTAGGAGGAGGCCCAGGGAGGCCTGCATGAGGTGTTTCCCCCAGCCATTGGGGGTGGGGGGGCACCCCAAAAGGTGGGGCAGGACCCCCAATAGATGGGGCAGTAGGGTTTGGGCACCGTGGGGGCAGATAGCCACACTAATGTGGCCATCTGCACCAAGCGAAGTTGGGTAAACAACAAAACAATATGCAAAATCACAGGCTGCTTTTTAGGGGGGGCTGAGGGCCACCCTAAATTGGCAGCGAATGATGTACCACAACGGGGGGTGGCCCTGAACCCCCCCATCCCAAATGGATGGCCCCACCTCATGCAACTCCCTGCCTGGGGGCAGATATCTGCTCCTAGGAAGGGGCATCTGACCCCAGGGAGGGATGCATGAGGTGGGGCCCCCCCTATCTGCCCCCAGGGAGGGTTGCATGAGGTGGGGCTCTCCATTTGGGGTGGGGGGGTTGAGGGCCACCCCCCATTGCGGTACATCATTTGCTGCCAATTTAGGGTGGCCCTCAGCCCCCCTAAAAAGCAGCCTATGAATTTGTATTTTGTTTTTTGTTTACCCAACTTCGCTTGGTGCAGATGGCCACATTTGTGTGGCAATCTGCCCCCAGGGTGCCCAAACCCTACTGCCCCATCTATTGGGGGTCCTGCCTCACATTTTGTGGTGGCCCTCCCCCCCACCCCAAATGGAGGTGGGGTGTACCTCACGCAGCCGTTTGTAGGAGGCCCAGGGAGGCCTGCATGAGGTGTCCCTGCCACCCATTTGGGGTGGGGGGGGGAGAGGGCCACCAAAAAAGGTGGGGCAGGACCCCCAATAGATGGGGCAGTATGGTTTGGGCACCCTGGGGGCAGATTGCCACACTAATGTGGCTATCTGCACCAAGCAAAGTTGGGTAAACAAAAAAAAGAATACAAATTCATAGGCTGCTTTTTAGGGGGGGCTGAGGGGCACCCTAAATTGGCAGCGAATGATGTACTGCAATGGGGGGTGGTCCTCAGCCCTCCCCGACCCCAAATGGAGGGCCCCACCTCATGCAACCCTCCCTGGCGGAAGATAGGGAGGGCCCCACCACTTGCATCCCTCCCTGGGGTCAGATGCCCCTTCCTAGAAGCAGAAATCAGCCCCCAGGGAGGGTTGCATGAGGTGGGGCCCTCCATTTGGGGTGGGGGGGTTGAGGGCCACCCCCCGTTGTGGTACATCATTCGCTGCCAATTAAGGGTGGCCCTCAGCCCCCCTAAAAAGCAGCCTATGAATTTGTATTTTGTTTTTTGTTTACTCAACTTTGCTTGGTGCAGATGGCCACTTTGGTGTGGCTATCTGCCCCCAGGATGCCCAAACCCTACTGCCCCATCTATTGGGGGTCCTGCCCCACCTTTTGGGGTGGCTCTCTTCCCCCTCACACCAAATGGAGGTGGGGTGTACCTCACGCAGCCGTTAGGAGGAGGCCCAGGGAGGCCTGCATGTGGTGTGTCCCCCAGCCATTGGGGGTGGGGGGGCACCCCAAAAGGTGGGGCAGGACCCCCAATAGATGGGGAAGTAGGGTTTGGGCACCCTGGGGGCAGATAGCCACACTAATGTGGCCATCTGCACCAAGCGAAGTTGGGTAAACAAAAAAAATAATACAAATTCATAGGCTGCTTTTTAGGGGGGGCTGCGGGGCACCCTAAATTGGCAGCGAATGATCTACTGCAACAGGGGGTGGCCCTCCGCCCCCCCCACCCCAAATGGAGGGCCCCACCTCATGCAACCCTTCCTGGCGGCAGATAGGGGGGGCCCTACCTCTTGGATCCCTCACTGGGGTCAGATGCCCCTTCCTAGGAGCAGATATCAGCCCCCAGGGAGGGTTGCATGAGGTGGGGCACTCCATTTGGGGTGGGGGGAGGCTGAGGGCCACCCCCCGTTGCAGTACATCATTCGCTGCCAATTTAGGGTGCCCCTCAGCCCCCCCTAAAAAGCAGCCTATGAATTTGCATTATTTTTTTTGTTTACCCAACTTCGCTTGGTGCAGATGGCCACATTAGTGTGGCAATCTGCCCCCAGGGTGCCCAAACCCTACTGCCCCATCTATTGGGGGTCCTGCCCCACCTTTTGCGGTGGCCCTCTCCCCCCCACCCCAAATGGAGGTGGGGTGTACCTCACGCAGCCGTTTGTAGGAGGCCCAGGGAGGCCTGCATGAGGTGTCCCTGCCACCCATTTGGGGTGGGGGGGGGAGAGGGCCACCACAAAAGGTGGGGCAGGACCCCCAATAGATGGGGCAGTAGGGTTTGGGCACCCTGGGGGCAGATTTCCACACTAATGTGGCTATCTGCACCAAGCGAAGTTGGGTAAACAAAAAAAATAATACAAATTCATGGGCTGCTTTTTAGGGGGGGCTGAGGGGCACCCTAAATTGGCAGCGAATGATGTACCGCAACGGGGGGTGGCCCTCAGCCCTCCCCGACCCCAAATGGAGGGCCCCACCTCATGCAACCCTCCCTGGCAGAAGATAGGGGGCCCCACCTCTTGCATCCCTCCCTGGGGTCAGATGCCCCTTCCTAGGAGCAGATATCAGCATATATCCAAATGGAGGTGGGGTGTACCTCACGCAGCCGTTAGGAGGAGGCCCAGGGAGGCCTGCATGAGGTGTGTCCCCCAGCAATTGGGGGTGGGGGGACCACCCCAAAAGGTGGGGCAGGACCCCCAATAGATGGGGCAGTAGGGTTTGGGCACCCCGGCGCCAGATTGGCACACCAATGTGACCCTCTGCACCAAGCAAAGTTGGGTTACCAAAGGAAAAAAATGAAAATGGTGGAACGCTTTTTAGGGGGGCGGTGGGGCACCCCAAAGGGTCAGGGAATTTTCTAATGGGATGGGGCGTTGACCCCCTCCCCCCCCCACCCGCAATGGAGTGGGTGCCAAGTCATGCAGCCCTCCCTGGGACCAGATATCTGCTCCTAGGAACGGACGCCTGAGACCAGGGAGGAGTGCAGGACAGCCCTCCTCCTTATCTGCCCACGGGGAGGGCTACATTTTGCTGGTGTGACCGTAGGTAACAAATGTTCTTTGTTTTCATTACAGCTTTTTCTACCCGAGCAGCTGCAACGTTATGTGAGTACTGTTTTTTATTATTCTATGGTTAGGGCCCACTGTCAGTGGGGTGGGTGAGACTGGGGCTGGATTGTTGGTGGTGTGGGTGGGAATGGCCCGTCTGGGCAGATCACCTCCAACTGTCCTGGAGTTGCGGCTGGGCTGCATTACAGCTTTTCCCTTCGGGGAGGTATTGGCACACTGCTGAGACTCCTTGGTGGGGAGAAGCTGTAACGCAGGGCAGCCAGGGCTCCAGCAAAGTCGGCAGTAATATCCCTGGCCTTGGGCACCCTTCTCCCATGTGGGTCTTTGCTGGTGGTTCTGGGTATTACATTCTGGGCCGATTTGCGTAAGTCAGACCTCTGTGGATTCCCACGGGTGTCCTCTTTTGGGAAATGCATGGGGTTCCCCGTTTCCCTTGCTGGCTTTGACACCCTAGGCCCAAATCTGTAGGTTGCCCACATGAACAAAATGGGCAGTGGCGAATGGCTTGGGGTTCCCAGTCGGTTACCCTTTTCCTTTTGCGCCCCCGGTAGGTGCACCCACACATGTGAGGTACCGTTTTCATCGAGACACATGTGGGGACACGGGAAGGTAAGCCACGTGTTGTTGGCGGTGTGTTTCGGTGGGTGGCCAGAGCGAAATGTCTGAGAATTGTCTTCATTTCCGGCCAATTTCAGAGACATTTCCCTGTGTCCACTCACGGAAACACGTCGCCAACAACTGATGTCATACCTTCTCGTGTTCCCACAGGTGTCCCGACGAAAAAGGTACCTCGCATGTGTGGGTGCACCTACCGGGGGCACAAAAGGAAAAGGGTAACCCGCTGGTAACCCCAAGCCTTTCGCCACTGCCCATTTTGTTCATGTGGGCAACCTACAGATTTGGGCCTAGGGTGTCGAAGCCAGCAAGGCAAACAGGGAACCCCATGCATTTCCCAAAAGAGGACACCCGTGGGAATGCACAGAGGTCTGACTTGCGCGAAGCGGCCCAGAATTTATTACCCAGAACCCCAGACAAAGTGAACATTGTGTTTTTTCCCCACCAAATATCACACTTTGTCGGGGATTGTGGCTAATAAAAACTGGGGCAATTTGCGCAAGGCAAACCTCTGTGGATTCCCATGGGTGTCCTCTTTTCAGAAATGCATGGGGTTCCCTGTTTTCCTTGGAGGCTTGGACACCCGAGGCCCATATCTGTATGTTGTGCCGGTCGGCAGAATGGCTGAGATTCCCCTCTGTAAACAGGCTGGGGGTTGCTTGTGTTTTCGGCTTGCCCCTTGCCAGCCAGGTAGGTGCACCCACACATGTGAGGTACCGTTTTCATCGGGACACATGTGGGAACGCGTGACAGTAGGCCATGTGTTGTTGGGGGCGTGTGTCAATGGGTGCGCTGAGTGAAATGTGCGGAAAATGTGTTTTTTTCCCCACATTTCGGACTTTGCGGGGGTATCTGGGTAATAAATTCTGGGGCGATGTGCGCAAATCATACCTCTGCGGATTCCCACGGGTGTCCTCTTTTCGGAAATGCATGGGGTTCCCTGCTTTCCTTGGAGGATTGGACACCCGAGGCCCTTATCTGTATGTTGTGCCAGTCGGCAGAATGGCTGAGATTCCCCTCTGCAAACAGACTGGGGGTTGCTTGCATTTTCGGCTTGCCCCTTGCCAGCCAGGTAGGTGCACCCACACATGTGAGATACCGTTTTCATCGAGACACCTGTGGGAACGCGTGACGGTATGCCATGTGTTGTTGGGGGCATGTTTTGATGGGTGCGTCGAGCGAAATGTGCAGAAAAAGTGTTTTTTTCCTGACATTTCGGACTTTGCGGGGCTGTCTGGGTAAAAAATTCTGGGGCGATGTGCGCAAATCATACCTCTGCGGATTGCCACGGGTGTCCTCTTTTCGGAAATGCATGGGGTTCCCTGTTTTCCTCGGTGGCTTGGACACCCAAGGGCCATATCTGTACATTGTGCCGGTCGGCAGAATGTCTGAGATTTCGCTCTGAAAACAGACTTGGGGTTACTTGTGTTTTAGGCTTTCCCCTTGGCGGCCAGGTAGGTGCACCCACACATGAGGGGTACCGTTTTCATCGGGACACCTGTGGGAACGCCGGACGGTAGGTCATGTGTTGTTGGGGGCGTGTTTCGATGGGTGTGTCGAGCGAAATGTGCGGAAAAAGCGTTTTTTCCCCCACATTTCGGACTTTGCAGGGCTGTCTGGGTAATAAATTCTGGGGCGATGTGCGCAAATCATACCTCTGCGGATTCCCACAGGTGTCCTCTTTTTGGAAATGCATGGGGTTCCCTGTTTTCCTCGGTGGCTTGGACACCCGAGGCCCAGATCTGTACGTTGTGCCGGTCGGCACAATGTCTGAGATTTCGCTCTGAAAACAGACTTGGGGTTACTTGTGTTTTAGGCTTTCCCCTTGGCGGCCAGGTAGGTGCATCCACACATGTGAGGTACCGTTTTCATTGGGACACCTGTGGGAACGTGGGACAGTAGGCCATGTGTTGTTGGGGGCGTGTTTCGATGGGTGCGTCGAGCGAAATGTGCAGAAAAAGTGTTTTTTCCCCACATTTCGGACTTTGCAGGGCTGTCTGGGTAATAAATTCTGGGGCGATGTGCGCAAATCATACCTCTGCGGATTCCCACGGGTGTCCTCTTTTCGGAAATGCATGGGGTTCCCTGTTTTCCTCGGTGGCTTGGACACCCGAGGGCCATATCTGTACGTTGTGCCGGTCGGCAGAATGTCTGAGATTTCGCTCTGAAAACAGACTTGGGGTTACTTGTGTTTTAGGCTTTCCACTTGGCGGCCAGGTAGGTGCACCCACACATGTGAGGTACCGTTTTCATCGGGACACCGGTGGGAACGCGTGACGGTAGGCCATGTGTTGTTGGGGGCGTGTTTTCGATGGGTGTGTCGAGCAAAATGTGCGGAAAAAGCGTTTTTTTCCCCACATTTCGGAATCTGCGGGGGTGTCTGGGTAATAAATTCTGGGGCGATGTGCTCAAATCATACCTCTGCGGATTCCCACGGGTGTCCTCTTTTCGGAAATGCATGGGGTTCCCTGTTTTCCTTGGAGGCTTGGACACCCGAGGCCCATATCTGTACATTGTGCCGGTCGGCACAATGGCTGAGATTCCCCTCTGCAAACAGGCTGGGGGTTGCTTGTGTTTTCGGCTTGCCCCTTGCCAGCCAGGTAGGTGCATCCACACATGTGAGGTACCGTTTTCATCGGGACACCTGTGGGAACACGTGACAGTAGGCCATGTGTTGTTGGGGGGCGTGTGTCGATGGGTGCGCTGAGCGAAGTATGCGGAAAATGCATTTTTTTCCCCACATTTCGGACTTTGCGGGGGTGTCTGGGTAATAAATTCTTGGGCGATGTGCGCAAATCATACCTCTGCGGATTCCCACGGGTGTCCTCTTTTCGGAAATGCATGGGGTTCCCTGTTTTCCTTGGAGGCTTGGACACCCGAGGCCCAGATCTGTACGTTGTGCCGGTCGGCACAATGTCTGAGATTTCGCTCTGAAAACAGACTTGGGGTTACTTGTGTTTTAGGCTTTCCCCTTGGCGGCCAGGTAGGTGCATCCACACATGTGAGGTGCCGTTTTCATTGGGACACCTGTGGGAACGCGGGACGGTAGGCCATGTGTTGTTGGGGGGCGTGTGTCGATGGGTGCGCTGAGCGAAATGTGCGGAAAATGCATTTCTTTCCCCACATTTCGGACTTTGCGGGGGTGTCTGGGTAATAAATTCTGGGGCGATGTGCGCAAATCATACCTCTGCGGATTCCCACAGGTGTCCTCTTTTCGGAAATGCATGGGGTTCCCTGTTTTCCTCGGTGGCTTGGACACCCGAGGCCCATATCTGTACATTGTGCCGGTCGGCAGAATGTCTGAGATTTCTCTCTGAAAACAGACTTGGGGTTACTTGTGTTTTAGGCTTTCCCCTTGGCGGCCAGGTAGGTGCACCCACACATGTGGGGTACCGTTTTCATCGGGACACCTGTGGGAATGCAGGACGGTAGGCCATGTGTTGTTGGGGGCGTGTTTCGATGGGTGCGTTGAGCGAAATGTGCAGAAAAAGTGTTTTTTCCCCACATTTCGGATTTTGCAGGGCTTTCTGGGTAAAAAATTCTGGGGTGATGTGCGCAAATCATACCTCTGCGGATTCCCACGGGTGTCCTCTTTTCGGAAATGCATGCGGTTCCCTGTTTTCCTCAGTGGCTTGGACACCCAAGGGCCATATCTGTACGTTGTGCCGGTCGGCAGAATGTCTGAGATTTCGCTCTGAAAACAGACTTGGGGTTACTTGTGTTTTAGGCTTTCCCCTTGGCGGCCAGGTAGGTGCACCCACACATGTGGGGTACCGTTTTCATCGGGACACCTGTGGGAATGCAGGACGGTAGGCCATGTGTTGTTGGGGGCGTGTTTCGATGGGTGCGTTGAGCGAAATGTGCAGAAAAAGTGTTTTTTCCCCACATTTCGGATTTTGCAGGGCTTTCTGGGTAAAAAATTCTGGGGTGATGTGCGCAAATCATACCTCTGCGGATTCCCACGGGTGTCCTCTTTTCGGAAATGCATGCGGTTCCCTGTTTTCCTCAGTGGCTTGGACACCCAAGGGCCATATCTGTACGTTGTGCCGGTCGGCAGAATGTCTGAGATTTCGCTCTGAAAACAGACTTGGGGTTACTTGTGTTTTAGGCTTTCCCCTTGGCGGCCAGGTAGGTGTACCCACACATGTGAGGTACCGTTTTCATTGGGATACCGGTGGGAACGCGTGACGGTAGGCCATGTGTTGTTGGGGGCGTGTTTCGATGGGTGCGTCGAGCAAAATGTGCGGAAAAAGCGTTTTTTTCCCCACATTTCAGAATTTGCGGGGCCGTCTTGGTAATAAATTCTGGGGCGATGTGCGCAAATCATACCTCTGCCGATTCCCACGGGTGTCCTCTTTTCAGAAATGCATGGGGTTCCCTGTTTTCCTTGGAGGCTTGGACACCCGAGGCCCATATCTGTATGTTGTGCCAGTCGGCAGAATGGCTGAGATTCCCCTCTGCAAACAAGCTGGGGGTTGCTTGCATTTTCGGCTTGCCCCTTGCCAGCCAGGTAGGTGCATCCACACATGTGAGGTACCGTTTTCATCGGGACACCTGTGGGAACGCGTGACAGTAGGCCATGTGTTGTTGGGGGCGTGTGTCGATGGGTGCGCTGAGCGAAATGTGCGGAAAATGCATTTTTTTCCCCACATTTCGGACTTTGCGGGGGTGTCTGGGTAATAAATTCTGGGGCGATGTGCGCAAATCATACCTCTGCGGATTCCCACGGGTGTCCTCTTTTCGGAAATGCATGGGGTTCCCTGTTTTCCTTGGAGGCTTGGACACCCGAGGCCCATATCTGTATGTTGTGCCGGTCGGCAGAATGGCTGAGATTCCCCTCTGCAAACAGACTGAGGGTTGCTTGCATTTTAGGCTTGCCCCTTGCCAGCCAGGTAGGTGCACCCACACATATGAGGTACCGTTTTCATCGGGACACCTGTGGGAACGCGTGACGGTAGGCCATGTGTTGTTGGGGGCGTGTTTCGATGGGTGCGTTGGGCAAAATGTGCGGAAAAAGCATTTTTTTCCTGACATTTCGGACTTTGCGGGGCTGTCTGGGTAAAAAATTCTGGGGCGATGTGCGCAAATCATACCTCTGCGGATTGCCACGGGTGTCCTCTTTTCGGAAATGCATGGGGTTCCCTGTTTTCCTCGGTGGCTTGGACACCCAAGGGCCATATCTGTACATTGTGCCGGTCGGCAGAATGTCTGAGATTTCGCTCTGAAAACAGACTTGGGGTTACTTGTGTTTTAGGCTTTCCCCTTGGCGGCCAGGTAGGTGCACCCACACATGAGGGGTACCGTTTTCATCGGGACACCTGTGGGAACGCGGGACGGTAGGTCATGCGTTGTTGGGGGCGTGTTTCGATGGGTGCGTCGAGCGAAATGTGCAGAAAAAGTGTTTTTTCCCCACATTTCGGACTTTGCAGGGCTGTCTGGGTAATAAATTCTGGGGCGATGTGCGCAAATCATACCTATGCGGATTCCCACGGGTGTCCTCTTTTCGGAAATGCATGGGGTTCCCTGTTTTCCTCGGTGGCTTGGACACCCGAGGGCCATATCTGTACGTTGTGCCGGTCGGCATAATGTCTGAGATTTCGCTCTGAAAACAGACTTGGGGTTACTTGTGTTTTAGGCTTTCCACTTGGCGGCCAGGTAGGTGCACCCACACATGTGAGGTACCGTTTTCATCGGGACACCGGTGGGAACGCGTGACAGTAGGCCATGTGTTGTTGGGGGCGTGTTTTCGATGGGTGTGTCGAGCAAAATGTGCGGAAAAAGCGTTTTTTTCCCCACATTTCGGAATCTGCGGGGGTGTCTGGGTAATAAATTCTGGGGCGATGTGCTCAAATCATACCTCTGCGGATTCCCACGGGTGTCCTCTTTTCGGAAATGCATGGGGTTCCCTGTTTTCCTTGGAGGCTTGGACACCCGAGGCCCATATCTGTACATTGTGCCGGTCGGCACAATGGCTGAGATTCCCCTCTGCAAACAGGCTGGGGGTTGCTTGTGTTTTCGGCTTGCCCCTTGCCAGCCAGGTAGGTGCATCCACACATGTGAGGTACCGTTTTCATCGGGACACCTGTGGGAACACGTGACAGTAGGCCATGTGTTGTTGGGGGGCGTGTGTCGATGGGTGCGCTGAGCGAAGTATGCGGAAAATGCATTTTTTTCACCACATTTCGAACTTTGCAGGGGTGTCTGGGTAATAAATTCTGGGGCGATGTGCGCAAATCATACCTCTGCGGATTCCCACGGGTGTCCTCTTTTCGGAAATGCATGGGGTTCCCTGTTTTCCTTGGAGGCTTGGACACCCGAGGCCCAGATCTGTACGTTGTGCCGGTCGGCACAATGTCTGAGATTTCGCTCTGAAAACAGACTTGGGGTTACTTGTGTTTTAGGCTTTCCCCTTGGCGGCCAGGTAGGTGCATCCACACATGTGAGGTGCCGTTTTCATTGGGACACCTGTGGGAACGCGGGACGGTAGGCCATGTGTTGTTGGGGGGTGTGTGTCGATGGGTGCGCTGAGCGAAATGTGCGGAAAATGCATTTCTTTCCCTACATTTCGGACTTTGCGGGGGTGTCTGGGTAATAAATTCTGGGGCGATGTGCGCAAATCATACCTCTGCGGATTCCCACAGGTGTCCTCTTTTCGGAAATGCATGGGGTTCCCTGTTTTCCTCGGTGGCTTGGACACCCGAGGCCCATATCTGTACATTGTGCCGGTCGGCAGAATGTCTGAGATTTCGCTCTGAAAACAGACTTGGGGTTACTTGTGTTTTAGGCTTTCCCCTTGGCGGCCAGGTAGGTGCACCCACACATGTGGGGTACCGTTTTCATCGGGACACCTGTGGGAATGCAGGACGGTAGGCCATGTGTTGTTGGGGGCGTGTTTCGATGGGTGCGTTGAGCGAAATGTGCAGAAAAAGTGTTTTTTCCCCACATTTCGGATTTTGCGGGGCTTTCTGGGTAAAAAATTCTGGGGTGATGTGCGCAAATCATACCTCTGCGGATTCCCACGGGTGTCCTCTTTTCGGAAATGCATGGGGTTCCCTGTTTTCCTCAGTGGCTTGGACACCCAAGGGCCATATCTGTACGTTGTGCCGGTCGGCAGAATGTCTGAGATTTCGCTCTGAAAACAGACTTGGGGTTACTTGTGTTTTAGGCTTTCCACTTGGTGGCCAGGTAGGTGCACCCACACATGTGAGGTACCGTTTTCATTGGGATACCGGTGGGAACGCGTGACGGTAGGCCATGTGTTGTTGGGGGCGTGTTTCGATGGGTGCGTCGAGCAAAATGTGCGGAAAAAGCGTTTTTTTCCCCACATTTCGGAATTTGCGGGGCCGTCTTGGTAATAAATTCTGGGGCGATGTGCGCAAATCATACCTCTGCCGATTCCCACGGGTGTCCTCTTTTCAGAAATGCATGGGGTTCCCTGTTTTCCTTGGAGGCTTGGACACCCGAGGCCCATATCTGTATGTTGTGCCGGTCGGCAGAATGGCTGAGATTCCCCTCTGCAAACAGGCTGGGGGTTGCTTGCATTTTCGGCTTGCCCCTTGCCAGCCAGGTAGGTGCATCCACACATGTGAGGTACCGTTTTCATCGGGACACCTGTGGGAACGCGTGACAGTAGGCCATGTGTTGTTGGGGGCGTGTGTCGATGGGTGCGCTGAGCGAAATGTGCGGAAAATGCATTTTTTTCCCCACATTTCGGACTTTGCGGGGGTGTCTGGGTAATAAATTCTGGGGCGATGTGCGCAAATCATACCTCTGCGGATTCCCACGGGTGTCCTCTTTTCGGAAATGCATGGGGTTCCCTGTTTTCCTTGGAGGCTTGGACACCCGAGGCCCATATCTGTATGTTGTGCCGGTCGGCAGAATGGCTGAGATTCCCCTCTGCAAACAGACTGGGGGTTGCTTGCATTTTAGGCTTGCCCCTTGCCAGCCAGGTAGGTGCACCCACACATGTGAGGTACCGTTTTCATCGGGACACCTGTGGGAACGCGTGACGGTAGGCCATGTGTTGTTGGGGGCGTGTTTCGATGGGTGCGTTGAGCAAAATGTGCGGAAAAAACATTTTTTTCCCAACATTTCGGACTTTGCAGGGCTGTCTGGGTAATAAATTCTAGGGCGATGTGCGCAAATCATACCTCTGCGGATTCCCACGGGTGTCCTCTTTTCGGAAATGCATGGGGTTCCCTGTTTTCCTTAGTGGCTTGGAGACCCGAGGCCCATATCTGTATGTTGTGCCGGTCGGCAGAATGTCTGAGATTTCGCTCTGAAAACAGACTTGGGGTTACTTGTGTTTTAGGCTTTCCCCTTGGCGGCCAGGTAGGTGCACCCACACATGTGAGGTACCGTTTTCATCGGGACACCTGTGGGAATGCGTGACGGTAGGCCATGTGTTGTTGGGGGCGTGTTTCAATGGGTGCGCCGAGCGAAATGTCTGGAAAATGCATTTTTTCCCCCACATTTCGGACTTTGCGGGGGTGTCTGGGTAATAAATTCTGGGGCGATGTGCGCAAATCATACCTCTGCGGATTCCCACGGGTGTCCTCTTTTCAGAAATGCATGGGGTTCCCTGTTTTCCTTGGTGGCTTGGACACCCGAGGCCCATATCTGTATGTTGTGCCGGTCGGCAGAATGGCAGAGATTCCCCTCTGCAAACAGACTGGGGGTTGCTTGCGTTTTCGGCTTGCCCCTTGCCAGCCAGGTAGGTGCACCCACGCATGTGAGGTACCGTTTTCATCCGGACACCTGTGGGAACACGTGACGGTAGGCCATGTGTTGTTGGGGGCATGTTTTGATGGGTGCGCCGAGCGAAATGTCTGTAAAATGCGTTTTTCCCCCCACATTTGATTTTGCGGGGGTGTCTGGGTAATAAATTCTGGGGCGATGTGCGCAAATCATACCTCTGCGGATTCCCACGGGTGTCCTCTTTTCGGAAATGCATGGGGTTCCCCGTTTTCCTTGGTGGCTTGGACACCCGAGGCCCATATCTGTACGTTGTGCCGGTCAGCAGAATGTCTGAGATTTCGCTCTGAAAACAGACTTGGGGTTACTTGTGTTTTAGGCTTTCCCCTTGGCGGCCAGGTAGGTGCACCCACACATGTGGGGTACCGTTTTCATCGGGACACCTGTGGGAACGCGGGACGGTAGGCCATGTGTTGTTGGGGGTGTGTTTTGATGGGTGCGTCGAGTGAAATGTGCGGAAAAAGCGTTTTTTTCCCCACATTTCGGACTTTGCAGGGCTGTCTGGGTAATAAATTCTGGGGCGATGTGCGCAAATCATACCTCTGCGGATTCCCACGGGTGTCCTCTTTTCGGAAATGCATGGGGTTCCCTGTTTTCCTCGGTGGCTTGGACACCCGAGGCCCAGATCTGTTCGTTGTGCCGGTCGGCAGAATGTCTGAGATTTCGCTCTGAAAACAGACTTGGGGTTACTTGTGTTTTAGGCTTTCCCCTTGGCGGCCAGGTAGGTGCACCCACACATGTGGGGTACCGTTTTCATCGGGACACCTGTGGGAACGCGGGACGGTAGGCCATGTTTTGTTGGGGGCGTGTTTCGATGGGTGCGTCGAGCAAAATGTGCGGAAAAAGTGTTTTTTCCCCCACATTTCGGACTTTGCAGGGCTGCCTTGGTAATAAATTCTGGGGCGATGTGCGCAAATCATACCTCTGCGGATTCCCACGGGTGTCCTCTTTTCGGAAATGCATGGGGTTCCCTGTTTTCCTCGGTGGCTTGGACACCGGAGGCCCATATCTGTACGTTGTGCCAGTCGGCAGAATGTCTGAGATTTCCCTCTGAAAACAGACTTGGGGTTACTTGTGTTTTAGGTTTTCCCCTTGGCGGCCAGGTAGGTGTACCCACACATGTGAGGTACCGTTTTCATCGTGACACCTGTGGGAACGCGTGACAGTAGGCCATGTGTTGTTGGGAGCATGTTTCGATGGGTGCGTCGAGCAAAATGTGCGGAAAAAGCGTTTATTTCCCCACATTTTGGACTTTGCGGGGCTGTCCGGGCAATAAAATCTGGGGCGATGTGCGCAAATCATACTTCTGCGGATTCCCACGGGTGTCCTCTTTTCGGAAATGCATGGGGTTCCCTGTTTTCCTCAGTGGCTTGGACACCCGAGGCCCATATCTGTACATTGTGCCGGTCGGCAGAATGTCTGAGATTTCGCTCTGAAAACAGACTTGGGGTTACTTGTGTTTTAGGCTTTCCCCTTGGCGGCCAGGTAGGTGCACCACACATGTGAGGTATCGTTTTCATTGGGACACCTGTGGGAACGCGTGACGGAAGGCCATGTGTTGTTGGGGGCGTGTTTCGATGGGTGCGTCGAGCGAAATGTGCGGAAAAAGTGTTATTTTCCCCACATTTCGGACTTTGCGGGGCTGTCTGGGTAATAAATTCTGGGGCGATGAGCGCAAATCATACCTCTGCGGATTCCCACGGGTGTCCTCTTTTTGGAAATACATGGGGTCTCTGTTTTCCTCGGTGGCTTGGACACCCGACGCCCATGTCTGTACGTTGTGCCGGTCGGCAGAATGTCTGAGATTTCGCCATGAAAACAGACTTGGGGTTACTTGTGTTTTAGGCTTTCCCCTTGGCGGCCAGGTAGGTACACCCACACATGTGAGGTATCGTTTTCATCGGGACACCTGTGGGAACGCGTGACGGTAGGCCATGTGTTGTTGGGGGCATGTTTTGATGGGTGTGTCAAGTGAAATGTGCATAAAAAGTGTTTTTTTCCCGACATTTCGGACTTTGCGGGGCTGTCTGGGTAAAAAATTCTGATGCAATGTGCGCAAATCATACCTCTGCGGATTCCCACGGGTGTCCTCTTTTCGGAAATACATGGGGTTCCCTGTTTTCCTCGGTGGCTTGGACACCCGAGGGCCATATCTGTACGTTGTGCCGGTCGGCAGAATGTCTGAGATTTCGCTCTGAAAACAGACTTGGGGTTACTTGTGTTTTAGGTTTTCCCCTTGGCGGCCAGGTAGGTGTACCCACACATGTGAGGTACCATTTTCATTGGGACACCTGTGGGAACACGTGACGGTAGGCCATGTGTTGTTGGGGGCGTGTTTCGATGGGTGCGTCCAGCGAAATGTGCGAAAAAGCGTTTTTTTCCGAACATTTCGGACTTTGCGGGGCTGTCTGGGTAAACAATTCTGGGGCGATGTGCGCAAATCATACCTCTGTGGATTCCCACGGGTGTCCTCTTTTTGGAAATGCATGGGGTTCCCTGTTTTCCTCGGTGGCTTGGACACCCGAGGCCCAGATCTGTACGTTGTGCCAGTCGGCACAATGTCTGAGATTTCGCTCTGAAAACAGACTTGGGGTTACTTGTGTTTTAGGCTTTCCCCTTGGTGGCCAGGTAGGTGCATCCACACATGTGAGGTACCGTTTTCATTGGGACACCTGTGGGAACGAGGGACGGTAGGCCATGTGTTGTTGGGGGCGTGTTTCGAAGGGTGCGTCGAGCAAAATGTGCGGAAAAAGCATTTTTTTCCCCACATTTCGGACTTTGCAGGGCTGTCTGGGTAATAAATTCTGCGGCGATGTGCGCAAATATTACCTCTGCGGATTCCCACGGGTGTCCTCTTTTCGGAAATGCATGGGGTTCCCAGTTTTCCTCGGTGGCTTGGACACCCGAGGCCCATATCTGTACATATTGCCGGTCGGCAGAATGTCTGAGATTTCGCTCTGAAAACAGACTTGGGGCTACTTGTGTTTTAGGCTTTCCCCTTGGCGGCCAGGTAGGTGCACCCCCACATGCGGGGTACCGTTTTCATCGGGACACCTGTGGGAACGCGGGACAGTAGGCCATGTGTAGTTGGGGGTGTATTTCGATGGGTGCGTCGAGCGAAATGTGCAGAAAAAGTATTTTTTCCCCACATTTCGGATTTTGCGGGGCTTTCTGGGTAAAAAATTCTGGGGCGATGTGCGCAAATCATACCTCTGCGGATTCCCACGGGTGTTCTCTTTTTGGAAAAGCATGGGGTTCCCTGTTTTCCTCGGTGGCCTGGAAACCCGAGGGCCATATCTGTACGTTGTGCCGGTCGGCAGAATGCCTGAGATTTCGCTCTGAAAACAGACTTGGGGTTACTTGTGTTTTAGGCTTTCCACTTGGCGGCCAGGTAGGTGCACCCACACATGTGAGGTACCGTTTTCATCGGGACACCGGTGGGAATGCGTGACGGTAGGCCATGTGTTGTTGGGGGCGTGTTTCGATGGGTGCGTCGAGCAAAATGTGCGGAAAAAGCATTTTTTTCCCCACATTTCGGAATTTGCGGGGCCGTCTGGGTAATAAATTCTGGGGTGATGTGCGCAAATCATACCTCTGCCAATTCCCACGGATGTCCCCTTTTCAGAAATGCATGGGGTTCCCTGTTTTCCTTGGAGGCTTGGACACCCGAGGCCCATATCTGTATGTTGTGCCGGTCGGCAGAATGGCTGAGATTCCCCTCTGCAAACAGGCTGGGGGTTGCTTGTGTTTTTGGCTTGCCCCTTGCCAGCCAGGTAGGTGCATCCACACATGTGAGGAACCGTTTTCATCGGGACACCTGTGGGAACGCGTGACAGTAGGCCATGTGTTGTTGTGGGTGTGTTTCGATGGGTGCGTCGAGCGAAATGTGCAGAAAAAGTGTTTTTTTCCCGACATTTCGGACTTTGCGGGGCTGTCTGGGTAATCAATTCGGGGGCGATGTGCGCAAATCATAGCTCTGTGGATTCCCACGGGTGTCCTCTTTTCGGAAATGCATGGGGTTCCCCGTTTTCCTTGGTGGATTGGACACCCGAGGCCCATATCTGTACGTTGTGCCGGTCGGCAGAATGTCTGAGATTTCGCTCTGATAACAGACTTGGGGTTACTTGTGTTTTAGGCTTTCCCCTTGGCGGCCAGGTAGGTGCACCCACACATGTGAGGTACCATTTTCATTGGGACACGTGTGGGAACACGTGACGGTAGGCCATGTGTTGTTGGGGGCGTGTTTCGATGGGTGCGTCGAGCGAAATGTGCGAAAAAGCGTTTTTTTCCCAACATTTCGGACTTTGCGGGGCTGTCTGGGTAATAAAATCTGGGGCGATGTGCGCAAATCATACCTCTGCGGATTCCCACAGGTGTCCTCTTTTTGGAAATGCATGGGGTTCCCTGTTTTCCTTGGTGGCTTGGACGCCCGAGGCCCAGATCTTTACGTTGTGCCGGTCGGCACAATGTCTGAGATTTCGCTCTGAAAACAGACTTGGGGTTACTTGTGTTTTAGGCTTTCCCCTTGGCGGCCAGGTAGGTGCATCCACACATGTGAGGTACCGTTTTCATTGGGACACCGGTGGGAACGCGTGACGGTAGGCCATGTGTTGTTGGGGCGTGTTTCGATGGGTGCGTCGAGCAAAATGTGCGGAAAAAGCGTTTTTTTTCCCCACATTTCGGAATTTGCAGGGCCGTCTGGGTAATAAATTCTGGGGTGATGTGCGCAAATCATACCTCTGCCGATTCCCACGGGTGTCCTCTTTTCAGAAATGCATGGGGTTCCCTGTTTTCCTTGGAGGCTTGGACACCGAGGCCCATATCTGTATGTTGTGCCGGTCGGCAGAATGGCTGAGATTCCCCTCTGCAAACAGGCTGGGGGTTGCTTGTGTTTTCGGCTTGCCCCTTGCCAGCCAGGTACGTGCATCCACACATGTGAGGTACCGTTTTCATTGGGACACCTGTGGGAACGCGTGACAGTAGGCCATGTGTTGTTGGGGGTGTGTGTCGATGGGTGCGCTGAGCGAAATGTGCGGAAAATGCATTTCTTTCCCCACATTTCGGACTTTGCGGGGGTGTCTGGGTAATAAATTCTGGGGCGATGTGCGCAAATCATACCTCTGCAGATTCCCACGGGTGTCCTCTTTTCGGAACTGCATGGTGTTCCCTGTTTTCCTTGGAGGCTTGGACACCCGAGGCCCATATCTGTACGTTGTGCCGGTCGGCACAATGGCTGAGATTCCCCTCTGCAAACAGGCTGGGGGTTGCTTGTGTTTTCGGCTTGCCCCTTGCCAGCCAGGTAGGTGCATCCACACATGTGAGGTACCGTTTTCATCCGGACACCTGTGGGAACGCGTGACAGTAGGACATGGGCCTCATTACGACCCTGGCGGAAAGGGGTTTGCGGCAGCGTTAGCTGCGCCAACCCCTTTCCTCCAATTCCGAGTTCCCTTTCCGCCATGGCGGTTTTTACACCTGCTTTTAGCAGGTGTAAAAAACCATGGCGGTAAGGGAACTTGGCGTTAATTACGCCACCGTAATTTACGGTGGCGTAATTAACGCCTTCCCCACTCCCATTATGCCCTATGGGGCAAAAATGGGAATGGGGAAGGGTAAATGGGGATTGGGGACTTACCGCCCCGCCAAAGTCTGAATGGGGCGGTAAGTCCGCCAACCACCATGGCGTAAACGTAGTTTACGCCATGGTGGTAATGTCACGGCCCTGGCGGTAACTTACCGGCAGGGTCGTAATGAGGCCCCATGTGTTGTTGGGGGGCGTGTGTCGATGGGTGCGCTGAGCGAAATGTGCGGAAAATGCATTTTTTTCCCCACATTTCGACCTTTGCGGGGGTGTCTGGGTAATAAATTCTGGGGCGATGTGCGCAAATCATACCTCTGCGGATTCCCACGGGTGTCCTCTTTTCGGAAATGCATGGGGTTCCCTGTTTTCCTTGGAGGCTTGGACACCCGAGGCCCAGATCTGTACATTGTGCCAGTCGGCACAATGTCTGAGATTTCGCTCTGAAAACAGACTTGGGGTTACTTGTGTTTTAGGCTTTCCCCTTGGCGGCCACACATGTGAGGTGCCATTTTCATTGGGACACCTGTGGGAATGCGTGACGGTAGGCCATGTGTTGTTGGGGGGCGTGTGTCGATGGGTGCGCTGAGCGAAATGTGCGGAAAATGCATTTTTTTCCCTACATTTCGGATTTTGCGGGGGTGTCTGGGTAATAAATTCTGGGGCGATGTGCGCAAATCATACCTCTGTGGATTCCCACAGGTGTCCTCTTTTCGGAAATGCATGGGGTTCCCTGTTTTCCTCGGTGGCTTGGACACCCGAGGCCCATATCTGTACATTGTGCCGGTCGGCAGAATGTCTGAGATTTCGTTCTGAAAACAGACTTGGGGTTACTTGTGTTTTAGGCTTTCCCCTTGGCGGCCAGGTAGGTGCACCCACACATGTGAGGTATCGTTTTCATTGGGACACCTGTGGGAACGCGTGGCGGAAGGCCATGTGTTGTTGGGGGCGTGTTTCGATCGGTGCGTCGAACGAAATATGCGAAAAAGTGTTTTTTTCCCAACATTTCGGACTTTGCGGGGCTGTCTGGGTAATAAAATCTGGGGCGATGTGCGCAAATCATACCTCTGCGGATTCCCACAGGTGTCCTCTTTTTGGAAATGCATGGGGTTCCCTGTTTTCCTCGGTGGCTTGGACGCCCGAGGCCCAGATCTGTACGTTGTGCCGGTCGGCACAATGTCTGAGATTTCGCTCTGAAAACAGACTTGGGGTTACTTGTGTTTTAGGCTTTCCCCTTGGCGGGCAGGTAGGTGCATCCACACATGTGAGGTACCGTTTTCATTGGGACACCTGTGGGAACGCGGGACAGTAGGCCATGTGTTGTTGGGGGCGTGTTTCGAAGGGTGCGTCGAGCAAAATGTGCGGAAAAAACATTTTTTTCCCCACATTTCGGACTTTGCAGGGCTGTCTGGGTAATAAATTCTGGGGCGATGTGCGCAAATCTTACCTCTGCGGATTCCCACGCGTGTCCTCTTTTCGGAAATGCATGGGGTTCCCTGTTTTCCTCGGTGGCTTGGACACCCGAGGGCCATATCTGTACGTTGTGCCGGTCGGCAGAATGTCTGAGATTTCGCTCTGAAAACAGACTTGGGGTTACTTGTGTTTTAGGCTTTCCACTTGGCGGTCAGGTAGGTGCACCCACACATTTGAGGTACCGTTTTCACTGGGACACCGGTGGGAACGCATGACGGTAGGCCATGTGTTGTTGGGGGCGTGTTTCGATGGGTGCGTCGAGCAAAATGTGCGGAAAAAGCATTTTTTTCCCCACATTTCGGAATTTGCAGGGCTGTCTGGGTAATACATTCTGGGGTGATGTGCGCAAATCATACCTCTGCCGATTCCCACGGGTGTCCTCTTTTCAGAAATGCATGGGGTTCCCTGTTTTGCTTGGAGGCTTGGACACCCGAGGCTCATATCTGTATGTTGTGCCAGTCGGCAGAATGGCTGAGATTCCCCTCTGCAAACAGGCTGGGGGTTGCTTGTGTTTTCGGCTTGCCCCTTGCCAGCCAGGTAGGTGCATCCACACATGTGAGGTACCGTTTTCATCGGGACACCTGTGGGAACGCGTGACAGTAGGCCATGTGTTGTTGGGGGCGAGTGTCGATGGGTACGCTGAGCGAAATGTGCAGAAAATGCATTTTTTTCCCCACATTTCGGACTTTGCGCGGGTGTCTGGGTAATAAATTCTGGGGCGATGTGCGCAAATCATACCTCTGCGGATTCCCACGGGTGTCCTCTTTTCGGAAATGCATGGTGTTCCCTGTTTTCCTTGGAGGCTTGGACACCCGAGGCCCATATCTGTACGTTGTGCCGGTCGGCACAATGGCTGAGATTCCCCTCTGCAAACAGGCTGGGGGTTGCTTGTGTTTTCGGCTTGCCCCTTGCCAGCCAGGTAGGTGCATCCACACATGTGAGGTACCGTTTTCATCCGGACACCTGTGGGAACGCGTGACAGTAGGCCATGTGTTGTTGGGGGGCGTGTGTCGATGGGTGCGCTGAGCGAAATGTGCGGAAAATGCATTTTGTTCCCCACATTTAGGACTTTGCGGGGGTGTCTGGGTAATAAATTCTGGGGCGATGTGCGCAAATCATACCTCTGCGGATTCCCACGGGTGTCCTCTTTTCGGAAATGCATGGGGTTCCCTGTTTTCCTTGGAGGCTTGGACACCCGAGGCCCAGATCTGTACGTTGTGCAGGTCGGCACAATGTCTGAGATTTCGCTCTGAAAACAGACTTGGGATTACTTGTGTTTTAGGCTTTCCCCTTGGCGGCCAGGTAGGTGCATCCACACATGTGAGGTGCTGTTTTCATTGGGACACCTGTGGGAACGCGTGACGGTAGGCCATGTGTTGTTGGGGGGCGTGTGTCGATGGGTGCGCTGAGCGAAATGTGCGGAAAATGCATTTTTTTCCCCACATTTCGGACTTTGCGGGGGTGTCTGGGTAATAAATTCTGGGGCGATGTGCGCAAATCATACCTCTGCGGATTCCCACAGGTGTCCTCTTTTCGGAAATGCATGGGGTTCCCTATTTTCCTCAGTGGCTTGGACACCCGAGGCCCATATCTGTACATTGTGCCGGTCGGCAGAATGTCTGAGATTTCGCTCTGAAAACAGACTTGGGGTTACTTGTGTTTTAGGCTTTCCCCTTGGCGGCCAGGTAGGTGCACCCACACATGTGAGGTACCGTTTTCATCAGGACACCTGTGGGAATGCGTGACGGTAGGCCATGTGTTGTTGGGGGCGTGTTTCGATGGGTGCGTTGAGCGAAATGTGCGGAAAATGCATTTTTTTCCCCACATTTCGGACTTTGCGGGGGTGTCTGGGTAATAAATTCTGGGGCGATGTGCGCAAATCATACCTCTGCGGATTCCCACAGGTGTCCTCTTTTCGGAAATGCATGGGGTTCCCTATTTTCCTCAGTGGCTTGGACACCCGAGGCCCATATCTGTACATTGTGCCGGTCGGCAGAATGTCTGAGATTTCGCTCTGAAAACAGACTTGGGGTTACTTGTGTTTTAGGCTTTCCCCTTGGCGGCCAGGTAGGTGCACCCACACATGTGGGGTACCGTTTTCATCAGGACACCTGTGGGAATGCGTGACGGTAGGCCATGTGTTGTTGGGGGGCGTGTTTCGATGGGTGCGCCGAGCGAAATGTCTGGAAAATTCGTTTTTTTCCCCACATTTCGGACTTTGCGGGGGTGTCTGGGTAATCAATTCTGGGGCGATGTGCGCAAATCATACCTCTGCGGATTCCCACGGGTGTCCCCTTTTCGGAAATGCATGGGGTTCCCTGTTTTCCTTGGTGGCTTGGACACCCGAGGCCCATATCTGTATGTTGTGCCGGTCGGCAGAATGGCAGAGATTCCCCTCTGCAAACAGACTGGTGGTTGCTTGCGTTTTCGGCTTGCCCCTTGACATCCAGGTAGGTGAACCCACGCATGTGAGGTACCGTTTTCATCGGGGAACCTGTGGAAACGCGGGACGGTAGGCCATGTGTTGTTGGGGGCGTGTTTCGATGGCTGCGCCGAGCGAAATGTGCGGAAAAAGCGTTATTTTCCCCACATTTCGGACTTTGCGGGGCTGTCTGGGTAATAAATTCTGGGGCGATGTGCGCAAATCATACCTCTGCGGATTCCCACGGGTGTCCTCTTTTCGGAAATGCATGGGGTTCCCTGTTTTCCTCGGTGGCTTGGACACCTGAGGCCCATGTCTGTACGTTGTGCCGGACGGCAGAATGTCTGAGATTTCGCATTGAAAACAGACTTGGGGTTACTTGTGTTTTAGGCTTTCCCCTTGGCGGCCAGGTAGGTGCACCCACACATGTGGGGTACCGTTTTCATCGGGACACTTGTGGGAACGCGTGACAGTAGGCCATGTGTTGTTGGGGGTGTGTTTTGATGGGTGCGTCGAGTGAAATGTGCGGAAAAAGCGTTTTTTTCCCCACATTTCGGACTTTGCAGGGCTGTCTGGGTAATAAATTCTGGGGCGATGTGCGCAAATCATACCTCTGCGGATTCCCACTGGTGTCCCCTTTTCAGAAATTCATGGGGTTCCCGGTTTTCCTCGGTGGCTTGGACACCCGAAGCCCAGATCTGTACGTTGTGCCGGTCGGCAGAATGTCTGAGATTTCGCTCTGAAAACAGACTTGGGTTTACTTGTATTTTAGGCTTTCCCTTTGGCGGCCAGGTAGGTGCACCCACACATGTGGGGTACCGTTTTCATCGGGACACCTGTGGGAACGCGGGACGGTAGGCCATGTGTTGTTGGGGGCGTGCTTCGATGGGTGCGTCGAATGAAATGTGCGGAAAAAGTGTTTTTTTCCCCACATTTCGGACTTTGCAGGGCTGCATTGGTAATAAATTCTGGGGCGATGTGCGCAAATCATACCTCTGCGGATTCCCACGGGTGTCCTCTTTTTGGAAATGCATGGGGTTCCCTGTTTTCCTCGGTGGCTTGGACACCGGAGGCCCATATCTGTACGTTGTGCCGGTCGGCAGAATGTCTGAGATTTCCCTCTGAAAACAGACATAGGGTTGTGTTTTAGGCTTTCCCCTTGTCGGCCAGGTAGGTGCACCCACACATGTGAGGTACCGTTTTCATCGGGACACGTGTGGGAACGCGTGACAGTAGGCCATGTGTTGTTGGGGGCATGTTTCGATGGGTGCGTCGAGCAAAATGTGCGGAAAAAGCGTTTATTTCCCCACATTTTGGACTTTGCGGGGCTGTCTGGGTAATAAAATCTGGGGCGATGTGCGCAAATCATACCTCTGCGGATTCGCACGGGTGTCCTCTTTTCGGAAATGCATGGGGTTCCCTGTTTTCCTCTGTGGCTTTGCTTTTCTCTAAATTCATAGAAGCCATTGCCGTACCAAGCCAACCATGTCCAAAACATACCTTTTCTTTCAGTCATTTTCCCCCATTCGATGACAGTTTCCCCTACCTAGTTGTTGCCTGACCTATGCAACTCACCCCTTCCTAAACTTGGAATTTTGTCTACTTTTCAGAAATATATGCCTTTCTGTCCTCCAATTTGGCTTTCCTGCCCTTTTCTTCCATTCCGTCCATGCATGTCCAATTGGCAAAAATGGCAAAAATCGCCTACCTCTCACAAAACGGTTGATAACCACATCAAAATAATTTTTTTCCATTTCCACTCAACCTGTTCCTGAAAGCCACGAAATTGGGGAACTCAGCACAGCAAACCATTTGTTCCTAGCTCTTACCAGGAAAAAACCACAGGCTTCTTTGTACATCATTTTATTGGCATTTTTTGAAAAAACCCAACATTTTTGCCCATTTTGCTTATTTTCTCTCACCCCCCCTACAGCAACCTAGGATTCTTGGGTGGCGTTACGACCGCCTACATGTGGGAAAAAAAGGAGCCAAATTTGGCCAAGATATCTCATGTAATAAAAAAGTTACAAGCCATTGAATGGCCACATACCAAAATCACCAAAAAAGGCCCTGGCACTGGGGAGAAATACCCATGGCACTTAAAGGGTTAAGGTACTGTGTTCTGCCTGGCCTCCCTTTCTACGGATTGCTAAAGGTGACCCTTAAATCCTTGGCTTTCCAACTGGGTTGGCCCCAGACCTTCTAACTTTGTCTTTCACCTCGAACCAACCTCTTTTGAACATTTCGCAAAGACTTTAGTGCATTTTAAGCTGTGTGATCTTGGGCACATTTCGCCTTGCTCCATTTAAAGCGGGCCTGGCCTATGAACTTTGGCTCTGCAGTAGACTCTGCCTTCACTAACTTGCTGTGGTCTTAGAAAAGTGTTGGGAACTGTTTATTTTCGTGACCTGCCTCTTTCTCTCCCTTTTATTTAATTATTGGAGTGCCATCTAAGTTACACGCTCACATCTGTTTTGACAAATAGTGGTGTTTTGACTTAGACTTGTCTAAATAATTATTAAGGGAGGTGTGTATACTTTTGCTGATTGTGTTGCAACTTGCTTGGATATATAGTGCCAGTGCATTTCTTAAAGTGTGTGTTAAATAAATATGTATATACTTTTAATACCAAGCTCTGGTCAGTGTTTGCTTGCTCTACTGTGTTTTTAGCCCTATTGTGTATTCTCTGTATACTGCCCTACTCATCTTGAGAGAAGTCTGACTGCTCAGCCACAGCTACCGGGTAAATCTGGGTGGTACAGACTGCTACCAATTGGGTTTACTGCTTACTCCAGTAGTCTTAATCTACTTGCAGTGTTCCCCAAGGGAACTGCACAGGATTATGCCTAACACTGGTGTACAGCGGTGGGATTTGTATTGAGTATACACTATAGAGTGCTTCTGATACTTTGGTGCAACTAACCACAAAGCTTAGCACTAAAAAGCTTATTTTCTAACAAGTCAACTATGGAAAGTTACAGCCAGGAGTCCCTTGCTGCAAAAACTGCTGATTGTTTAAGAGTTCTTTGTAGACATAAGGATCTTCCTGTAAAAGGCAAGAAAATAGAATTGATTGAAAGATTGTTAGATAACCAAAGTCTGGGTAGTGGTTCAGAGGAGCCTACCTCCCCAGCAAATGTAACCAACAGTAATGAGAGTGATATGAATCAAAGTGGTGATAGTATTGTTGTAGAATCAGAAGAGGAAGGTGAGACTAATGTAACTGTCCCCCCTGGCCCTCTGCCTGCTCTACCACCGAAAGCTGTGTCTACTGGACCTTTGTCAGGTCCCACATTAAGTCCTGCATTCATTGAACTAGAAAAAATGAGGCTTGAATTAGAGTTCAAAAGAATTAGTGCCCAATCTGAACAAAAGCACCAAGAACTAAGGCTCAGAGAAATGGATCTCAAACATGAGCTAGAGATGAAGAAATTGTCTGTGGAAAATGCTTCTCTCCCCGGATCCTCTAGGAGTTCCAGTCCCAAAAGACCCTGGATGCCTAAAGAGATTGTGGGTATGTATGAACCTAAGTTGGATGTCTTGGATTGGGTGGCTATGTTTGAGTATAATCATGGGCTCCAGGACATCACAGGGAATCAGTTGCTTCCTGGGTTGTTCTCTAGGCTCACCTCTGTTGCATCTGATGTGGTAATGGAGTTGGGGGAGGTGGGTAGGATGGACTATGAATGTGTGAAGCTAGCTTTGATAGCTAGATTTGGGAAGACCCCTTCCCAGTACCTTAAGAGGTTTACGACCCTCAAAAAGCATGATGGTACCCCTTGGGCTACCTGGGTGAGTGAAAGTTTGAAGAACTTAGAGGGATAGATTAAGGGTTACAGAGTGAACACTTATGAGGGAATGAGAAATCTTGTTATGTTGGAGTCAATTTATGATGCCTGCTCTCCTGAGCTGAGACAGCACTTGGCTGATTGAAAGGAAATAGTTTCCAAGAAGCTAGCTAAGGCTGCTGACTTGTGGGTTGCCAACAGGGCTACTCACAAGGATTCTGGGGCAACCCAGAAGAAGGATGAAGGGAAAAAGCCTAAGAAGGACTCCAAAGAGAATTCTAATAATTCCAATTCCAAAGAGGTCCCCAAACAGAACCATAAGGGTAAACCACAAGGGAAACCAAATCAGGCTAGTGTACCTTCTGGTCCCAAACCAGAAGGAGGTCAGAGCAAGTCACCATTCGTGAAGGTATTTGGAAAATGCTATGTTTGTGGCTCTACTGACCATGTGAAAGGGGATCCCAGATGTAAGGGTAAACCTTCAGGGGTCCACACTGTCTCCTTAGCCTTTGCTCCAGAGGAGGAAATACAAATGGCAAGTGGAAACTTTCTACTACTGGCTGATGATCCAATTGGAGTCTCAGCCAGTGTTTCTTTAGTCTCTCTGGGGTTGTGGGAACAACAGAATTTAGATGTATATAATTCTATCCCAGATAATACTAAAGAGTATTATAAGGACAGTGTCCAGGTGAATTGCCAGGAGACTCCTGCCATTAGGGACACTGGGGCCAGCATAACTGTGGTGGACAAATCTTTTTTCAAGGCAGAGGATGTTGCTAAGGCACCCAAACGCCTCACCAATTTAGCTGGAGGGCCTGTGCAGATGCTTCCCCAGTTACCAGTTCTCATCCAGTGCAATAATATGACTGTGAAGATACCGGTCAGTGTACAATGTGAGGTACCAGGAAGGGTGCTATTGGGAAATGACCAGAAAACTCTTGGAGTAGTGTCACACACCCCCAGACCTCCTAGTAAAAAGTTACAGGAGCTAACCAGACCTTCAAGGGAGAAAACCATGAGAGGTTCTCCTAAGGAGATGATGGAAAAAGAAATCGCTCCTACTCCACTGGAGCTACGTACTGCTATCTCTGAGCAACCAGAAGCAAAGGGGAAACCCAAGACTTCTAAAAGAAAATAAGCAGGAGGCACTCCAGTGCTTCCAACTAGGTCTTCCCCTAGGTTGTCCAAAGTTACACCTGTAACTCCACCTCCAGCTGAGGCTGAGAGGGAGGTACAACCCTGTGTGGTTGAACTAGACTCTGATGAAGAGCTAGTAGAAGGTCAAGAACTTATTGGAGATCTGGACCTTGCTGACCATCCTGAGCTGCAGTCTTTACTGGCAGAAGGTGGACCCAGCAGGGCAGACTTTCGTAAGGGACAAAGAGAATGTCCAACTCTGGAAGGTCTTCGTCACCAGGCAGCTTCTCAGGCTGATGGGCAAGAGCCTGGGAAGTATAGGTTGCACTGGGAAGATGGCCTCTTCTACAGTGAACCGACTGAGTCTGTACCTGGAGACTACAAGCGACTTGTAGTGCCTCAAGAAAATAGACTCCTGTTCTTGCAACTAGCCCATGAGATTCCTTTGGCTGGTCACTTGAGTTTCAAGAAGACCAAGGAAAGGCTCTCACTCTACTTTTATTGGCCAAAAATGGGGGCTAAGGTAGATAAGTTCTGCAAGAGCTGTCACACCTGCCAAACTTCTGGTAAGAGTGGTTCCAAGAATGTGGCACCTTTAGTGCCTCTCCCAGTGGTGGGAGTCCCATTTGAGAGGGTAGGAATCAACATTGTTGGTCCCCTTGATCCTCCAACTTCCTCAGGCAACAGGTTTATCCTTGTTGTAGTAGACCATGCTACTAGGTACCCTGAGGCAATTCCTACGAGGAATTTTACAGCCCAGGCTGTGGCTAAGGCCCTCCTTGGTATTTTTACCAGGGTTGGGTTTCCTAAGGAAGTAATCTCTGACAGGGGGTCAAATTTTATGTCCCACTACACGAAGGCCATGTGGAAAAACTGCAGAGTTTCTTACAAGTTCTCTACCGCCTACCACCCTCAGACAAACGGATTGGTTGAAAGGTTTAATAGGACCATGTAGAGCATGATAGGTGCTTTAGAGGAACCCCATAAGAAAAAGTGGGATCTTCTACTGCCATGCCTTCTCTTTGCTTATAGAGAAGTCCCTCAGGAGGGAGTAGGTTATAGTCCCTTTGAGCTTCTTTATGGCCATCCAGTCAGAGGTCCATTGGCCCTGATTAAGGAGGGGTTGGAGAGTGCTCCTTCCCTCAAGCCAGTCAGAGTGACTGACTACGTGATAGGACTCCGGAGGAGAATGTCACACATGATGGCACAAGCTACTGATAACCCGAAGGATGGTCAAGCTTTGGTCAAGCATTGGCATGATCAAAATGCTAACATGGTTGAGTTCACTCAAGGCCAGCTAGTTCTTGTTATGATCCACACAAGGCAGAGGGCCTTGCAGGACAAATGGATGGGACCCTTCAAGGTTGTGGGAAAACTTGGAGAGGTGAACTATCTGGTGGACTTGGGCAATCCCAAGGAGGCTCCCAGAGTCTTCCACACCAACACCCTAAAGGCGTATGTCTCTAGGCCTGAAGTAGGAGCTTTGCTTCTAGCTTCAGCAGAAGAGGAAGAAGAGAGTGAACCTCTCCCTGATCTCCTCAGAGGCTTACCTTTGGATGAAAAGATTGAAGGAGTCAATCTCTCTTCAGACCTGACACCTGAGCAACAAGAGGAGTGCAAATCTATGTTAAATCAGTTTGCCTCCCTGTTCTCACTTTCACCAGGCTTGACCCCTTGGGACAGCATGAAATTCACACTGGTGACTGTCTGTACAGAATGTCAGAAAATGTAAGAACCACATCAAAGGGAAGGTCAAGAAGATGCTTGATCTCGGGGTAATAGAGCCCTCTACTAGTCCATGGTCTAGCCCAGTTGTGTTAGTACCAAAGGCAGGATCCAAGGAACTGAGATTCTGTGTGGACTATAGAGCTCTTAATGCAGTCACTAAGACTGATGCCCACCCTTTGCCAAGTACAGATGAGTTGGTGGATAGAATTGGTTCAGCCAAGTTCCTCAGCACATTTGACCTTACGTCAGGCTATTGGCAAATAGCCCTGACAGACCATGTGTTGGGGAGAATTCTCTGTTTAGGCTGAATTTCCCTACCTAGTGAGTCCCCCAGCAGCTTTGCTGGATTTCTGGGGTTTCTTTTTTTCTCCTGCCAAGAGTGAGACTCTTTTACCCTCACTCTTGGGCATGTTGAAGTGTGTTTTCTTGGTTAAACCTTGTGTTGAATGGGCTATGGGGTCTTTTACCCCATAGGGCCTCATGTATTTTTGTGATGTGGGTTACACAGCACCCTCTGTGCAGTGACCCAGGGGTGTCCTAGGGACTCCCCAACATAGACTCCATACCCTGGGACTGACTACTATCTCCCAGGGCATGTAAAGTCACCAAAGACTTTGCTAGTCTTGAATCCTGAACAGAACCAGTACAAACCATCATATTGTGGACGTACTGGCTGGGGCAATTCGATTGCCCCAGGGTCTGTTAGTCGAGGGGGCACGTCTCCGTCCCCCCTGATCGAGTTTTGGCTGGTGGCAGTGGAAACTACTTTTTATATTCGACCGCGAATATTTTCCTATGGGATTTCCCATTGTTTTAGGCTAACACATTTAATTATTTATTTAAGGTAGCCTTAAACATACCGCCGGTTTATATATTTATTATTATAACTCCGGTTGGGATTTTTTGCCAAAACTTGATACTAAAATGGCGTTGGCGTTCGCCTCTGTAACTCTGACCCAAAGTGGAGCCCTTTGTTCCACTTTTGGCGGGCTTCTCCACAGAAGCCCTCCAAAGTGGTGCCACTCTGTCTGGGGTACTTAGGAGGGGTGGAGGGGGATTTAGGCACCCTGGACTGAGTTACCTTGGTAACTCAAGTCGCACTCCGTCCTGATTGGCCCAAGTGGTGAGCCGGCCGGCTCACCACTTAGCATGTTTGAGTGACAGCTAGGCTGGGTGAATGGGGGTTTGCTGCATAAAAGCAGGGCTTTGGGGACTGGAACTTCAGAAGTCGCCACAGGACCAAGAATCTGACGAGGGAAGAGCTGAGCCGACCTGCTTCGACGACACCACCCGGTGGAGCCCTGCTGAACCGTCTCACCACTTTTCCCAACGACCGAGGAGAACTCTTAACGGAGTGGCTCCTTCTCTTGACTGGTGGGGACAGCCAGTTTTCACCTTCTTTTCGCTTCTTCGAGGTATCTCGTGGCCGCCTTGCCCGTGCCAAGCACCCCGGCAACCGGAATACCACACTTTTACCCCCAACCGCGAAAGTCGGTACAACCCTTTAACCGGAGAACTCCGCGGCTGGTTTCTTCCCGGGCAGTGCAACGACCTTCTTCTTCTGCTCTTCAGCGAGAACTTCTTCTCCCCTGACCGACGTCGAGCCTTGCTGTCACTGCCTGGAACAACTGCCACCGCTGGAGGATCCTTTCCGCTTAAGGTACCGTTTTCCGCCTGGCTTCCCTTGCCACCGACTGTACGGGGTAGATTTAGCCCCCGGCTTTCGAACCTGGGAGTGCCTGGGACACTCTGGCTAAACTTTCTAAGCCACTCTAAACTCTTTCTAACTCTTTGCAAGACTTTGAATCCCTAATAACAGTGTGATCTTGGGCACATTTTCTCTCCGGCTGCTCTAAGAGTGGGCCCTGCCTAGTGACTTTTGCTCACCTGTGACTTTGTACTTCTTTGAGCCTATTGCAAGTGTTCTGGACCTTAGAGTGGTGTGTTTAACCTATTTTCTGTTTCTTTTTATCCCTTTCTTGAATCTACTAGAGTGTCATCTAACGTTAAGCACTCACCTCTGTTTGAATTATGTGGTGTTAACCTAGAGTTGTCTAGATAGGAGTAAGGGTTGAAACTGCTTTCATTATAACTGTGTTTGAAGTGTTTTTACTATATTTTGCTAGAGTTTTCAACTTATGTGTGTTTAATAAATAAATAACTATATACTTTTGAAACCAAGCTCTGGTCAGTGTTTGCTTGTGCTATTGTGTTTGAGTACCTATTGTGTATACTTTACATACTGCCTAACTCTTCTTGAGGGAAGTCTGACTGCTCAGCCACAGCTACCAGGTAAATCTGGGTGGTACAGACTGCTACCAAGTGGGTTTACTGCTATACCTGTAGTCTTAAATCTTTTGCAGTGTTCCCCAAGGGAACTGCACAGGTTTCTGCCTAACACCATGCCAAGGTGAAAACTGCATTTTCTACCCCAGTTGGCTTATACCAATTTAAGGTTATGCCTTTTGGACTGAAAACTGCACCTGCTACATTCCAAAGGATGGTGAACCAAGTTCTGAATGGGATGGAGGACTTCTGCATGGCATACTTGGATGACATTGCAGTATTCAGCCAAACCTGGGAAGAACATGTGAACCACTTAGGACATGTTTTGCAGGTTCTTGGACAGGCCAATCTGACCATAAAGGCAAGTAAATGCCAGATTGGACAGAGTAAGGTGGTCTACCTTGGGCATGAGGTAGGAGGTGGAGAAATAAGGCCTTTGCTCAGCAAGATTGAAGCTGTGCAAAATTAGACAACACCTACTACTCAAACCCAGGTGAGAGCCTTCCTAGGCCTCACTGGGTATTACAGAAATTTAATTGAGAACTATCAGACCATAGTTTCTCCACTGAATGTGATCTCCGCTCCAAAATTCCCTAAGAAGGTCAAATGGAATGAGGAATGCAATCAGGCATTTGAAAACCTGAAGAAAGCTCTTTGCCAAGCTCCAGTACTCAGAGCTCCTGACTACCACCAAACTGTCGTTGTACAAACTGATGCTTCCAATGTAGGTATAGGTGCAGTTCTTAGCCAACTGGATGAGTGTTAGGAAGAATTCTCTGTAAAGGCTAATTTCCCAAACCTAGTGAGTCCCCCAGCAACTTTGCTGGATTTTTCACTCTCTTCTTCCTCTTCTGATGAAGCTAGAAGCAAGGCTCCTATTTCAGGCCTAGAGACATACGCTTTGATTCAGTTGGTGTGAAAGACTCTGGGAGCTTCCCTGTGTCTGCCCAGATCCACCAGATAGTTTACCTCTCCAAGTTTTCCCACAAACTTGAAGGGTCCCATCCATTTATCTTGCAATGCCCTCTGCCTTGTTGGAAGCATAACTAGAACTAGCTGGTCTTGAGTGAACTCAACCATGTTAGCCTTTTGATCATGCCAATGCTTGACCAGAGTTTGTCCAGCTTTCAGGTTATCACTAGCTTCTGCCATCATGTGTGACATTCTTCTCCGGAGACCTATCACATAGTCAGTCACTCTGACTGGCTTGAGGGAAGGAGCACTCTCCAACCCTTCCTTAATCAGGGCCAATGAACCTCTGACTGGATGGCCATAAAGAAGTTCAAAGGGAGAATAGCCTACTCCCTCCTGAGGGACTTCTCCATAAGCAAAGAGAAGGCATGGCAGTAGAAAGTCCCACTTTCTTTGAAGGAGTTCCTCTAAAGCACATATCATGCTCTTCATGGTTCTGTTGAACCTTTCTACCAACCCATTTGTCTGAGGGTGGTATGCCGTTGAGTAACTCCACAGGTTTTCCACATGGCTTTCATGTAGTTGGACATAAAATTTGATTCCCTGTCAGAGATTACTTCCTTAGGCAACCCAACCCTGGTAAAGACACCAAGGAGGGCCTTAGCCACAGCCAGAGCTGTAACAGTCCTCATAGGAATTGCCTCAGGGTACCAAGTAGCATGGTCTACTACAACAAGGATAAACCTGTTGCCTGAGGAGGTTGGAGGATCAAGGGGATCAACAATGTCAATCCCTACTCTATCAAATGGGACTCCCACTACTGGGAGAGGCACTAAATGTGCCACATTCTTGGAACCAACCTTACCAGAAGTTTGGCAGGTATGGCAGCTCTTGCAAAACTTATCTACTTCAGCCCCCATCTTTGGCCAATAAAAGTAGAGTGAGAGCCTTTCCTTCGTTTTCTTGAAGCTCAAGTGACCAGCCAAAGGAATCTCATGGGCTAAGTGCAAGAAATGTTGTCTGTTTTCTTTTGGTACAACAAGACACTTGTTTTCTCCAGGTTCAGACTCAGTTGGCTCACTGTAGAAGAGGCCATCTTCCCAGTGTAACCTGTACTTCCCAGGCTCTTGCCCATCAGCCTGAGAAGCTGCATGGTGGTGGAGACCTTACAGAGTTGGACATTCTCTTTGTCCCTTACGAAAAGCTTCCCTGCTGGGTCCACCTTCTGCCAGTAAAGACTGCATCTCAGGATGGTCAGCAGGGTCCAGATCTCCAATAAGTTCTTGGCCTCCTACTAGCTCCTCTTCAGAGTCTAGTTCAACCACACAGGGTTGTACCTCCCTCTCAGCCTCAGCTGGAGGTGTAGTTACAGGTGTAACTTTGGACAACCTCGGGGAAGTCCTTGTTGGAAGCACTGGAGTGCTTGCTGCTGGCTTTTTCCTGGGAGTCTTGGGTTGCCCCTTTGCTTCTGATCTGGTAGAGACTGCAGTAGTTTGCTCCAGTGTGGAAGGAGTGATATCTGTCATCATCTCCTGAGAAAAACCTCTCATGGTTTCCTCTCTTGCAGGTCTAGTGAGCTCCTGTAACCTTTTACTAGGAGGTCTGGGGGTATATGACACAACTCTAAGAGCTTTCAGGTCATTACCCAACAGAACCCTTCCTGGTACTTCACATTGTATACTGACAGGTATCTTCACAGCCATATCATTACACTGGATGAGAACTGGTAACTGGGGACACATCTGCACAGGCCCTCCAGCTAACTTGGTGAGGCATTTGGGTGCCTTAGCAACATCCTCTGCCTTGAAAAAGGATTCATCCACCACAGTTATGCTGGCCCCAGTGTCCCGGATGGCAGGAGTCTCCTGACCATTCACCTGGACACTGTCCTTATAATACTCTTTAGTATTATCTGGGATAGAATTATACACATCTAAATTCTGTTGTTCCCACAACCCCAGAGAGACTAAAGAAACACTGGCTGAGACTCCCATGGGTTCATCAGCCAGTAGTAGAAAGTTTCCACTTGCCATTGGGACTTCCTCCTCTGGAGCGAAGGCTAAGGAGACAAGTTGGACCCCTGAAGGTTTACCCTTACATCTGGGATCTCCTTTAACATGGTCAGTAGCCTTACAAACATAGCATGATCCAAATGCTCTCTGGAATGGAGGCTTGTTCTGACCTCCTTCTGGTTTGGCACCAGAAGGTACACTAGCCTGATTTGGTTTCCCTTGTGGCTTACCCTTATGGTTTTGTTTGTGGCCCTCTTTGGGATTGGAATTATTAGAATTCTCTTTGGAGTCCTTTTTTGGCTGTTTCCCCTCATCCTTTTTCTGAGTAGCCCCAGAATCCTTGTGAGTAGCCCTGTTGGCAACCCACAAGTCAGCAGCCTTAGCTAGTTTTCTGGAATCTAATTCCTTTGAATCAGCCAAGTGCTGTCTGAGCTCAGGAGAGCAGGCATCATAAATTGACTCCAACATAACAAGATTCTTCATCCCCTCATAAGTGTTCACCTTGTAACCCTTAATCCATCCCTCTAAGTTTTTCAAACGTTCACTCACCCAGGTAGCCCAAGGGGTACAATCATGCTTCTTGAGGGTCCTAAACCTCTTAAGGTACTGGGAAGGGGTCTTCCCAAATCTAGCTATTAAAGCTAGTTTCACACATTCATAATCCTTCTTATCCTCCTCCCCCAACTCCATTACCACATCACTTGCAACAGGGGGGAGCCTAGAGAACAACCAGGAAAGTAGTTCATTTCCTGTGAGGTTCTGGAGCCGATGGTTATATTCAAACAGACAACCAATCCAACACATCCAACTTGGGGTCATACATACCAATCAGTTCTTTAGGCATCCGGGGTCTTTTTGGACTGGAACCTCTAGAGGAGCCAGAGAGAGAAGCATTCTCAACAGATAATTTCTTCATTTCTTGCTCATGCTTGAGCTCCATTTCTCGTAGGCTTAGTTCTGCTTGGGTGTTAAGTCTCCTAAACTCCAAGTCAAGTTTCATTTTCTCTAGCTCAAGATATTGAGGACTAAATGTGGGACCTGACAAAGGTCCAATAGGTACAGCTGGCAGAGCAGACAGAGGCCTAGAGGTAACATCTATAACATTCTCACCCTCCTCTTTTGACTCTGCCTCAAGATTATCAACATTTTGATCCATATCAATATCAATGCTGTTTTCTACATTTGCTGGAGTAATAGGTTCCTCTGAACCATCATCCAGACTTTGGTTTGCTAACAACCTTTCTATTAGCTCAATTTTCTTGCCTTTAGTCAGGAGATTCTTATGCTTACAGAGAACTCTTAAACAATCAGCAGTGTTTGTAGCAAGGGATTCTTGACTATAACTTTCCATAGTAGACAGGTTAGAAAATTACTTTTTCAGTGCTAAGCTTTGTGGTTAGTTGCACTAAGGTATCTCAAAAGCACACTAAAATGTATACTCAATACAAATCCCACCGCTGTACACCAGTGTTAGGCAGAAACCTGTGCAGTTCCTTTAGGGACCACTGCAAAAGATTTAGGACTACATGCGGTTGGCAGTGAACCCACTTGGTAGCAGTCTGTACCACCCGATTTACCTGGTAGCTGTGGCTGAGCAGTCAGACCTCTCTGAAGAAGAGTTAGGCAGTATATAGAGCATACACAATAGGTACAGAGTTACAGTAGTACAAGAAAACACTGACCAGAGCTTTGGTGTAAAAGTATATATAATTATTTATTTAAAAGACACACTTGTAAATTACACTAGCACAAAAAGGTAAGTAAATTCAACACACAGGGCCTCATTACACGGAAGGCGTTAAACCAAGGTGCTATT
This sequence comes from Ambystoma mexicanum, assembly GCF_040938575.1. Lineage (NCBI taxonomy): Eukaryota > Metazoa > Chordata > Amphibia > Caudata > Ambystomatidae > Ambystoma > Ambystoma mexicanum. The sequence continues at coordinate 1,389,069,351 of NC_090933.1, read as the reverse complement.
AGCACCTTGGTTGACGCCGGTACAATACCGGTACCGCCTTGGTGGAAAGGGGAATAACCACCCCATTCCAAGGTTGGCGGGCGGTAATTCCCCTTTCCTCCAAGGCCCTTCCCCATTCCCATTTTTGCCCCATAGGGCTTAATGGGAAAGGGCAAGGCGCTAATTACGGTACCGCAATTTGGTCCCTTTGCGGTCCCAACTTTAACAGCTGGTCTAGATCAGCCGTTAATGTCGGGTCCCGCAAGGGGACCTCGTAGTAAGGCGGTGAGGGTTAACGGTCACCGGTACCCTTAACGGTGACCTTTAACCCTTACCACCTTCCGTGTAATGAGGCCCACAGTCACTATTATATATATACAACCCTGATTACTTATTAGTGTAAGGTATAAGTAACCTGGAAAGAGACTGCGCCTGATTTTTGCAAAATATTTTTATTTCTCAGAAAATTGCCCTTAAAGTTGATGACACGTGTTTCGGTCCTCCAAGGACCTTTTTCAAATCAGGGCTATTGATTAGTCTTAACATCATATAGTCATAAAAAAGAAAGCATAGGCAAATAGTCACATTGGTAGACATGTGAATATATCCAAAAATAAAGTGATAATATAAATATTGAGATTAAGTATGCATTGAAAGAATTTTTTTTGGGATAAAATACATAAACACAAAAGTGCATGGATGTTAGAAATAAAAAGCCAGACAATACATGGATGGGGAATAGGGGTTGGAGAAAGCAGGGGTGAGATTCGGAGAAAGATAGATGCAAAGTCTTTGTTAGTTATGATACATGATGCATTTACAAATAAAAACATTGTTATGGTCATTCATATTCTTTCATGTCACAGAATATATGTAGAAGCGTGTTACCTTGTAGTCATGTAAGATGTCCCTGTCACATAATGTGAAAAATGATACATACAGAAACACGGGGATTCGAGAGCACTATTCTTTAAATTGGAACGACTTTCTAAAAAAGAAATCGACAAATACTGGGAGATAGTCTCCCTGGAAAATTATACCAAAAATGAATTAATTCCCAGAGGATTACGCATTCTGATCTTCCCCAATTTGAACAATGATTTGGATAATGACTTAGCAGAGATGTGGGAACAAAACCTCAATGGAAGTTCTCAGAAGATGTTGGAACTTCTAATTGAACACGCAACACGGGAACACAAGAGGACGATTGAACTAATTGATAAAACCAAAAAAGAAATTGCAGATAAAAAATCACAAGAATCAACAAAGGAGAAAAATTATAATACCATGCACGACATTTTAAAGAATTATCAAGATGAAGTAAAACTGAGAAAACTAAGGAAACACTATCGGGATGAAATAGATTACCAGGATGACAGGGTATATACCTTTCAGGCGAAATATAACTCAACGACGAAATTTGGGTCCAAAACCAGCACACCCAATACATCATCGGCCAGTTCGGATGCAGATTCGGAAGGTGAAACACAGAACACAGAAGAAACAACTAATACAACTGATACATCAGGGGTAAAAGCGAGTTCAAGTGGAAGATCAACCTCGGGATTCATGAATCAAATCAAGAGAACATTGGAGCAACACCCAGCACACCAGGAGGAGAGGAAGGAGGTGGGGTTCAAGATCCAACCAGTCAAGAATCACAAGAAAATGTAAACAAAAGGCTTACAAAAGCAACTTCAAGAGAAGCGAACAGAGTGAAATAGGGTCAACTTATCATCTAGACCGATTTCATCTGAATAGAGCAGGCTCCTTAACAAAGGACTTTCTTTTGCACCGTCTACAAACCATAACGAGACAGACCTACATATTGATCTTTTCAAATTTGTTCGAAAATTGAAACTAAAAAAGTTCTTTGCCACTAAGGCACCAGGCATGTACACACATCAACCGAAAGTCATTCCAAGTGAACTTAGCATTAAAGAGATTGAAGATATTCACCTACTCAGATCAATCGCAGAACCAATGGACTATGATATCACTAATGTATTAAGAGACTTTAATGTGCAACCTGATACCTTATCAATGAAGGAGCTGAAACCTACATCTAAATTTGTACCCCAATTAGCAACTGATAATGTCATTGACACCTTCTACAAGGCAGTATCTCAAGATCTGTATAAAAGGGATCATAGAAACCTACAATCAAAAACAAAACCCAATCTCACCCACAGAGAACAAGAAGCTTTACATCAATTGGAAACCGACCGCTGAATAATTATCAAGGAAGCGGATAAGGGAGGGAACATCGTTGTTATGGACCGGGACAATTATTTGAAAATGGCTAATAATCACCTCAACACCCCAGGTTGTTATGAAAAATTACCAGTTAACCCTACAAATGAGATTGCACAGAAATTGGAACTCAAAATTCTGGAATGGCATCGAAAAGGTCTTATTTCAGACAATGAAAAGAGCTTTCTCACAATCAAAAACCCGACTATACCAATAATATATTTCTTACCAAAAATCCACAAGCAATATGATTTGAAACCAGAGGGCCGCCCTTTTGTCAGCGGGATTGGTTGGGCAAAGAGAATATCTCACAGTATCTGGATAACATTCTGAGACCCAGGGCCACCCAACTAAAGGCATACCTTAAGGACACTACAGATGTCATCACTAAGCTACAATCTTGGAACTGGGAACAAGATTGCCTTTTAGCAACCATGGATGTGAAAGCACTATATACTTCGATTCAACACACATGGGCTCTGAAAACTATTGATTATACCTTCAGGGAGGAGTCAGCCTCGATGTACCACCAAATTGTAATGTTCAAGGAAATGTTAGAGCTATCCCTACAATGGAACATCTTTAACTTTAACAATGTCTTTTATAGACAAACTAGAGGTGTTGCTATGGGCACTAAATATGCCCCAGCCCTAGCAAACCTCTTTATGGGACTTTTTGAGGATTCAGTTATATACAAGGATAAAGTGTATCAGAAGGATCTTGTGATTGGTTAAGATATATTGACTATGTGTTGATACTATGGAAAGGCACAGAATTAGAATTCACGGCATTTCTAAACAGAATCAATGTTAACGAAATGGGTATTCAATTCACTGGTGTCTGCGATGCAAATAGCATTGATTTTTTGGACCTCACCATATATATTGAACAGAACCAGATAAGAACACGCACATTTCGTAAACCTACGGAGGTCAACGCTACCTTACATGCTACTAGTTGCCATCATCGAACAACGATTCTTAACATACCAGCAGGAGAATTTACAAGAGCAAGAAGAAACTGTCAGACCAAAGAACACTTTGAGAAAGAATGCAGGCTTCTACAATCAAGATTTCTGGCAAGAGGATATTCAAAGAAATGTGTTACCAAGGCATTGTATAAAAGTCTGCAACTAACACAGGAACAGACTCTGGCTATTAAGAACAAAACTTTGGAGCCACCTACTATAGAATTCATTACTAAATTTGGAAACGATCATAAACATGTGAGAAAGATTTTGGCCAAACACTGGCATCTTTTGAAATTGGATGACCACATTTCTAACTTTATTGACGACAAACCAAGAATCATCTTTAAGAGAGCACAGACACTAAAAAACAAACTAAGTCCTTCAGATTTACCAGACCTAACAGAGGGAACATCCAATTGGTTACAACCCACTAATGGCTTCAGGAAAGGTGGAACATGCACCATTTGCAAACATGCACATGAAAAAACTGATTGTTTCAAGAGCAGCAACAATAAGACGATAAAAATCGAGCAACCTATAAATTGTAGGACGAAATATGTGGTTTACGCGATTATATGTGTATGCAAATTAGTTTACATTGGGAGCACCATCAGGGAACTCAGGACTAGGGTACATGAACATCTTGCTAAAATTGGAAGCCAGGACCCTAGACTTCCTCTTGCTTGTCATTGGGAAGAGAAACATCAATTGGATAATAAAGCTGACATTAAGTTCATTGGCCTTCAAAAAGTAACCCTCAGAAGACGTGGAGGTGACAGAGAAAAGAGACTCAGACAAACTGAGGCGAAAATAATTTGCAAACTCAACTCCACAGTACTTGGACTTAACACTGATAATGAAATGGTGTCCTTTTTATAGCAATAATTAAGTTGTAACTATAGTGTTTAGAAACATGTTTACCATCTCATTCACACTATCATATACTAAGGCCCATCTGACTATGACATTATTCGATATATTAATACAGAAGCATTTCTCTTCAATTCTGCTTTTCTGACATTTTTAATACATTAACATTAAAAGTCCTTGATGTGCAGACTTTTTTTCAATACTCACTACTTCACTTTATGTGACTCACCATATATCTTTATGGTATGTTCACTCCATTACAACATGGCCGCCAGTGAACACGCGACTAAACATGGGGAAAGGACAGACTGTGATATCTGCTACTTTAGCAACAGATATAATAACAGAGAGGATGCATAATGGTGCCCCCTCGAGACTTGTAGCAACTTTGAGATCGTACGCGCTTATTCTGAACAGCAGGTAAGAGAGCGTCTGACTTTTCACGTATCCGAAGATTCATGCGATTTTCGCGCACACGAACGTACGTTTGTTACTTGCATAGACTCACTTTAACACTTTAATATGTAATATCGCGCACGCGAATGTGCGCCTCCAGTATAGCATACGTGTCAATCCACCACTACAATTTCACGTGAAGATTTATGCATTTTTCGCGCATGCGAATGTGCGTTTGTTACCTGCATAGACTCACTTTAACGCCTTCACATGTAATATCGCACACGCGATTGTGCGCCTCTAGTATAGAATACGTGTCAATCCACCACTACGATTTCATGCGTTTAAACATTCACGCGTTTAGCTAAGATACGACCATATATTGTCATCCACTGGTTTGTGCACGCGTACAAGTGCTTAATACTTACCGGTTGATTTAACGTATTAGGATCCCGTTATTGTAATGATTACATATTTTTCGCACGCGTATGTGCGTGTCTTTCACGGATCAGACCATCAACTCCATTTATGCGTGTATTTTTTCACGCGAAAGTACATTGCGAGTATTCCTACGTGCAATACGCTTTTCCACGTATAATTTCATACACGTAAGTGCACCTTGAGTTATTAGGAGTGCGAACACTTTTTTACATGTAGTTTTCACTTAACAAACATGGATATTTAAGAATACGTGCTATTTTGGCACACTTCATATGCAGGTTGCAGTTATTTTTGCAGTTGGAAACCGTATATTAAGTGCATTTTTCACTTTTTAGTTTTCATATTAGGGTAAGATAAGAGTTCGTTCATGATATGATTTTTCACTTACAGGGATTTACCCCTTTGACATATGGAAGCTCATTTTTCACATTATGTGACAGGGGCATCTTACATGACTACAAGGTAACACGCTTCTACATATATTCTGTGACATGAAAGAATATGAATGACCATAACAAGGTTTTTATTTGTAAATGCATCATGTATCATAACTAACAAAGACTTTGCATCTATCTTTCTCCGAATCTCACCCCTGCTTTCTCCAACCCCTATTCCCCATCCATGTATTGTCTGGCTTTTTATTTCTAACATCCATGCACTTTTGTGTTTATGTATTTTATCCAAAAAGAATTTCTTTCAATGCATACTTAATCTCAATATCTATATTATCACTTTATTTTTGGATATATTCACATGTCTACCAATGTGACTATTTGCTTATGTTTTCATTTTTTGTCTTTTTTATGACTATATGATGTTAAGACTAATCAATAGCCCTGACTTGAAAAAGGTCCTTGGAGGACCGAAACACGTGTCATCAACTTTAAGGGCAATTTTCTGAGAAATAAAAATATTTTGCAAAAATCAGGCGCAGTCTCTTTCCAGGTTACTTATACCTTACACTATTTTGCAAGGGGCCTTGTACTTGGCTAAACCCCAGACCTGGTGAGACGCGACTCCATGGACTTAATGTACTGATTGTACCAACTAGTTTCATTGTTCACCACTATAAGATGTCGCCAAGTTAGACCAAACCTTCCAAGCCAAGGTTTTTGAAGAACTGATTACTTATTAGACAAGTCTTAGTGAGAAACACCACTTATTTTCAGACAGAGGTGAGTGCTTAACCTAAGATGGCACTCTAATAAGTTATATAAAAAGGGAGGGAAAAGGCAGAGATATGAAAGCACACAATTTCAATACTTTTAAAAGAACCACAGTAAGGCAGGATAGGCAGAGTCTACTGGAGAGCAAGGAAGTTCAAATGCCAGGCCCACTCTTAGAGAGTGCAAGCGAAATGTGTCTAGGATCACACAGTGGGGTTATGCCCAAAGAGTCTTTGTAGATAGTTAAAAAAAGAATGAGATCAGTTCAGGAAACGTTAGTTAACAGGCCCCAGGCTAACCCAGGTTAGAAAGTCGAGGATTTACTGTCACCCGAGCAATCTGTCGCAAGGGAAGCCAGGTGGGACACAGTACCTGAAATGGGAAGAACGCTCCAGCGGGGGCAGTTGTTCCTGGCAACGGGTGCAAGTCAGTGTTTCGTCCAGAGGAAGAGGAGGTCTCGACGTGGAGGAAAGATGAAGGTTGTTGCACTGCCAAGGAAGAAACCAGCCGTGGAGTTCTCCTGTTAAAAGGTACTACCCATTTATTCGCAGTAGTGGTAAACCGTGGTATTCCGGTTGCCGGGGTGCTTGGCACAGGCAAGGCGGCCACGAGATGATCCAGGAAGGTGAAAAGACGGGCAAACTGGTTATCCCCACCAGTCAAAGGAAGAAGACTCTCCGGACTGGAGATCTCCTCTGTCGTCGGGAAGTGGTGAGACGGTTCAGCAGGGCTCCACCGGTGATGTCGTCGTAGCAGGTCGGCTCAGCTTCTGCCTCTTCGGATTCTTTAGGTTCTGTGGCGACTTCTGAAGTTCCAGTCCTCAAACCCTATTTTTATGCACAAAACCCCCATTCATTCAGCCTAGCTGTCACTCAAACATGCTAACTGGTGAGCCGGGCGGCTCACCACTTGGGCCAATCACACAAGAGTGCGACTTGAGTTGCCAGCGCAACTCAGTCCAGGCTGCCTAAACCCCCCTCCCACACATCCTGTAGACCCAGACAGAATGGCACCACTTTGGAGGGCTTCTGTGCAGAAGCCCGCCAAAAAGTGGAACAAAGGGCTCGACTTGGGTTGGAGTCACAGAAGCGAACACAAACGCCATTTTGGAACCAAGTTTCAGCAAAAAATACCAACCAGTGATTTTATATTAATTTAATAAACCAGTGGTATGTTCGAGGCTATATTAAAAAGTGGTAGCCTCGAACAATGGGAAAATCCCATAGGAATATATTCGCGGTCGAATATAAAAAGTAGTATCCACTGCCACCAGCCAAAACTCAGTCGGGGGGGACTGGACAGTGCCCCCTCGAACAACAGACCCCGGGGCAATCGAATTGCCCCGACCAGTACGTCCACAATATGATGGTTTGTACTGGTTCTGTTCACAATTTAAGACTAGCAAAGCCAATGGTGACTTTACATGCCCTGGGAGACAGTAGTCAGTCCCAGGGTATGGAGTCTATGTTTGGGGGTCACTATGACACCCCTGGGTTACTGCACGGAAGGTGCTGTGTAAGCCACATACAAAAAACACATGAAGCCCTATGGAGTAAAAGACCCCATAGCCCATAAAACACATTCAAAGTCAAAGGAACACCTCAAATCATGTCTAAGAGTGGGAGTAAAAGAGCCTCACTCTTAGCAGGAGAAAAAAATAAACCCCAAAAAAATCCAGCAAAGCTGCTGGGGGACTCACTAGGTTTGGGAAATTAGCCTTTACAGAGAATTCTCCCTAACAGCTGGTTTATTTATTTAATATAAAATCACTGGTTGGGTCTTTTCGCCAGAACTAATTTCTAAAATGGCTTTTGTGTCCGTCTCTGTAACTCTAACCAAGGTCGGGCCCTTTGTTCCACTTTTTCGGGGGCTTCTCCACAGAAGCCCTCCAAAGGGTGCCACTCTGTCTGGGTTCCACATGATGTGTGGGTAGGGGAATTGGCACCCTGGACTGTGTTGCCTTAGCAACTCAAGTCAGACTCTGTTCTGATTGGCCCAGTGGTGAGCCGCCCGGCTCACCACTTAGCATATATGAGTGACAGCTAGGCTGTTGAATGGGGGTTTTTCTGCATAAAAGCAGGGCTGAACTCCGCGGCTGGTCTCTTCCCTGGGCAGTGCAACGACTACAAGTTTCCTCCTCTACTAGATCATCTCTTCCCCTGTTCGAAACTATGACTTGCATCCGCTGCCAGGAACAACTGCCACCGCTGGAGCTTCCTCTCTCTTTAAGGTACCGTGTTCCACCTGGCCTCCCTTTCTACAGATTGCTAAAGGTGACCCTTAAATCCTTGGCTTTCCAACTGGGTTGGCCCCAGACCTTCTAACTTTATCTTTCACCTTGAACCAACCTCTTTGGAACATTTCTGCAAAGAGTTTTGTGCATTTTAAACTGTGTGATCTTAGGCACATTTCGCCTTGCTCCATTTAAAGCGGGCCTGGCCTATGAACTTTGGCTCTACAGTATAATCTGCCTTCACTAATTTGCTGTGGTCTTATAAAAGTGTTGGGAACTGTTTATTTTCGTGACCTGTCTTTTTCTCTCCCTTTTATTTAATTATTGGAGTGCCATCTAAGTTACGCGCTCACATCTGTTTTGATAAATAGTGGTGTTTTGACTTAGACTTGTCTAAATAATTATTAAGGGAGGTGTGTATACTTTTGCTGATTGTGTTGGAACTTGCTTGGATATATAGTGCCAGTGTATTTCTTAAAGTGTGTGTTAAATAAATAATTATATACTTTTAATACCAAGCTCTGGTCAGTGTTTGCTTGCTCTACTGTGTTTTTAGCCCTATTATGTATTCTCTGTATACTGCCCTACTCATCTTGAGAAAAGTCTGACTGCTCAGCCACAGCTACCAGGTAAATCTGGGTGGTACAGACTGCTACCAATTGGGTTTACTGCTTACTCCTGTAGTCTTAATCTTCTTGCAGTGTTCCCAAAGGGAACTGCACAGGATTCTGCCTAACACGCAACTCCCTTCTAAGTATCCTTTTAGCATCTTGAATGGTTTTATCGAACCAGTATTTTTTAATTGTCTGATTTAATGTATGTTGGTGTCCACTTTGAGCCACCAATTGAGAGGTGCAGTCTTTAATCCCCTCTCAATCTCGGCTGCAGAAGTACAGTTTCCCGTAAATGGCAAGCTACCTGTATGTCTAGAGAAAGAGGCGATGGCCTTGTTTATACTCTTCTCAGTCGATCGGATCCTATTGCCTCCCTGTTTAATGTCTAGTTCCCAACACATCCCAGATGTTACTCCTCAAGTGGATATTGAATCCTTAAGGTAAGGATGGCATGGGCACTATAGGAAGTTTCCAAAGTTTCCAACTTCCTAAGAAATGGGACGGCCACCGAGTTACAGAAAAAGTAATTAAGCGTTGAACATTTTAAGCCAGATTTCCAAGTAGTTTTGCCTGGGACATCCCCTACAGTCGTTCCATTCAGCAGCAGGCAGTCCCAATCAAGTAGGATAACGATCCAGGCATCTCCCTCCATTCAGCAGCAGGCCGTCCAAATCAAGTAGGATATCGACCCAGGCCTCTCCTTCCATTCAGCAGCAGGCAGTCCCAATCAAGTAGGATATCGACCCAGGCATCTCCTTCCATTCAGCAGCAGGCCGTCCAAATCAAGTAGGATATCGACCCAGGCCTCTCCTTCCATTCAGCAGCAGGCAGTCCCAATCAAGTAGGATATCGACCCAGGCATCTCCTTCCATTCAGCAGCAGGCAGCCCAATCAAGTAGGATATCGACCCAGGCCTCTCCTTCCATTCAGCAGCAGGCCATCCAAATCAAGTAGGATATCGACCCAGGCATCTCCTTCCATTCAGCAGCAGGCAGCCCAATCAAGTAGGATATCGACCCAGGCCTCTCCTTCCATTCAGCAGCAGGCAGTCCCAATCAAGTAGGATATCGACCCAGGCCTCTCCTTCCATTCAGCAGCAGGCAGTCCCAATCAAGTAGGATATCGACCCAGGCATCTCCTTCCATTCAGCAGCAGGCAGCCCAATCAAGTAGGATATCAACCCAGGCCTCTCCTTCCATTCAGCAGCAGGCCATCCAAATCAAGTAGGATATCGACCCAGGCATCTCCTTCCATTCAGCAGCAGGCAGCCCAATCAAGTAGGATATCGACCCAGGCCTCTCCTTCCATTCAGCAGCAGGCAGTCCCAATCAACTAGGATATCAACCCAGGCATCTCCCTCCATTCAGCAGCAGGCAGCCCAATCAAGTAGGATATCGACCCAGGCCTCTCCTTCCATTCAGCAGCAGGCCGTCCAAATCAAGTAGGATATCGACCCAGGCCTCTCCTTCCATTCAGCAGCAGGCAGTCCCAATCAAGTAGGATATCGACCCAGGCATCTCCTTCCATTCAGCAGCAGGCAGCCCAATCAAGTAGGATATCGACCCAGGCCTCTCCTTCCATTCAGCAGCAGGCCATCCAAATCAAGTAGGATATCGACCCAGGCATCTCCTTCCATTCAGCAGCAGGCAGCCCAATCAAGTAGGATATCGACCCAGGCCTCTCCTTCCATTCAGCAGCAGGCAGTCCCAATCAACTAGGATATCGACCCAGGCATCTCCCTCCATTCAGCAGCAGGCAGCCCAATCAAGTAGGATATCGACCCAGGCCTCTCCTTCCATTCAGCAGCAGGCAGTCCCAATCAAGTAGGATATCGACCCAGGCCTCTCCTTCCATTCAGCAGCAGGCAGTCCCAATCAAGTAGGATATCGACCCAGGCCTCTCCTTCCATTCAGCAGCAGGCAGTCCCAATCAAGTAGGATATCGACCCAGGCATCTCCTTCCATTCAGCAGCAGGCAGCCCAATCAAGTAGGAAATCGACCCAGGCCTCTCCTTCCATTCAGCAGCAGGCAGTCCCAATCAAGTAGGATATCGACCCAGGCATCTCCCTCCAGTCAGCAGCAGGCAGTCCCAATCAATTAGGATATCGACCCAGGCATCTCCTTCCAGTCAGCAGCAGGCAGTCCCAATCAAGTAGGATATCGACCCAGGCATCTCCCTCCAGTCAGCAGCAGGCAGTCCCAATCAATTAGGATATCGACCCAGGCATCTCTTTCCAGTCAGCCTGCCATTCAGCAGCAGGCAGTCCCAATCAAGTAGGATATTGACCCAGGCATCTATCTTAGGGGAATTCTTTGCTGGTTTGTCAAAAAGAGACCAGGGGCCAGATTACAGAAGCTTTGCACCGCTGCATGTGCAAAGTTTGCACGGTATTAGCACTAGGGCAAAGTTTGCCCTATTTTTAAAAACCATTGCACCTCGACAAGTATACTTTGGCATATTAAAAGCACCAGGGCAAACATTGTCCTAGGGCAAACAAGATGCATTTTCACTATATTTTTGCACCAGGGCAAAGTTTGCCCTAGTGCGAATACAGAATGGTATTAGCACTAGGGCAAAATTTGCCCTGATGAAAAAATGGATCAAAAATGTAACTTTTTGGCATTAGGGCAATTTTAGCCCTGGTGCTTTTAATATGCCAAACTGCACTCGTTGAAGTGCAATGGTTTTTTAATATGTCCCAGTGTTTTTATAAATAGGGCAAACTTTGCCCTAGTGCTAATTCCGTGCAAACTTTGCACTTGCACCAGTGCAACGTTTCTGTAATTTGGCCCCTGCTCTTTACACATTGAAATCCCCTCCCACATAAATCTGATCTTTTCCAATAGCACTTTTTATGTCTCCAATCAGACCCATTACTGATTCAGTAATGTCCTCAGTCTTAGATGAGCCGCCAGGTGGATCATAAATATGGATGATATTAATAGCGTTACTGGAATTAGCTCTACTCACTCGGACTGCAATTACATAGGGTCGCTCAATGCAGGTCTTAATTCTTACTGCGTTCAGGTGTTTTTTAATGCCAATTTTAAGATCACCATAAGGGCGGGCTCTGTGCCCTTTTTTGGTCAATGTTTGAAAAATTTGGAAGCCATCAAAAAAATATCTGTAAGTAGCCAAACCTCCTGCAACAGGAAGATATCACATTTTGTGATCAAGTCCGTGGATCCACCTGGCTCAGTCATAAGGGAAAATCCACGAGTATTCCAGGAAGATATGGCAAGATCTCAATTTCTACTTTGCAATGTATTGTCATTATTCAGAACCAGCCAATTCAGAATACCCACAATGTTTGTTTGCAGAGCACAATCAGAGTTATCACCCATATCCTTGTTATTTCCTATCGATTTGATTTTGTCCTTTAAAACATTGAAGTCTTGATTTTGTGGAAGAAGAGGAAGACAGCGTTCCTAAGCAGCATCAAGTTCATAACCAAGATCTGCAAAACAATCATTTTTTCGCCTGATCAATTGTGTTGTCTCATTAGTGTTACAGTGGATTCTGCTAAACTGGGACAAATAGTGTCCCTATTCGGTTCAATAAAATCAAAACCTCAGGAATCTAAAAGCCTTAAAGGTAGGATTTTCCGAGGCAAGGAAACCACCATGCCGCCCAAGCTTCACGATTCCTCCTCCATCTCACAGACCCGCTTCTTACCTCCTCTCACTGCCCATCACGCTAATCTGCATCACGCTAATCTGCATCATGCTAATCTGCAACTCCAGCGAACTAATTCCAACGTACACCAGATAGAGACTATTGGAAGGAAGCAAATCCTCACCATTTTAAACCAACCTGCCCCAAACACTCCGGCCTATATACATCACAGACAACCTAGCTCTCCGGCAAGCACCCTAACCTCCAGTCCACAACCTCCATTCCATCAATGCCTTGGAGGAACCTTCATCTGAGTTCCAGACTCCCCCGCTATGCACACGCCATAGTCAATAGCCACCCTAGAGGATACAAAACCAGGACTCTCAAACCAGGCAGCTTCAAAGCCTCCTGCAGACCCCTTGCCGAAGTAAATTCCAGTAAGCCACCTATCCCACCCCTACCACAAAACACTGACACCAAGCACCCACCCATTGCCAACACTCATATGAAAGTGCCCACTATCCGTGGTGCACTCATCAATGCCAGATCATTACTAGCCCACGCGCTTGACATCACAGACTTGATCACAGCCAATGACCTTGACTTCCTAGCAATCACAGAAACGTGGCTCCATGCAGCAGCAGGCCCTGCCCTCTCGCTGGCTATCCCTGAAAACGACTCCATACACAGGACTGACAGGCCTAAAAATAAAGGGGGTGGAGTAGCCATTATCGCCAAGAATAGTATCAACATCTGGGAATCACCCAACCCAACTTTCCTAGCAGGGGATATATTGTCAATCAAAATGACCATCTCTCCCACAATCACACTGAATATACTCCTGATCTACAGGCCTCCTGGCCCAATATCATCCTTTGAGGATGATATATAGCTCAACTCCGGTCTACCAACACTAAGACCAATACGCAGAGCCTATTACTAGATGACTTCAACCTGGGCTTCAACGACCCTAAAGACAATCATGCACTGACCTTAGCTAACACCATCTCCTCGCTAGGCTTCTTGCAGCGCATATATAACTCCACCCATACTAAAGGCCACACTTTAGACTGGCTAATTGACCTTAACTGTAACATCACCTCCAATTCCCATTGTCCATGGTCAGACCATCACATAATCACTTTCAATGTAGACAAGAATGTGGGAGTTGACCTTTCTCCTCCACAGGCTCCCACAAAATTTGCCAGAAATTCAGGAAAGATCACAGCCAACAACATCTTTCCGTTGCTCCATCCCATCACAGCTCTCCACAACTCACATTCTTACTTCCCCTCTGCCTTAGTTGACCTCTACAACCAAACCTTCCTAACAGCCCTTGACAAGATAGCGTCCATAACTCTACGCAAAGCCAAACCCCTTGCCCACCTCAAAGTGTGGTACACACCCAACTGGAAAGCCCTCTGCAATTTGAAAAGAACAGCTGAATGTACTGGAAAAAATATCCAACATCACGGAATAAAGGAGCCTTCGCTGTAGCCTCGAAAAACTACAAGCAGGCAATCCTGCAAACTAAAAGTACCACCTATAACGAGCGAATCTCAAATGCTAAATCAGAATCCAAAGACCCCTTCTCCATCCTGCGAGAACTTGAGTCCCCAGTTACACCTCAAGAAAGCTGCATCAAAGACGAGAGCTGGTGTTCCAGCATTCAGAAAGCTTTAAGAGACAAAATCACCCTCCTGCAAACCAAAATCGAATAGAAAAAACTATCCTCAATCTGAATCAACCGACTCCCAGCCCCATCATCCACAAAGCTGACAGACCTTTCGAATGCTCACCGATTTCCGACAATGAAAGCCTTAAACTGTCAAGATGTCAGGGCGATAGCGCATCTGAACCGACCCCGTTTATCACCAGCCTAATTCATGCATTCTTCGAAAGTGCCTCTGTCCCGGCCAATTTCAAAGCTGCCAGGGTCCTCCCACTATTAAAAAAAAACACTCTAGACCCCAATATACCGACCAACTACAGACCTATAACTACATTACCATTTCTTCTAAAAATACTGGAAAGTGCAGCTTACCTCCAGATTCAGAACTACTTGGAAACCAATAAACTCCTTGGCACGCATTAATCCGGCTTCCGGCCAAGACACAGGACTGAAACAGCTCTACTTGACCTTAAAATATGGTTTCAGCCAAAAAGACCAAAAAGAAATGACCTACCCAATCAAAAGTCCTAAATAAGGTACTACCAAATGTTATACTTTCTAAAAGTTGGACTTTAAAATGTAGACCATTTGATAGCACCTTATTTAGGACTAAAGGGCTGTGGTGGATGAGGGGGTGTCCCCTCCCTGCCATGCATGTTCACTATACTGTGAGCAGGGGTTGCGGGGTGTCCCGCACAGCTGTCCCATAGTCCTGAAAAAAATAAAAAGGAAAGGGTCCTGCGGCTCCGGTTTTCGATCACAGAAGTGAAAGGCAACAGGCGTTGCAGGGACCTGCAAGTCAGAAGCAAGTTAAGTTGGGGGGGTGAGTGGGGTGGTTGCGGTTGTGGGCAGGGGTTTGCTCAAGTCAGAAATGTTCAGGGGAGAAAAGACAGAAGATTATTTAAAAAAAATGATCTTCAGTCTTTTCTCTCTCGAACATTCCTACATCGGTCATTCAACCCCAAACCTAAAATACAAATGGATGAGCTAAAAGACAATGGCAACCTAGCGCTCCTTCTCCTCTTAGACCTCTCCACAGCGTTCGACCTAGTCAATCACGACATACTTTGGAACCACCTTGCCGTAGCAGCACACTTCTCACCAAAAGCAATTCTCTGGATGAAATCCTTCCTCACGGATAGAACCATGAGAGACGTCTCATTGCTCTCAGCGGCAACACCAGCCCGGGTCACTTGCGGAGTCCCCTAGGCTCCTGCGTCTCCCCTACCCTATACAACATATTCACAAAACCTCTATTTTGACCAACTTGTTGAACTGGGTATCACCTACACTAACTATGCAGATGACAGCCAGATCCTCATACGGATCACTGGCTCTCATGACACAGACTCAGAGTCATTAAACAGAATCTACCAGACAATCCAAGCTTGGATGGCCTTACATGGGCTATGCCTCAATGACGACAATACGGAACTCCTCCTTATAGGTTCCCAACACTACCTCCACAAATTACCTAACTCCTTCAAATCATTTAACATAAACGGTAATATCATGAAATGATCTAACGAAGTGAAAACCCTTGGCTTCTACCTGGATTCGTCCTTAACCCTGACGCGACAAGTCAACGTCACTGCATCTGCTACTGCCTATATAGCTAAGCTCATCACCGCTTGCAGACCATTCTTATCACCCAACAGCTGCATTACCCTAGCTTGAGCACTTATATTGTCTAGACTAGACTATTGCAATGCCCTTTATGCAGGCAAGAGGATCCAAAATATTAACAAGCTACAAATGATCCAAAATAATGCTCTTAGAGCAGCAGTAAATATACCAAAGAAATCACACATCTCAGCGACTAGAAGAAACACTCACTAGCTCCCCATCTCTGAGCGCATTCAATTCAAAACACTCGCTATGACACACAAATACATACACAAGCTAGCATCTAAATACCTCACAGGTAAATTCACACCTAACCACTCCTCGAGACCTACACGCTCTGCATACACGCACTGCCTCGCCACACCCAGATTCAAGCGCCAGAAGGCCGGTGGTTGCAGCTTCCTGGTGGTGGCTGCTATACAGTGGAACAACCTACCAGTAACACTGAGATCCGCAAGCTGCTACTGAGCTTTCCGCAAACACCTCAAAACTTGGCTCTTCAGCTAGGAGCTTGCTAAATAACTCTCTCACCCTGCTCACCTTAGACCAGCAACCCCACTTAGTAGATTGACCTAGCAGTATAATTTGACTTGTATTGTTCACCCTGTATTGCTATTACTTCTGGTAACATTGTAACCCCACTACCCGTAACTATGTAACTACCCAGTGCTGTTCTGTATGATGACAACAAGGTAATGTCCGCTACCTGCATTGATGTAACCACCTTTGTACTATATAGTATTGTACTGCTCTGCTGACAACACTGTAACTGTGATACCTTGCAACAATGTAACCACTGCAACTCGCTTTGCGTGTTGTCTGTCAAGAAAAGCGCCTAGATGCCTTCAGGCTTTGAACGCTATATAAATTACTAAGTAAATAAATAAGGATAGGTATTCAGTCCGATTTATATGGGGATGGGCCTTAGTTTTACCCGGATTATTATTTTTGATGGTAAACATTAGGAGGGGAGCATGGTTGTGGAGGAGGGCACCTACGACACAGCCTCTAGGGTGTCGTCAGAGACCACATTGAAACCTTGTTCTCTTCCAGAAGACCCATCAAAGGTTACCAGAGGACTATTTGCCTGCCGGTGTGGGACAGGGCTATTGTCAGTGTTAATAATCTGCACTCAGGGTGCCTCACAATTTGCATCATTGACAATAGGAAGTGGGGGTGTCTGGTGCCTATCGTGTAGGGCCCAGCTAGTTAGAGTACCTTTAACCTTGGTAGCCCTTTTTCTTTTATCCTTCACTATTTTAGTATTATTACCATTCACCATCTCTTGTGTGTTATGGTCATCGTCTGGGTTATTAGCACCCTTGGTTCCAACGTGTTTAGGCACGTTCAGCTTGTTCAGCCTCTTTCTCCTTCTACGTTATTTCCTAGTAAGGAAAACAGTGGAGGTATCGCTAATGGATTCAGCAGTTTCGTCCACCACCAGATCAGCATCAATGATACTATCCTCTACAGGCTCTGCAACAGCATTGTGCTGATCTAAATAATCGGAGGTGAAAGGAACAGCCGCCTCAATGAGCTTATCTAGCTCTTTGTCATCGTCCGATTCAGGGCGATGTTGCTAGAGAGGGTAGATACCTCCCCCAAAATGTTGCCACACATTTTTTATAAAACCTTCATGGCAAATTGGAGCACTGAAAGTTGAGTTTGGTGATCACAATGCTGTGCCATATCCTCAGAAATAGATTTATCTAATATTGCAACTTCGTCGAGGGGATTCATATTGGGGGGTGCAGAAAGCCTGGGGCCAGAATCATTATCTGTATTAGATGTACTAGTTGCCCCAGAAGGGCTTCCAACTTCTTAATTGAGTCTCCCAGGTATCATGTCATTTGCAACTTCAAGGGGATCCCCCTGGGCTTGTGTAGTAGGCTCAGGTGCCAAAGAGTCACGCAGCAAATAACATAAGGCCAATAGCGAGTGGTTATTATCCATCCCAGAGAAGTATAGTTCTGAGTGCACCGTGTTATTGCTAGGTTCACTGTGCACAGTATTTCTAACTATACACGTATTAGCCTGGGTAATTACTGGCACAGTGTTGGATGGAACAATAGGATCGGAAGAAAAGTAGGAGTCAATAGTCGCAGTCCTGCAACCTCTAGTGCGGGATCTGCTAGGGGAACTCGTGACACGTGGTTTAGAAGTATTGCCTCAATTACCTTTCTCCCATTCCCTGTTACCAATCATTATCTCTTCTTCCTCCTACTCAGTCTGGGTTTCGTCCACGTTACTCTACAGAAACCGCCTTGACCTCGTACTCTATGCTTAGTATTCAAATCTTTACATGGCCTTGCCCCTGTTTACCCTGCTTCTCTTCTTTCCTTGTATTCTCCTTCTCGTCCTCTCCGCTCTGCTGGACTTTTTTTACTCACTGTTCCACATGCCCCTTGTGCACAATCTCGCTTTCGATCTTTTCAACTGCTGGTCCCTCTCCACTAAAACCTTCTTCCACTATCTCTTCGATCCATAACCTCTTACTCTCTTTTTCGCTCCTCCCTAAAATGTCACTTACTTCAGTCTACTGTTTGATTGCTATTGGCTGATCCCGAACACAATTGTTTACGCTGATTTTAATGTACTGTCCACTGTTTCTCTGTGAAACGTTTTGGTAAAAAGCTCTATATAAAAATCTATAAAAAACAAGTACAAAAATACAAATTGTTTTAGGGGCAGATGTTTACTTACTTATTTTCTGGTTGTTAGACCTCAAGCAGTGTTTCCAAGGCATGATAGGTGATTATTAGCACAGCGTTTCTCTGAATATAGTGTTAACCAGTTTTGCGCTCACAAATCATCAATGTAATTTACACTATAAACACCCTTTCAAATTAAACCAGGGCCAGAATCAGTAAATCACCATAAGCCTGAAGTCAACACTATTGAATTGTAAAATGTAAAATATGTTGTTTCATAAAATTAGGTATATAAATCATTAAAATTGTTGAAAAGGCCTATAAGAGAAATAATATTCAATATAAGCAATAGTAACACTCATGTGCAGAAGGCCACACACCTGGGAATACACAGTCACAAGTCCGGACAAGGACGTACAAATATCGCCCCTCAGCGTGAAACTTTACAGCTCCAAGCAAGGTAGCTTTCCCAACATATATCGCCAATACTGGCAGCCGTGGTTTGTGAATGCCTTCAAAGGTGCAGAGTTAGGAAAGATTGAGCAACGGGCTGTGGCAGGCTATGGAAACCCCAAAGAGAACCACATTCCTGCACACACGGAGCACAAGATAGTCAGAAGGGCGAGCAGTAATAGTGAGTCACTTTATCTGAAGATGGCGGATAGAATGTACAGCAGAATGAGAAGCCACGTCCAACAGCTGCAGACAAATGCTGAAATCTTTGAAAAAATATAGAAATGTCCGTAGCACGGAAAGCCAGGGCAGGCTGCGGCAGGCTAAGGAATCTGCTAGGGGAAACCACACTCCCGCACACACTCCTAGTCCGGGCACGAAATAAATATGCAGCAAATAATCACCGTAGTTGGCTGCCCAAGGAATGTAAACAATAGATCGGGTAGCAGTGATAAAAGAGAGCACGGCAAATGAGCCAGACAGTATATCACTGAAAAGGAGTGGCCAGCACCTCAAAAAAGACCTTGGGCCTCATTACAATCTTGGCGGAATGGGTTAACGGGTGCCGCGAATGGATGCGGACCCGTTAAACCCATTCCGCCTGATTATGAGGTCCCCTCGCGGGACCCGGTAAGGTTGCCTGGTAAAACCAGGCGACATTACCTGGTCCCGCGAGGGGCCGGTCGTAATCGGCCCCTTGTTAGCTCCCTGCACCCATTCCCATTGAGCCCTATGGGGGCTCGAATGGGAACGGGGAAGGTCCGGCCCCGGGTTCCCTGAGGGAGGAATTACCGGGCCCTCCAAACTCGGAATGGCCCGGTAATACCCCATTCAGGGAACCCGGACCCGGTTTTGGAGGCAGCCATGCCGCCAATAGCGGCATGGCTACCACCAAAGCCGTAATGAGGCCCCTTGTGTCATTGTGGCTTTGCATTCATAGCGGACCACTGCAGACAACAGCTCACTCGAACTCACTCTGCGCTGCTCTGTGTTTCAATGAGGGAGATATAGAGTCAGCTACTCCTGGAACCCTGGGGCCGCCTCCAAATAGTAGAAATTAAAAAAGATTATTAACCACTGCAGACCACAGCTCTATCGACCTCGCTCCGCTCCGCGGTTTAATGAGGGAGATATAGAGTCAGCTACTCCTGGAACCCTGGGGCCACATCCAAACAGCAGAAATTAAAAAATGATTTGAATTCACTGCAGACCACATCTCTCTTGACCTCACTCTACTCCCTGTTGGGGGTTTGTCCTTGGCCCCCATGCGTGCCCGTGAGCCCCCAACCCGACAGAGCACACTCACACACGTCTGTCGGCTTCGGGCTCCCCGGTCGCTCTGCCAGCTTCCGGGAACGCCCCGTTTATTAAAGCTGCACGCGGCGACGTGCAACGTCACGCCGCCGCGTGCGCAGCCCTTGCGGGGCAACGCCACACTCCTCCTTTTTCAGGAGGAAACACAATTGCAACATTACTTAAACACGATACATCACACAACAAAACAAACTGCCCATCCTGAACCCATGCCCCTTTAATGTCAGCCACCCGGGTCCCCTCACTCCGGATGACTCTCCAACTGTCCCAACACATACTCGCTGAGGTAAGCGGATTTCCCTCGCCCAGCCCTCTGGGGGTACCTCCCGCTCACCTCCGGCACCGGCAGTCCATCAGCAGCAGCCCCTCGAATCGGAGAGGCCAGGGCACCGAGAGGGGGCCCATCATCCTCAGGTATCTCAGCGACACCAGGGTCCAGAGGGGGTTCAGTTCTCGAGTCCCCCAACTTCTTGAAGAAGCTGACGTTTCGGGTGACAGCCGATCGCCCATCTGAGGCCGTCACCATCGACCCCTTCACGGCGACCACATCCAGGGGCTCTGGTTCGTAAGGGAGGGACAGCTTCCCATGAGGATGTCGGTTCCGGATGAGCACCTCATCCCCGGGTTCCAGCCGCTGGGGATGAAGACCCCGGCGCAAGTTCTCTTGGCTGATCCTGGCCAGTCGGTCGGCCTCAACCTGCTGGTCGTTGATCACACCGGGTTCTTTCTCCTGTACCTCTGGCAGTAGCCCCCGGGGGCATCGCCGGAATAAAGCCTCCGCCGGGGCGACACCAGTGGATGCGTGTGGAGTGGTGCGATACACTCTCAGGAATTGATACAAGGCCCGTTGGAGAGGCTGACCTTGTCCTTGCGCAATCCGAAATGTCTTGTTCAGCGTTCGCATCAGCCTTTCTGCGTCACCGTTGGCTCGAGGCCACAATGGGGATATCTTCCGATGTTTGACTCCACAGCTGGCTAGAAATTCTGAGAACCGCTCGCTTTGGAACGGCGACCCGTTGTCCGAGCATAGCGTCAGGGGAAATCCATGGGTTGCAAATATCTTTTCCACGGCGACTACCACATGCTCGAATGCCACCGACTCCACAAACTCCACCTCGGGGTGCCGGGAGTACTCATCAACTATGGCCAGAAAGTGGGTGCCCACGGACGTGGACCCAAAGTCCGCATGAACGACCTCCCAGGGCCTGGTCCCCCGAGGCATGGCTTCGATGGCCGGTTCTCTCTGCACCGGGGAGGCTGCCTGACACCATACGCAGGCTGCCACAAAGTCATCGACCCTTTTCTCCAGCTCCGGGAACCAGACCTTCATCCGCAGCCTTGCCTTAGTCTTGGCGGCACCCTGATGCCCGTGATGGGCCAGAGTGATCACATCACCTACTTTGGAGTGGGGGACCACTATGCGATCCCCTCGGAGTAGGAGTCCCGACTCCGAGAATGACAGCTCGTCTTTCACTTTCCACAGTTGTTCAAGGGCGGTCTTCGCCTCATGGGTCCGCCCCGCGAGAGCTTCCAAGACGAACTTCCAGGATCCGCTCTGCATCGACTGCTTCAGTATTTGGAAGCACCCATCCTCGGCCGCTGCAGCCTCCAGCTCCGACAGGGGCATCGCATTTGGTGTTGCTCCTTCCACTACCATCCGGACATGGTCGTCCGCCTCTTCTGCGCAGATGTCTCCTACCACTCCCCCAGGCACTCCGGGATGCCGGGAGAGGTAGTCCGCTGCATTGTTAGCTCCTGGCCGGTACACCAGCGTGACCCCGTACTCAAGCAATGCGAGCATCCATCCCACCTTCGTCGCCACTGTTGGGGGTTTGAACCCTGGGGCCGCCTCCAAACAGTAGAAATGAAAACAAGATTATAAGCCACTGCAGACCACAGCTCACTCGACCTCACTACGCTCCATTCTGTGGTTTAATGAGGGAGATATAGAGTCAGCTACTCCTGGAACCCTGGGGCCGCCTCCAAACAGTAGAAATAAAAACAAGCTCATAAGCCACTGCAGACCACAGCTCACTCCTCAAGATTTATAACCAACAGGGTTCAAAATTAAGATTTAATGAGCAGGAGCTAAAACCAGCGTCTGGGTGTCAGGCATCACCCAGTAAGCAGGAGCTACCACTGGGGAACCAGGAGAAAGTACCAAGTTCACCGGGAATCTATGTAGCACATGAGATCCACTGTAACATTTTTGTTCATTGCATATGTTTCATTATGTTTAAATGTGTACAAGATGTGCCCTAATTGTTCCTTATTAGCATTTTCAAACAGTCAAAAGTAATTGTAACATATTTGTTCGGCACCAATTGCCAGCTGAGCCAGCAGCTCTGGCCAGCTGTTGGTTTCAAGCTAACCAGGTTCTCCTTGATTAGAAGAAGGAGCTAACTACCTCTCGGCTCCTGGCAATGTTCAACCCTGCCCACGATGTCTCTCCCTCCTGGCCCACAACCAGATACCCCAGCCCACCATTCAGACCCACATGCAGGTGCCCCATAGATGACCGATCCCACCCTCCCAACCCACAGATGCCCCATCCCACCCTCCAGGTAAACACACAGATGCCCCATGCCACCCTCCAGACCCCAACAAGATGTCCCATCCTTCCCTCTAGAACATACCATGATGCCCCTATCCTGCCCTCCAGACCCACCTGAAGATGCCCCCTCCCCCTGATCCAGAACCCAGCAAGATGCCCCATCCCTCCCTCTCAATCTATATTATGATGCTTTCCTCCCTTCACACATCAAGATGCCCTAATCCCTCCCTCTAGACCATACCAAGATGCCACATCCTGCCCTCCAGACCCACACAAAGATATCCCTCTCTGTCAATTCCAGAGCACCCCAAGATACCCCTCCCTCCATTTCTGAGCACACCAAGGTGCCCCCTCCATTCCAGAGCACATCAAGATGCCCCCTCCCTTTATTCCAGAGCACACCAAGATGCACCATCCCTCCATTCCAGAGCACATCAAGATACCAAGATACCCTCATCCTAACCTCCAGACCCACACAACGATGTCCCTCTCCATCCATTCCAGAGCACACCAAGATACCCCCCTCCCTCTATTTCAGAGCACACCAATGTGCCCCGTCCTTCCATTCCAGAGCTCACCAAGATGCCCCCCTCCCTTTATTCCAGCACACACCAGGCTACCAAGATACCCTCACCCCAACCTCCAGACCCATACCAAGATGCCCCCCTCCCTTTATTCCAGAGCACACCAGGATGCCCCCTCCCTGCCTCCATTCCAGAGCACACTAAGGTGCTCCCATCCTTCCCTACAGACCAACACCAAGAGAAACACTGTCTCACAACGCTTTCTTTCTGGGGTAATATGAAGTGGAAATTGCCAGTGCAGGGTGGAGTCTAAAAGCAGAATCTGAAGGTAAATGAGAAGACACAGAGGAAAATACCAGAGTCCACCCGAAGTAGCAGAAGGCTCCAAGAGGCAGGTGCTTTCCAATTAATATCATGACCCCACATGGAACCCAGAAACGGGCATTTGTGTTTGCAGTATCACTCTGTTGGAAAGGTTGTTTGTTTGTTATACCCACTTTTTCCATGCCCTCAGGCCCATTTCAATGGTGTTACTTTTGAACCCAGACATTTCCACCAGGCCCTGCTCCAGCAGGAGTGCCAGGCGGCCAGGCCCCCACAAGGCCAACCCCTGAACCCCCTAGAAAGGAGGCATGGTCAGTGGTGGGGTTTTTCCTTTCTTTTTTTTTTCTTGCTTTTTTTCAATGTATTTTAACTATACGCAATTAAAAAAAAGTAAATCACCACTGGGACTTAGGGTGATGGGTGGAGACTAGGGGGGTAAAAACAGGAAGGATGGATTTCGCGTTTAGCATTCTGATGAGCTGTACTGCAGTCGGCCCGGTCAGGATTTCTTTGCTTGCCCTGGACAATGATTTATGCCCCACAGCCATGAAAGCAGAAATGACCAGGGATGTGGAGTGCCATGCACACCTCTAAGTGAGGTAGCACACTTGCTCAAGCAGGCAGCCTACAGCTGTCTAGCAAGATCCTGTGGTGCTTTTTTAACTGCACTTTTAATCTTACTTACATTTCAAACTTCTCATTTATAAGGTGTCTGTTGTTTCAAACTATCACGTTGATTTCTATAATTGAAAGTAGGTTTGTATATGTGGGAATAGAACAGTTGTTCCAATAATGCCTAATACGATGGTTAATTGTAGCAAAGAATCAATGGCAGGTGGCGATGCTTGGACACAGATTTCTACACCAGGTGCATAAACAGCTGAGGACCCTAACACATTACATTCACTGGAACACAAGCCACAGCAAGCATTTTTAGGCCTTGTGGTTCGGCAGTTTGGGCAGGACTGCTCATATTAGTGGCAGGGAGGCCAAGCCTGACCAAAGCAATGCCAGGGGTTATCATTGATTCAGAGACTTATATCCATCAGACTGAGGGCCCCTACAAATTCCATTCAAAGTATGTATTCTGCTGCATGAACTACTTGAGTATAAGTGAAACAATAAGGTTGGTAGTAAGAAAAATGTAATTCTGGGGGGAGAGTGAAGTAAAATCAAAGTCATTTGATGTAAGGCTTTGAATGAGGCTATTAGGTGTGAGCCAGAATGATTGCATTGGACCTCAGATAGGATGGATTGAAACAAAAAAGTTCCCACTTTGGAGAACTTGCGTCCCCTGCACAGTGTGATTGGTTCAATTAATAAGCCCAACTTTTTAGAATGTTTTTAGATCTCAATGTAAGGTTGTTAAACAATAATTTAATCCAAAAGGAAATGTTATTCAAATGTTCAAATAATAATTGTTCTCAAAAGAAGATTTTCCAAAATGTTTTGTTTTAAATTCTGGTTCTTTAATGCCCGACGCGTTATGAGAATATATTTCTCTTCTTCAGGGCCTATTGTTTCTATCGATATAAATACAAATGTAAGTGTTCGTTTGTTCAAAATCTTAAATCTCCGAAAGTTCTCCACTGATTGCTTTGAAATTTTGACACAATGTTGCATTCGAATATGCATGTGTTTTTATATACCTACTATACATAGATGTCACACCTATGACAGGTAAAAACATGCTTTTTCTGAAAAACAGCGCCATCTGTTGGAGGGTAAAGCAACACACGCTATACTAAATATTTTACTTAAAAACAGCCCCATCAGTTGGACGTAAAAGCAACACACGCTATACTAAATATTTTACTATTTTAAGATTCCATTTCAATGTTTCCGATTTAGAATGGCTCAAATACGTGCTGAGGAAGCAGCAGAGCGACGTGCAGCCAGACGTCAGGATGCACGGTTGCGAGCACGGCGATCGCATTCTGCAGCTTCTGATCTGCTTCGTTCTCAACAGAATGAACGCGACAGGCTGAGAGTGGCTGAAAGACGTCAACGAGAAACACCAGATCAGCATCAAACACAACTCTGTGCTCAGCAATCACGCGATTACAATCGCCTTGCATTCCGGTACAACCCAGCTGATGATTATAGTTTGAGCCGGCATGTTCTCATCGGCACTATGACTATAGTGTGTCCTTATTGCAAGGCTCTGAAATTTAATGGAGAAACGAAAGGAATGTGTTGTGCCGCCGAGAAAATTAAACTGCCTCAACTTGGAGAACCGCCAGAGCCATTAAAAACTTTGCTTGCCGGATATACCACTGAATCAAAGCATTTCCTATCTAACATCAGGAAATACAACTCATGCTTCCAAATGACTTCGTTCGGCGCAGAAATCGTAACAGCTCAATTCATGCCAACTTGCGTTTGCAATCACCATCAACAAAGCTCAAGGCCAATCTTTAGAATTGTGAGGTTTAGATCTAGACACGGATTGCTTCTCACATGGACAATTATATGTTGTGGATTCTACAGTCAGCAAACCCGACAATCTCTATATCTGCACAGACAATGGAACAACAAAAAATATTGTATACCAACAAGCATTGTGAAATTAAACATATTAGAACGGTGCACTTTCTCTTTTCTTTCTTTTCCATTTAACCAGACTGACAGCAACGCGTGGCCAGGGACAGCTAGTAAATAATATATTTGAAAAACATAATCAGTATTTTTCTTACTCTGTACAGATTACAAAAAATTATTAATACCATCTTCAAATTATAGTATTTGAACACTAATTCCAATTTCTGATTTTTCAAAAGAAACTCATATATCAGGTCGTGCATTGTGCCAATGGAGAACCATGTGTTCCATCACACTTAACTATGTTATTACTATCCACAAGTTAACCAATTCAGTAATGGAAGTCACCACTTTTCTGTATATTCCCTATTCATCTCAAACACTTTTCTTTTCTTTGTAATTCACAATCACTTCAGCATTATATCACCCTGCTGACCTGTGCTGTCTTCTCATCCATGTCTATCTAAGGATGGAGGGTCTATGTGTTCTCTTTATCACTGTGATAGAACTCCTGTGTGTTTCCAGTTGTTCCTTATTATCGTCCTCCTAGTCACTTCACGTGTACACTAGATAGATGACATATCCTTATGCTTACTGAGATAGTGTTAATGTTTGGGATCATTACTTACACGTGTTATAGTCTTGTGCTTCTAGTACTGGCATATTTATTGATGCTAGAATCCAATGCCCTAGGCACTGCCACCTTAGCTCATATTGCCATACGATGCCTCTTCCGGCTGCGAAGAAATATATACATGTAAATGCCCCACAATGTATAACAATTATTAATGAGTAATGCTTATTTGGAAAATAATTTTTAGAAGCAGATTACCTGAATCTGAGGACAGGTAAAGGATCAAGAGCTGAATGTGTGAACTGTTTGTCCAAAAATTGAACTCCGTTTCAGAAAGATTATAACATCCACCGAATTCTGTGAACAAATGTATCATTAGGTTATTCACCCAATGTTAGATGTCAAATTTGTCCAAAAAATCAAAATAAAAGGGCCAAGCATCTTAGAGATGTTCTTGGGTTGTGTTAAAACATTTCTAGAGTTTACCTGGAAGCGAAAAGAGGTGAGCTGGATGGTCCTACCAGCTAAAAGGGAGAAGACTCTTCAGCAGAAGATCTTCCCAGTCGTTGGAGAAGTGGAGAGTCTGTTGCAGCAGGGCTTCACCGGTGGTGTCGTCGGGTTGCAGGTGGCTCAGCTTCATCCTCATCGGGTTATTAGGTCCAGTGGCGACTTCTGAAGATCCAGTCCCAAAAGCCCTGCTTTTATGCCGAAAACCCCCATTCAAACAGCCTAGCTGTCAATCACTCATGGTAAGTGGTGAGCCGGCCGGCTCACCACTGGGCCAATCAGAGAAGTGTGCGACTTGGGTTGCCAAGGCAACGCAGTCCAGGGTGCCTATTCCCCCCTCCACCCCTCCTATGGAACCCAGACAGAGTGGCACCACTTGGAGGGCTTCTGTGGAGAAGCCCGCCAAAATAGTGGAACAAAGGGCTCGACTTGGGTCAGAGTCACAGAGACGAACACAAACGCCATTTTAGAACCGAGATCTGGCAAAAAATCCCACTCAGTGAATTTATTTTAAATAAATAAACCGGCGGTATCTTTAACATTGCACCAAAAAGTGGTGCGTTTAAAATCAATGGGAAAATCCAATAGAGAAATATTCCGGTGGAATATTTTGCGTGGTAACCACTGCCACCAGCCAGAAACTCGTCAAGGGGGGGACAGGACAGTGCCCCCCTTGGAAACAGACCCAGGGGCAATCAAATTACCCCTACCAGTACTTCCACAATATGATGGTTTGTACTGGTTCTGTTCACAATTTTGGACTAGTAAAGCCAATGGTGACTTTACATGCCCTGGGAGACAGTAGTCAGTCCCAGGGTATGGAGTCTATGTTTGGGGGTCACTATGACACCCCTGTGTTACTGCACAGAGGGTGCTGTGTAACACACACACAAAAACCAATGATAGCCTATGGAGAAAAATACCCCACAGCCCATAAGCACACAAAAAGTCAAAGGATATCCTCAAATCATGTCTAAGAGTGGGAGGAAAAGAGTCTCACTCTTAGCAGGAGAAAAAAACAAACCCCAAAAATCCAGCAAAGCTGGGGGGGACTCACTAGGTTGGGGAAATGAGCCTTAACAGAGAATTCTCCCTAACACCCTGAATCATGTCCCCCCACCCCAACTCATGTCTCCCCACCCCCAGCATTGACGGCAACCTGCAGGCAGGCCCCGACTTATGTCCACCCACCCCCAGCATTTACGGCCACCTGCAGGTAGGCCCCCACTCATGTCCACCCACCCCCAGCATTGACGAAAACCTGCAGGCAGGCCCCCACTCATGTCCACCCACCCCCGCAATTGACGGAAACCTGCAGGCAGGCCCTGACTCATGTCCCCCCACCCAAAAATAATGGAATGATAAAAAAGTGTAAACACAAAAAAGTGGTCCATATCCAAGGAATGTTGTCCAATAGCAACCAGAAATTTTAAAAAACCCATTACTCCGGTGAAATAAATGGAGAAAAAAAAAACAAATGTCTTAAACTATGTACAATGTTCCAAGGGTCCATGATCCCAAAAAAGACATAGGGCCTCATTACGACTCAGGCGGTAAGGGTTTTACGACGGCGTTAACAGCGCCGACCCTTACCGCCTGAGTACGAGGTCCCTTAGCGCCATGGCGGATTTAACACCTGCTTTTAGCAGGTGTTAAAATCCATGGCGCTAAGGGACCATGGAGTTAATTACGCCACCGTAATTTACGGTGGCGTAATTAACGCCTTCCCCACTCCCATTATGCCCTATGGGGCAAAAATGGGAATGGGGAAGGGTAAATGGGGATTGGGGACTTACCGCCCCGCCAAGGTCGGAATGGGGCGGTAAGTCCGCCAACCACCATGGCGTAAACGTAGTTTACGCCATGGTGGTAAAGTCACGGCCCAGGCGGTAACTTACCGCCTGGGTCGTAATGAGGCCCAAACACACTAAAAAACCCTAAGAATAAAAAACTATTCCCAAAATGTAGAGCAAAGTCCATGGACTCAAAATCATAAAAAAAGAAAGGAAACCTGCCACTAAATAACTATTTACAAAGGCAGCGGGCTAGTCCTACGACTCACCATTTCCCCACGGAGTTCGGGCCAGGGCATCCTCGAACTCTGCATCAATATCCCGGAGGTGGGCCTGTGCTCCCTCCTCGAGGGCCAGCAGGGACTCCCTCGTGCTCCTCACAAACTCCCTGCGAGTCTCCTCGAGGTACTCTGCACACCTCTCTGCCCAATGCAGGGTGTTCTCTGCCCTGGCCATGGTGAGTCATGACCCCCGTGCCCGCTGCCGCTCTGCACCTATCTGCTGGCCCATTCGCTGCAATACGGAAGACATCCTTGTGCCATGGTCCATGTCTCCCTCCTGCCTGATGGCCGATACCTGCCCCTCTGATGTTGATGGCCCGAGTCCTGTTGCCTCCTACATAGAGCCTGCTGCTGCCAATAAGCCCTGTGCCTGCGTCTCGAGGACTGCCTCTGGGATAATGACAACCCCCGGGGAAGTCGTGCACGTGCCCTGCTGCAAGGTGCCTGCACTACCTCCCTTGCCACTGGTCCTGTTGCTGGGGTGACCACATCTGCTGATCCTCTGACTCCCGACTGTGGCAGGGATGTGGTCTCCACCAGACTGGCTGCCGTGTTTGGGACAGGTCCAAAAGGGGGCCCTGGTGGTATCAGGGCCGGAAGACGGCAGGGAGGATGACTGGCGCATAGTGGAGGAAGAGGAGGAGGGGGTCGTAGCAGTGGCCAGGACACATAGCAAAATTGCAACAATGAGCTGAGCCAGCAAGTTCATGAGGGCCCAGACCTCTTCTTGATGATGTGCAAGCACCCGACAGGAAGCCTGCACATCATCACGAATGTCAGCTGTGTGCCTCGCGAGACCGGGTAGCATGGTTCCACCCTGTCATGGATTCCCTTGTCTGCAGGTAGTGGAAGGTCAGTTAAAGTGGACACACCCGCTACCTGCGTATGGGTCAGGCCTGAGGCATGCCCGCCGGTGCAAACTGATGCAGACGCAGGAGCAGGGACAGGACTAGGCACAGGTCCCTCCACGGTGACCTGCACTGCCTCCTGCCCCGACCCTGGACTGCAACAGTTGCACCTACCTCATCACCCCCGCCAGGCCCCATGTGCTGGGCTGATGCGGCCTCTGCCTTGTTCACCACCAACCTGGATGACTTTGAACTGTCTTCCGCATCGAATTGCTCATGTGGGGGCTCACATGTCCCTCCTGCTGCCGAGGAGCCCATGGTAGGCAGAATCCTCTGCAGTACCCTTAGGGTGTAAGTGACTTCAATGCAGCACTCCAACTAAAGCAATGCCTAGTCTGGGATGCCCAATGGAAGCCCTTATTGATATATTTATATGTCAAAGTTCTTTAAATCTGGATGATGAACCCTTATATAACGCCCCTCTCTTTGAATCCCCCTGGCCTCACTGAGCCAAGAAGTAGGTTTGTTTTGCAAATTAAAAGGTTTATGTGAAGAATTAAACAATATATATATCACACTTTTCTGAACAAAATAATATCTGATAGCACACTTATGAATATAATAGTGATCAACAATGGGTAATATTACAATACCACACTCTCTTTAATCACTTAGGAGTTGGTATAGAAAGGATAAGGTAGCAGAGAATATGTTGTATGGTTTCAAGGAAATGCAAGATGGGAAAGAACGCAACACAGAAATAAACTTGATAGGATTTCAATCTAAAGATAATATAATCACTTTTTCCCCTGTGACTACTCACTCCTCCCCCATGCAATATGAAGAGATGGAAATAAGGCACACAGGTTTCAGGAAGGCAATCAGTGCTGCAGTTCAATTCCAGTTCCCCCCAGCAAGCTTAGAGAAAACAGGTATGATTTTAAACAGGCAGGAATGCTTTTGAATGTGATTGCAGGGAATGTGAAAAATATGCTAAAATGATTTTAATTCACTAAAGGATTCAGGATGAGTGACAGTTACTTGAGATTGGTTCAGGTCAACACTAGCAATGATTCATGAATGATTATCAACTTGAAAACGAAATTCAGCAGTGGAAAGCAAGAGACAGCTATTTTGACAGAAAATGAAATTGAGCTAAATTGCAATTCGCTGCAATTTTTCTGCGTGCGTAAATCGCGATTACGGAAAAACTATAATGGAATGTCGTTTTGGGTTTGTTGGAAAGCTTAGGATCTTATCTTTAAAATGTGGAGGTAGATTTTCAGAAATAAAGTCAAGATTACGCTTTACAGATTTGAAATCAACAGGATGGACACCAGATTCTATAATGCAGTTCTGGACAGGTTGAAATGGATGGGATAAGATTACTTTAAACTAAGAGATTGGTTCTGTACAGTTCTAGACTAGATACTCACTCCTAGTTTTGGAATAGAATGGAATGGGCCCGTCAAAGATCTGGTCAAGGGTTTGACTTCACTCGCCACCGGACAGGTCTCAGGCACTCCGGTCTATGTTCAGCACTGCACGGCGGTCTGCAGCCTCTTGGACGGGATCTGACGGGTTCCGGATATGGCTCTGCTTTCTCTGGATCTTGGTTCTAGCACAGGGTTCTTGGCCAGAAGCAAACAGCACAGCCCGGCTGCTGAGAATCAGGTTTGCAAAAGATTCTGAAGCCTGCTGAAAAGGCCTCTCTCTGCTTCAAAGTTCTAGAGTTTGGATTCTTAGTTCTGGTCTCTGGATCTAGATCTGGAGTCCGGAATCTCTGTCTGGATATTGTCGGGATCTGGTCTGGCAGAGTGCTTCACAGGAACCGGTTGAAGAGTAGAAAGAGTGTGTCCTTGCCTGTCCTAAGCAGTCTCTTTTTATGTGTTTCCAAAGTGGGTGTGGAGGCCGATTCTACATGCCCAACCCCCTAAGGATTTGATAGGTTAGAGACATTCCTGTCCCATGACTGGAGAAAGGAGTAGTGTGTCATCCTGTGTCATCAGGTGTCATGTTTATGGCTTAAGGAAAGAACACGCCCCTTTGCTTTTACTTAGAAAATCCATTTTTCCCAAAAAACATATTTCCCAGATACACAAGTTGTTGAGAATACAGATACACGTCACAGATTAATCAAGGCATGTTTCTGTTCAAGTCTCATGTTCCTACATGCTTGGGTTCAGAAATGACAACTTATTCACGCTTTTGGTGGGTTTGCCAAGATTGGTTCTGCACCAAATTTTACACAGACATACACACCCTCTCTGAGCATATTACTGTAAGTTTTTATGTTTCTAGCATAAACGCTGTATCTACAATATTAATAAATCCCGGGGTTTGGTTTCAGAACATCACACAGCATCCATCTTAGTCTTGAACTGTGAGTGAATTTGTCATTTTAAGAATCTCAAAGTTTGACATTTCTGTCAGCTTGGTAAAATTTGTTATAAGCAATTTCATAAAACATACATTTGCTTTCAATTCAATACACACAACGGTTTGTCTCTGCCCCCAGAAGCTTGGCTCTGACTCAGAGGTCACATGTCTTGTTTCCTGCCAGGAGTTGTTGGCCACTCACACCCAAATTTAGCATATTCCATTCAGTCAAGGAATCTATTGTCTCTTTTTCCTGCAAGCAGGGGAAATCTCCTCTCACAACAGTTCTAATTAACATGTCCATGCGATCTCCTGTCCTGTTGATAGGAAGGCCAAGGTGTGAAGGGTTCTCACGGAAGCAAGCCTTTTGGAGTTTTAATGAAATCAGATTGCCTTCTGGTCAATTTCAACAGAGTTCCTTGTGAACAAAATGCATTTTATAAACCTAAAATAAGCAATATATCTTTAAATCAAGTCTTTTTCAACATGAAATCACTGTGTAGCACTCTATATGGCATTTTGATGGAATTCCCTGCTTTGGCATATTTAGCTTCTGCAACACAGCTCTCCTGTCAGAATTTAGCGATCGCAGCACCTGTCAGAGGCGAGCAACGGTACTGCACCCATTTTTGACAGCTGTCTTCCAGCAAGCATCTTTAAAAGTGGATTTTGCTTGATAGCATATGATTCTCGCTGATATGGTATTTGTGTGGCTTCTTGCAGTAAATGATGTGGAACACCCAACAAAGAGGTTGGATCTTTTAGGTGATTTTGTGAGCCATGATTTTAGCAATTTTTGACAATCAAGAAAACGGATTCCCAAACAGCTCGGTATTTCTTTTTCAATCAGTATTGCTATTTCCAAGTGGTTTCAGGCTGCTTTGTGGGTAGCCCAATGGTGGTTTTAGGCAGTGATCTCCTGTGCTCACTAATATAGGCAAAAGTGGATGGCAGCCTAATTTTCATGTTTTCACTGCGCATTTTCTGTTGATTTTGAGCGAGCAGCATGCTTTCCAGTGGCCATTCTGATGTTTCTGCTGCCAGCTATGCACAGTGATGTTGTAGGGCTTGGATGAGTGGGTTAATACATCCCACAAGGGAACACTACAGACAATTAAGTCTACAAGTGGCAGTACAATTTCACCTTTGGTACAAGCCTGTACTACACAGTTATAGTGGTAGCAGTAGCGGAGCAGGCAGACTTATCTCAAGAGCAAATGAGCAGTAATAGGGATTACACACTACAATTACTGTGACTTAAACAAACACTGACTCAAGGTTTCTGGTTAAAAAATATAAGTACATTTATTTTTAATCCATCTGTTCATAAAACTCTTCACTTTTATTAAACAAAACCACATTCTAAAGATAATACACACAACCAATTCCTTTGGTTTTGGTCAATTCAAGGTAAGTACATTAGGATTTGACAGACCGGTGTTGTGAGACAAAAGATGTTGCCGGGGTTAAGAAGCGCTCACTTTTTGACAGTAATGACAGTTCGGTCTAACGAAAGAAAAGCGTACCCACGGGAAGAAATGTAACCGTAGTCAAACACACACAGCACATTGAATTAAAACCAGGGAATAGGGGATAAAAATCATAGGCAATACTTTGTCAAGGCACTAGAATCAGAGGACGTGTTCTAAAATACAGATAAAGTCAATAGGACTGCGCCAGTTGTCAAATGGAGCAGGGCTCTGTTGTCGAGGATCACACGATTTTAGAACAGTTTGCGATTAAGGTTGCCAGGAGTACTTGGATATTGTCAAAGGGAGGCAAAAGTTATAAGAGCCAAGGAAGAAAGGACAAGCCTTCGGAAAGGAAAAGGGTTCATCCCGATTCCTCAAGGTTGGATGTAGAGAACGACCAAATGGACACATTACCTTATTCAAATGAAGAAAGCCGGTGCTACGGCAGTTATTCCTGGTAGTTCCCGCAGACTCACGGTTCCTGGAGCTTCAGTCGTGGGGACAAGAAGGAGTAGGTCTGGAGCGATCTGCACTACACAGGGATGAGGCCAGCAGCAGCAAAGCAACAGTGAATAAAAGGTGCGCTCCTCTAAAACAGGAGAGGGCTCTTCTGATGGCTATCCGGACCACTACAGCTTCGTGCAGCGATTTAGACCCAGGAGAGGATTCTCTGGCTGTAGAAAGGTGAGCTGGTTGATCCCACCAGGCTCAAGGGAAGAAGACTCCGGAGTAGATCTTCTCTGTCGTTGAAGGGTAGATAGCTCAGGACTGCAGCAGGGCTTCACCGGGACTCGGTAGTTGCAGCAGTCGTCTTCTTCTCCGCTTCTCTTCGGTTCTTGCAGTTCCAGTGGCGACTGACTTCCAGCCCAAGAGTCCTTCCTTTTATGCCAAAATCCCCCATTCACACAGCCTGGCTGTCAATCACTCAGCAGGGGAGTTGTCCAGCCCAGACCACCACCTCAGCCAATGGACACAAAGTGCGACTTGGGTCACCAAGGAGACCCTGTGCAGGCGGTTAGTAAACCCCTCCCTCACATTCAGCCCACCTAGACACCCAGACGCCCAGACGCCAAAGGAGGGCTTCTTCGCAGAAGCCCGCCAAAGCACGGCGAACAAAGAAGGCAAACCTGGTTTGGCGTGAAAAGTAAAACACAAGAAGGATGTCAACAAAAAGTAATGGTGATTAAACCCGACCGGAGCCAAAAGAAAATGTATTTGGTCAAACGGGTTGATGTTCGAGGCTAATACAATAACCTAAAACAGTACCACATTTATATAGTATAATCGTGGTAGAAAAGTTAGGGTAGATACCACTGCCACCAGCCAAGTCTTAACATTAAGGGAGCGAAACAAGGCTCCAGGAGGTACAGACAAAAAGGGAACAGAGTTAACCCTTTCCAATACTCCATGTAAGATGGGGTGTACTGGGTCTGTAGGTTAAATGACTACATAAAGTAAATGGCAACTTTACCTGTTTCTGGGGGACAGAAGTCAGGCCCCGAAAAATGGAGTGAGTGGGAAGTCTTAGAGACAACCCTGTGTTACTGCACTGAAGCTGCTGTGTAACACACACAAGAAGTTTGGGCTCATGGAGTGGTGTGGCTCCAGAGCCCAAGATCACACAAAAAGTAGAAATACACATGGCAAAACACATGTAAGAGTGGGAAAAAGGTTCACACTCCCTAACAGCCCACGTCCAACTTCAACTTCTTGGGCCTCCCCTCAGCAGCTGCGGGCGTTGTTGCAGACGCAGCACCAGTCTCCTCGCTCGCGGAAGATGTTGTAACCTGGGAGGATGACTGGTCCTTGCATCTCTGCTTGACGGAGGCATCCCCGCCGCGGTGCTCAACAGCGCCGCCTCCGCCCTCTTCCTCCATCGCCACTGTGGATAGAGAGACATTGAACACAAGCATCAGTGTACCAAACAAATGTCTGCTTGACACAAAGCAAATGCACATGAGTGGCACTGTCAAACATCACAAACATCATCACCCTCCACAACACACAGGTCACTGCAAGCAACACACATGCACAACCATGCATGCCATGTGCAACAAACATTCACATCCATGTACAAGGCACTGCAGGCACATCAGTAGAGGGTCTGAACCTCACATGCATCATGGTACATGCACATCACATACACACACATCACCTGACAGTCATGCATCAGGCCATGTAGACCTTTCGTTACAGTGCACTTGTGGAAAACTGGGCCGCATCAGTCAATCGCGCATTGTGATGCTCATATGTCATGCATCCATGGGGTTGGCCAGTCACACACTTACTTCTCAGACACACGCACATGTACAACATGCATGTCCATGATGGTGCCATAAGCATCCATGTCTCACACCTCTCACATGGCCAAGTCCAGACACAGGTATGCAAACATGTGTGCGTCGTCACATGCTTGTGCACATCCCCCATTGCAGCACAGACCCCATTAATGTGGAACACGCTTGATTGGACTCACATGCAGCACTGTCATGGACATGCACACACACACATCTGTACATGAGGCATGACAGATATAAGGCCAGGGTGAACACTCCAGCCACACCTCAACATGCACTACGCTGGACTAGAACACATGGACACTTACCACTCGACTCCGGACTGAGCTCTAACTTCATGACCTGGGCGTGAAGCGCTGTGTGGAAGTGCTCCAGGCCCCTCATTTCAATGGCCCCAGCACCCCACTCCACCAGCAACAGAACTCACGAGGGGTCGGGCCTTGTTGAGTGTCCTGGACCTGAAGTCTTCCCAGAATTTACAGACATGTTTGTATTCGCGGGGTGCCACCCTCTCCGCGTTGATGGCACCCACCATGTCCACCCAGATCTTACTCCATCCATCCATCATTGTTGAGTCGCGATGGTCCAGTGAAGAGGGCATCATAATGCCCCAGGGCTTGCTCCACCAGGATGCAAACTTCGTTGGGAGTGAAGCTGGCAGCCCTCTGCCTCTCTGCCGGGGGGTTGCCACTTTCCCCAGATGGTGTTTGGTCCGACATGGCAACCACCGAGGCAGGTGTGGGTGGGCGACTGGTTCCTGGGGCTGGGCTGTGGAGCGATGGAATGGCATTCAGGAGTCCTCTGGGTCAGCAGAGGTGGTCTCAGCAACAAGCTCTCTGGCAATGGCTGATGTGCAGGCACCTTGCAGGGCACGTAGGCAGCAGGCACACAGAGTGGGCTGGCAGCAGCAGATGGCTCATAGGAAGCAGCTCAGGGCATTGGAGGCAGGTAAATGGCCTTGTGGGCAGGAGCGTGGGTCTTCCGTGTGCTTTTGCATGGCCAGCCGGATGCAGAGTGACTCTGCACGTGCCGAAACAGCGCATTAGCGTAGAATCAGAGGAAAGGCCCTTAGCGTGTAAGTTACGTGACGCACGCGGGACGTTGGGCGTTGATATTCTGTACGGGTTAAAGGTCTGCGTAGGACACCAGTGCGCTGTACGTTCTTTTCGTCAGGACCGACGTGTGAGATTCTTCTTTTTGTGGGTTCACACGCAATTTCTTCACTACTGTGGCAATGCGTACTTCTTGTTTTGGTGGGGAGTTGTCTATGCGCTTCTGCTGCCATCCCCAGTGCCCGTCAGACCCAACAAGCAGTGCCATCTGCTGTCATGAGCAGGCAGGGTGTGGAAGCTGCATGGGCAGCTGCAGCTGACACCAGCCCACCTCAGGGTCAGCTAGCCCGGCCCAGATTGGTCACGGAACAGGCACAGGATGACTCACAGGCCGACTTCCGTGTCAGGAAGTCCAAGCCACGTATGGTGAAAGTTGCTGTCACCAGTTCACATGGATCTGGGGCAGCCGTGTCATCTGCTGCCCTGAGCAGCCAGGGTGTTGAAGCTGCAGGGGCAGCTGCAGCTGACACCACCCCGGCTCTGAGTCACCCAGCCAGGACTGTGTTGGTCCTGGCCCTTGGCACCGAGGCAGTTGTGGCGCTGGGTCCTGGTGACAGCACCCAGTAGCCAATGCCTGCAGTCAGACCTTTGGTCGTCTTGCCATTGCCTGCTTCCATTGGCCAGTCCACCTGTGCTTCAGCCCCTACTGACCGGAGCAGCAGAAGCCACTCAGGTTCCGCACAACCTCCCAAGTGGAAGAAGCATGCTCCAGCAGAACAGGCTGGGACCTCAGACACGACTCAGGCCTCCGGCACATAAAGAAAGCAGAGTTTCAATGATGTGGAACTCGATGCACTTGTGGGCTACGTGCCGGTACACGGCCGCGACATGCTGGTGACGGCAGGGTGCAAAACTACACCTGCTCAGTGTAGGGCCCACTGGCAGTGCATCGCGGACCATATTTGCGCCTTGGGATAAGAGAAGCGCACAGCAGATGATTGCATGAAGCGTTGGAATGACCTCCGACGCTGAGCAAAAAACAAGCTGGTTTCAAGATATGTCTCTACTCTGGTGAGTGGCAGTGGGTCACCACCAGAGGACAATGAACTAACTGAACATGAGGAGATCGCTGGAGGGTTCATTGCAGAGGGTCAGATCCAAGGCGTGGGAGACCTGCCTGATTATGAGACAATGTCCGGTGATTGTTCATGCGTGTGTGTCCAGGCCATGTGTATTTTGCTTGGGTGATGTGTTGAGTTTGACTGCCAGTTCCAGTTATGTGGTCATGACTGCCATGTGTGACCCATGCGATGCTTGACTGATACGTGCCTGTTGTAATGCAGACTGCATACAGACCATGTGCTGCACATGGAGGCAACCCTCATCAACACACCTGCACCCTCCTTCCATGTCAATCACTGTCCAGGCTCTCTTGTCCATATTCTTGCTCAGAACCATGTTTGCTGATAGCCTGTGATGACCTTCCACTCAACACTTGCTCCCTATGGTCACATGACTGATGTCTCTATGAGCTCACCCTGCAAGCTGATCCTACTCAGTGGACTTCTACTTGCCTCTCTATCCCCCAGCAGCTCACTGTCTCCATGGGACTGGTGATTCCCATGGCGGACTATTACAACGGCCTGTTCCCGAATTTCTGTGCATTTACAGTCTTCCCTCTGCAACTCTGCCAGACCAGGACTGTGTGGTACATCCTTTGGCCTTGATGCAGGGTGTCTCACTCGGACTGTGCTGATGGCACAGGTTCACAGTGGTCATGAGTGTTCATTCATGGACCATGTGCATTCCCAGCAAGCCCCTATGGGTCCGGGGCAAGCTACTCATTCGACTCCATCTCTGGCATTTCCTCCTTCTTCTCATGGAATTTGATCATCCCTTTCCTGCTCACTCAGGGTGAGTTGCACCACATGGCAATTAGTTTGTGGTTCTCATCTGTGTCAAGTGGATGCCTCCCTCTGGGACAGCCTCCCTGCCTCCATGCAACTGCTGTTGTAGCTTCTCCGGGTCTGCAGGCACTTCTGATGCTTCCTCATGTGTTGTGCTTTGTGTCCTCCTCTCCCCTGCTGTTGTCCCAGATGACTGTGATAATGCAATTCACACCTGGAATTATACCTCGATATTCACATCAGAGGAATTATACCTCGATAAGAAGCTATCTTTGGTGTCAGTAGATTCGGTAGATGGCAGACTACCCCTGATGAATTTCTGTTTACACTGTTAACACACATAATCAGAAAGAAACATGTTGGGAATGTATGAGAGAATGAGTATGTTTGAATTGAAATTGCAATGAATGTGGTGTATGAATACGTTTATTTTTGTGGTATTTGTACAACACCGCTTTAGAGAAATCCTATATTTGGATTACTCTTGGTTTACACACAACTATCTACTTCTTGGTGTTCACTCTGCCAGTTTACCTTAAAATCTTGATGGGTGCTATATATTTTTTTGCACTTGCACTTTCTCCAGAGATTTGGTTGTCTTAAAAACATTTTTTTTAAATATGTGTTGACGTTGAAAACACATTTTTAGTATTGTTGAATGAAAATTAAATAAATGACTTATTGTTTGTAAATCCGTTTGGAGCCTGATTTGTATAATTTGATTGGTGCTCTAGGCATCGTGACTCATTCTGGAAAGAGAACAGATAAGCCCCCTAGCGCTGTTATGTTTTTTGTTCAAGGCTTCACCTAAAACCTTTGAGGATGTGCTAGGATTAGGGCTAATAATCCTCTTACCTCCCCTAGTGTTTTTAGTGCTGTCCGACACACCTGCAGTGGGGGTAGACCCCTCAAGGGGCCAGTCAGTGTTGGTATGTCCGCCTGTGGTGGTTACGGATGCAGGGTCATGCTCCACACTAATTGCTCCTGTTCCTGGTGCAGCAGATCAAAGGAGGAATGCAGTCCTGCAGCCACAGGCAGAGCCAGCACAGCAAGGATCAGGTCTCCTTGGGCCCGGCAGGTGTGGTGTCCGGCAACGCGGTTACCATGAGCCACTGGGTAATACTGTGTGGGAGAATTCCAAGTATGCCATTGCACAGCAACAAGGGGCATCATGTGAGGTGATGGCTCAGGGCGTGGAAAGGGTGGCCAATTCCATTCTCCCCCGATAGGCAGATTGAGCTCCAGCAGCAGGCATCGCAGTCCACGTGTCGCTCACACAGGCAGGACACGTTGGCCACCAACAGAGACTGACAGGCTGAACTGGGGGCTCTGTGCACAGCCATAGCTGCAGAGGCAGAGGCCCACGGAGATGCCCTGAGGGAAGAGAACGCCTCCCTCAGATCTACTCTGGCTGCATTTGAGATGAGCCGCAGTAGACGGGCAGAATAGCAGATGGGGTAGCTGACACACAACATCTCTGCTGAACTCTGTGCAACATGTGAGGAGATCTGTGTGTCACTTGAGGCCTGGCAGGCGGAACTCCGTGCAACACGTGAGGTCTTGCAGGCGGAACTCCATGCAACATGTGAGGTGCTACATGGGGACCGCCGGACCCCCCATGGAGGAGCATGCCAGGGCTATGCATGGTCAGCCTACAGTACCACGCACACCTTCTAATGTTGCACCAGAGGGTGATGACAGCAACAACAGTACTCCCACTGTACGCTAGCCGTGCATGCCGTTAGCTCATGGAGTTTATTTTTTTTATTCTCAACATCCACGCATGTGGGTGTCGAGGTGCACCCTGCACCTCCTCCCTCTACAGTGGTCCCCCCTCCCTCTGGTCAACCATGGCCATTTTTATTTCTTGTCTACTGTGCATTCATCTAACAGTGTGTTGCTTTGTGTGGCATCCAAAGGCATCCACTGTGTGTTCCGGCTGGGCCCATACAGGCTTGTCTCGTGTTTGTGTTTGAGACTTGGGGTCCAGACCAATATGCCACTCCTGCTTCCCCTTTCCATGTGCTTGCAAGGAGGGCAGCGTGTGACAGTAACTTACACAGAGGCATTGGGCTTTCATCATTTTGGTGGCCAGTATGAAGTCCAAACTGTGTATACACCCCTATTGGGGATTCATGATTGTTTGTCCAGTGCATGGTTGGCATGCATTTTTGTTTGGATATTGGTAAATGTGCATATTTACATGTTACATCTGCATGTATTACCTTGCATGTCTCCATTGTTGATGCACTTCATGCTGTATGCGGTACCCTGCCACATTTAGCTAGCAGCGACACACTCAGGATGGGAGTGGTCCATGTGGTGGCTTTGTCATATTGAGACACTTGTGCTATTGTGATTGGTCACTGTCTGACATTGTCACTGTTGGGTCCTGTGTTTATGATATGTTATGCTGGTGAATATATGTTCCTATGTACGGTTTGATTTTGATGTGTCAGAGGGAATTGTCGCTGGCCTGTTTCCATTTGTCACAGTGCGCTTTGTGACAGTTGTGTCATGTGTTGTGAATGTATTTTGGAGTTTTCACAGTTCATGCATGGTGTGTCGGGCGGGTGACATGGGGTTTAGGAGGGTTCAGGTGACATACCAGTATTTGGATGTGCTGTTTTGCATGGGGGTAGTGGATTAAACATTTTGAATGTGTGCTTTTTGGTCACATGGGATTCTGTTTGTTCAAGTAGCTAGGGATGCACACAATGTAGCTCTTCCAAGGACACATTCTCAGGGTAAGGTTGTGACAGTTGACTGTCCCTTTGTCATCATCAATTGTCACCTGGAATGTGCTAGACCTGTGTGCATTGTGCAGGGGTGGGACTTTAGGTGCAAAGTTAAGCCACAAACTGGGTATGGGCTGCCTCGCCACGTGCCCTTTCCCCTCCCATGCGCAGTGGGCGTGCATGTGGTTGGGGATGTGGGGGCACCACCATGTCCACTGGTACGCCATGCCGTGTGGCAACATTGTGCAGGATACATGCTGCCACAATGATCCTGCACACTACTGGGGGTGCATATAGTCGCTGTCCACCAGAGCGGCCAAGGGAGGGGAAACGTGACTTCAGCACTCCGAATGTGCACTCCACTATGGCCCTGGTTGCAATATGGGCTGCGTTGTATCTTACCTGGGGTGGTGTGATGGGGTTCCGTATTGGCGTCATCATGTAGGTGCTCAGAGGGTAGGCACTGTCCCCTGGGGAGGTGATAATGGTTGTCATTAGTTGGTTTTGTCTATTTGTCTGTGTGTGACATTCATGCATGTGCACAGGCATTTGTACTCACCAATGAGCCATGTGTTGCCATGCCTCCCAGCTTCCAGGTCCCGGTTTAGGGGTGACATTCTGAATATGAAACTATCATAGGTGGACCCTGGATAGTTTGCATAGACAGAGGTGATGATTCCCTTGGCATCGCATACAACCTGCACGTTGATGGAATGCCAGTGCTTGCGGTTGAGATAGATGTGTTCAGTGGCCCTAGGTGAACGTAGGGCCACATGGGTGCAATCAATGACACCAAGCACTTTGTGGAAGTGTGCCACCCCGTAAAAGTCCTGGACCACGGCCTGCCTTTCTGCAGGTGTTCTGGGCATGTATATGTGCCTGCGGACTGAGGGGCGTGCAGTCATGATTGCCAACACCTGGTGTAGGCAGCGTGACTGTGTGGGCTGTGAGATGCCCCCAACTATGGCAGTTGTCCGCTGAAATGACCCAGTGGCCAAAAAATGCAGGACTTTGAGCACCTTTGCCAAGGGGCTCAGTGCTTGGGAGGGGGGCTCAGTGCTTGGGAGGGTGGGTGATGTGAGTTCATCCTCCCACTCAGTGACCAGGTCTAGGATGATATGAGGTGGAAATCTATACCTGCCATAGACCTGGTCATCAGGCATCCCACAAAGGCTGGTCTTGGGTAAAACAATGCAGGGCCTGGCTATCCTCCTCCTCCTCCTGCGGTGTCCCACGATCACTTCTGCGAGGAATGGTACATTTAATCGTAGCTCTATACACGCGTTTGTTTTTTGCAAGCACTTTTATGCTGTTCAGGGGTACGTACGCCAGCTTTCGCGTGGCGTACGTGTTTCTGGGCTTGCGTGTGTTTTGCCGCATGCCGGTTTGCCCTGTTCGATTCCATGAATACGTGTTGTTAGCGCGTGTGTGGGCGTTGCAGGGATTTGGCTGCGGTACTTCCCCTGTAACGCCCACATTTTACTGTGTTGTTCCCCATTCCACGTGTTCTGTCCCCTGTGCGCTGGACGGTGTGCGCCTTCTCTGGGCGTCTTGCGCAAAGGGATCCTGATGTGGCAATGACATGTGAGGCCCGCGCAGATTCGGCGCAGGTCGCGGGTAAGCCACGCGCCATGTGTTCCATGAATAGGAAAACGGGTGCTTGCGCGTGTTTTGTACGCGTGTGTCGTGTTTTACACGCATGCGCCCCGTTTTCTGCACACATTTATTCCATGAATTACCCTGAAAGTGTGTTTTATATACAAAGTAGCAGCTATGGTAAGCAGGCTATAGGTACCATTTCAAATTCTGTACAAAAAGTGACTTGTGTGCAAACACTCAGAATTGCAATATTTAAGGTATTTAAAAGATAAAAAGAAAACTTACCAGAAAGCTAGAGCTGCAATCAAGACTAATCCAACATTGAAGTGGGGTGAAAAGCAGAACTGTATTAAAAACCGAGCCACTAAATACAATAATTGGCGAAAGCAACATAAGTACTGAACCAAACATTCAAACTGGCATCTCTTGTTTGGTGGGTTGAAATCATACGATAGCCATACATTTTGGTCCAACTTTAACGAGTAGAAGAAGGGACTGTTGCCCAGTGAGTTAAACCCCATCCCAGAAAGCAAATGGTTGGCCTACATAGAAGAGTTATATTAAGACCGGGAATGCCATACTTGTGACCATACCAGACGAAACTAAAGCTAGTATGGCAAGTCTGGATGTGGAAGAGGAGTCTGTATTTAATATCATAAAGGTCTTATCGCAAAGTCAAGTCTATCATAGCAGTGCATGTAGTCGGCTGGGGTTCCACCTTTACTATTGCGTCTTTCAATTCTCCCCGTAACCCATGATAGAATAACACCATCTGGCTTCTGGCTAATTGGTTTCAATGACCAATCGATTAAACTGCGTGACATAGGACATGAAAGTCACGTGTCCCTTGACGTAAAGCCAGTAATTCCTTATCCTGAGTTGGGGATACTTCCCGCCTGTCAAACAACCTCCCAAATTCTGCCAAAAAAGAGTTCCAATTATACAACAGAGGGTCATCCTTTTGAACTAATGGCATGACCCAGGCTGCGGGGTCTCCCGTCAAGTATGAAATGACAAAGGCTGTCCGAGTCTGTGTACTCTCAAAAGCTGCAGGTTTACATAGAAAATGCAACCGACACTGTGGGCCTCATTACGAGGTGGGCGGTAAGGGGTTAACGGTGCTGGTAAAGGTGCCGGAGCCGTTAATCCCTTACCACCCTATTACGAGGTCTGCTTGCGGGACCCGTG
This sequence comes from Ambystoma mexicanum, assembly GCF_040938575.1. Taxonomy (NCBI): domain Eukaryota; kingdom Metazoa; phylum Chordata; class Amphibia; order Caudata; family Ambystomatidae; genus Ambystoma; species Ambystoma mexicanum. Next base: position 1,389,024,519 of record NC_090933.1, on the reverse strand, counting down.
TTAGGCAGAAACCTGTGCAGTTCCCTCTGGGACCACTGCAAAAGATTTAAGTCTACAGGTGTTTGGCAGTAAACCCACTTGGTAGCAGTCTGTACCACCCATATTTACTTGGTAGCTGTGGCTGAGCAGTCAGACTTCCCTCAAGAAGAGTTTGGCAGTATATAGAGCATACACAATAGGCACAGAGGCACAGTAGTACAACCAAACACTGACCAGAGGTAGGTGTAAAAGTATATAATTATTTATTTAAAAGACACACTCATAAATTACACTAGCACAGAAAAAGGTAAGTAAGTCAAAACACAGTCACTATTACTTATATGTACATCCCTAGTTATTTGTTGGACAAGTCTAAGTTAACACCACTTATTTTCAGACAGAGGTGAGCGCTTAACGTTAGATGGCACTCCAACAAGTTAGTTAAAAAGGGAGGGAAAAAGGCAGAAGTAATGAAAACAGCCAGGTAAAACACTTTTCAAAGGTTCACAGTAGTTTTGGAAAGGCAGTCTATTGGTGAGCAAGGAAGTTCGGTTGCTAGGCCCACTTTAGGGAGGGTCAGGCGAAAATGTGTCCAAGATCACACAATGTCACCAGTCTTTACAGGTGAGTAGAAAAGGCTTTACTAAGTTTAGAAAAGCTTAGTTAGGGTGTCCCAGGCTTACCCAGGTTCGAGAGCCGAGGGCTAAATCTACCCCGTACAATCGGTGGCAAGGGAAGCCGGGCGGAACACAGTACCTTTAAAAGTGGAAAGGATCCTCCAGCGGTGGCAGTTGTTCCTGGTAGTGGGTGCAAGTCACGGCGTCGTCCAGAGGAAGAGATGATCTCGACGTGGAGGAAAGCTGAAGGTCGTTGCACTACCAGGGAAGAGACCAGCCGTGGAGTTTTCCGGTTAAAAGGATGTTACCCCTCTTTCGCGGTTGAGGTAAAAAGTGGTATCCCGGTTGCCGGGGTGCTTGGCACAGGCAAGGCGGCCACGAGATGCTTCAGGACGGCGAAAAGAAGGCAGAAACTGGTTGTCCCCACCAGTCAAGGTAAGAAGACTCTCCGGACTGGAGATCTCCTCTGTCGTTGGGAAAAGTGGTGAGACGGTTCCGCAGGGCTCCACCGGTGGTGTCGTCTTGGCAGGTCGGCTCGGCTTCTCCCTCTTAGGCTTCTTAGGTCCTGTGGCGACTTCTGAAGAACCAGTCCCAAAAACCCTGCTTTTATGCAGCAAACCCCCATTCATACAGCCTAGCTGTCACTCAAACATGCTAAGTGGTGAGCGGGGCGGCTCACCACTTGGGCCAATCACACCAGAGTGCGAGATGAGTTGGCAAGGCAACTCAGTCCAGGGTGCCTAAACCCCCTCCCACACCCCCTGTGGTACCCAGACAGAATGGCACCACTTTGGAGGGCTTCTGTGCAGAAGCCCGCCAAAAGTGGAACAAAGGCTCGACTCGGGTTCAGGGTTACTGAAGTGAACCTAGACGCCATTTTGACGGCGAGTTCTGGCAAAAAATCCCAACCGGTGAATTTATATTAAATAAATAAACCGGCGGTATCTTTAACATTGCACCAAAAAGTGGTGCATTAAAATCAATGGGAAATCCCATTGGGAAATATTCTGGTGGAATATTTCCATGGTATCCACTGCCACCAGCCAGAAACTCGTCGAGGGGGGACGGGACAGTACCCCCTTGACAACAGACCCAGGGGCAATCTAATTGCCCCTACCAGTACTTCCACAGTATGATGGTTTGTACTGGTTAAGTTCCTAAGTCAAGACTAGTAAAGTCAATGGTGACTTTACAGACCCAGGGAGACAGTAGTCAGTCGCAGGGCGTGGAGTCTATGTTTGGGGGTCACTATGACACCCCTGTGTTACTGCACGGAGGGTGCTGTGTAACACATATTCAAAAACCAATGATAGCCTATGGGGAGAAAATACCCCTTAGCCCATAAGCACATAGAAAGTCACAGAAACACTCTCAAGTCATGCCCAAGAGTGAGGGTAAAAGAGTCTCACTCTTGGCAGGAGAAAAAAATAAACCCCAAAAATCCAGCAAAGCTGCTGGGGGACTCACTAGGTTAGGAAATTCAGCCTAAACAGAGAATTCTCCCTAACAACCCGCTAAGGACGCCTGGTTTTACCAGGCGTCCTTAGCGGGTCCCGCAAGCAGCCCAGCATGCTAACAACGGGCCCGTCATTAACGGGCCCATTGTTAGCATGCTCCCCATTCCCATTGAGCCCTATGGGGGCTCAAATGAAAATTGGGATGGTCCGGGTCTGGGTTCCCTGAATGGGGAAATACTGGGCCCTCCAAGGTCAGAATGGCCCAGTATTTCCCCATTCAGGGAACCCGAACCAGAGTTTGGAGGCAGCCTTATTAAGGGCATGGCTACCTCCAAACTCTTAAACTCGTAATGAGGCCCTGTGTCAAAAATTTCAAATATTTCTGGGGTTTCTTTGTAAATCTCTCATGAGAGGCTAACGGGAAATTACCTGGTTGTTGCACTATGACCGTAGAAGATTGTCCTGTTGTTCCTGACAGAGCGTCTGCACCTGTTATCTGCAATGGACTCCCCTGTGCCACTAATCCATGTACCTGAGCCTTCAAAGCCATAGTTTCCTGCCTAGCATGTGCCAATTCCATCTGAATCTCTTTTAAGGCCTTCAATACCTCCGCTAAAGGGGGAGTAGTCGCATCCATTTGGCTTAGGTGGTGATATATATTCCGTATGCCTGGGGTGTATTATTATGTCACTACCAAAGGAGAGAGAGCATGGACACCATCTTCCAAACCACAGGAGAAGAATGGGATCGACCCTCCCACCGTGGTTTACACAGGTTCCTGATGTTGGAGGTACAGGATAGGAAGGGGGAGTTATGGTAACTGGTAAGAGGTTTAGGGTAGCAAAGTGGATGGGTAGGGGGACAATGGGGATAGCTCCTGAAATACCATGCCATACGTATTCTTGTAACCTGCTTTGTTAATTCCTCAGCCTACCTTGTCTGACACATAAATTACATTAATACCCTTATCCTGAAATCACCCTCCTGAAATCTAGGCATGAACTCAAACATGTAGTCATTAGCATTTCTCGAGAATGTCACCTTCATTCACTCCCCAACATGAATAACCTAAAAAAAACTGGTTTACACCCACAAGCATTACGAGCACAAGATGGTTAGATACATTGAATGAACATGGCAAGCGTAATGAGATATACAGCTGGGATCCTGCCCACGTGATACACAAGACTCATGGCTTAATAGGCAAAGCATGGCATGAAATGACAAATGAACACATAACATGTTGCAACAAAAACAAGTCTGTTTTCAAGGTTTTCCGCACTAGCTGGTGAACGTGTTAAACTCCACACATTCTAATTTTGGAAACGCGTTTGCCCTCACACGTTCCTACATGCAGTCTTACAGTTTTCAACAATGGGGATAAGCTCAATCAGATGTTCCATTCAACCCTGTGCAGCAAAAGCTGTACCTGTCCTAGTAACAAAAGCCCAAGGAACCAATAATGCGGCGCGAGCACTTAACTGAAGTCCGGGAGCCCAGAGGGACTTCCCAGACAATGTAGCTGAAGCCGAATGAACCAGAGCCTCTGGAAGTCACCGCCTCATGGCCCATATCCTGATGCTCCCTCCTCTGATTCACCGTGGATCGCCAGCTCCTCCACCTTGCTTCCGCGCCGCCGAGATCCTCAATAATCCACATCACAGCAACAGACAAAAGCAACATACAAGAAAGCTAGCAGGGACCCTCTATCATCCCATGTCAGGGATACAGACTAAATCCGTTTGCAATCTGTACTGCTATATAACTTCTTTCCTTGTCTGCAATTGGACATGGACCACCCCCATCTCTAGGAAGACTTGCAAGTTGATCTGAGAGTTTGGAGACATACCTCCTAGTGTAGGAACCATCATAGCATTCACCAAGTCATACAGTAAGCAATTCTAGGCAGCAAAGCTAGAGACAGGATTTATATCCATACAGCTGTGCAGAAATGAGCAGAGAGACTGGCAGGGTATCCCCATTCCAACTGTGGCCCCGTGCAGAGGGGTCAGGCTCTTCATAGTGTTTTACATGAAGAGCCTTACCTAGAAAGGTCAGTCAGATACATTTTCTCAGTTAACATAACAATGAATCTTCCGGAACACCCTCCGACATTGGGGCCATGTTATACAGCACCACGCGATTGCTTACAATTTGGCTCAACCTACCCACGTGATACAGACCACGGCCTTGAGCGGATATTTTCTTTGAACATATTAATAACTGATCTAGTGACTAGTGCCCACGTGATACAGACCACGGCCTTGAGCGGATCTTTTCATCACACATATTAATAACTGATCTAGTGACTAGTGCCCACGTGATGCAGACCACGGCCTTGAGCGGATATTTTCATTACACGTATTAATAACTGCTCTAGTGACTAGTGCCCACGTGGTACAGACCACGGCCTTGAGCGGATCTTTTCCTTACACATATTAATAACTGCTCTAGTGACTAGTGCCCACGTGGTACAGACCACGGCCTTGAGCGGATCTTGTAATTACACATATTAATAACTTATCTAGTGACTATTGCCCACGTGATACAGACCACGGCCATGAGCGGATCTTTTCATTACACATATTAATAACTGCTCTAGTAACTAGTGCCCACGTGGTACAGACCACGGCCTTGAGCGGATCTTTTCATTACACATAATAATAACTGATCTAGTGACTAGTGCCCACGTGGTACAGACCACGGCCTTGAACGGATATTTTCATTACACATATTAATAACTGATCTAGTGACTAGTGCCGACGTGGTACAGACCACGGCCTTGAGCGGATATTTTCATTACACATATTAATAACTGATCTAGTGACTAGTGCCCACGTGGTACAGACCACGGCCTTGAGTGGATCTTGTAATTACACATATTAATAACTGATCTAGTGACTAGTGCCCACGTGATACAGACCACGGCCATGAGCAGATCTTTTCATTACACATATTAATAACTGATCTAGTGACTAGTGCCCACGTGGTACAGACCACGGCCTTGAGCGGATCTTGTAATTACACATATTAATAACTGCTCTAGTGACTAGTGCCCAAGTGGTACAGACCACGGCCATGAGCGGATCTTTTCATCACACGTATTAATAACTGCTCTAGTAATTAGTGCCCAAGTGGTACAGACCACAGCCTTGAGCGGATATTTTCGTTACACATATTAATTACTGAACTAGTGACTAGTGCCCACGTGGTACAGACCACGGCCTTGAGCGGATCTTGTAATTACACATATTAATAACTGATCTAGTGACTAGTGCCCACGTGATACAGACCACGGCCATGAGCGGATCTTTTCATTACACATATTAATAACTGATCTAGTGACTAGTGCCCACGTGGTACAGACCACGGCCTTGAGCGGATCTTGTAATTACACATATTAATAACTGATCTAGTGACTAGTGCCCACGTGATACAGACCACGGCCATGAGTGGATCTTTTCATTACACATATTAATAACTGATCTAGTGACTAGTGCCCACGTGGTACAGACCACGGCCTTGAGCGGATCTTGTAATTACACATATTAATAACTGATCTAGTGACTAGTGCCCATGTGGTACAGACCACGGCCTTGAGCGGATCTTGTAATTACACATATTAATAACTGATCTAGTGACTATTGCCCACGTGATACAGACCACGGCCATGAGCGGATCTTTTCATTACACATATTAATAACTGATCTAGTGACTAGTGCCCACGTGGCTACTGCTCTGGTTCCCAAGTGGTGAAACATGCCTTTATTGGTAACATTTTACACATCGCTGGCAGTAGCTATGCCCAGGGTAGAGACACACACCATGCATGCATGTCCCTAATGGCATCGATGTGCTTGCAAACCAATCAGACTTTTCACTGTCTCACCTCCCCCAACATGGCTGCAGTCTCTGCACCATCTTCCCAGCCATGGCTACGAGTTCCCCCTGCTCATGGGTCATGTAAGTCCAGGGACTCTCGGAAATAAAATATTGTGGCTTTGACACTTGTAATGTTATGTTGTACTCCTACACTTGTTACTGAACTTGGGCATCCAAGTTGGGATTCCTGGGGTGCCTTGTACAGTGGAACACTGCTCCTGCAGGAAGAACAGTCCACTCAGGGCACTGTGTTTTCCTCCTGGCACCCATCTCCCCAGCTTCCATCTATCTCCACTGCCCCAGAGTCACAGCCAGCACTGCCTGGATATCTCCACTGCTCTCATCTATCTCCACTGCCCTAGAGTCCCAGCCAGCACTGCCTGGGAATCTGCCCTGCTCTCATCTATCTCCAATCCGCTAGAGTCACGGCCAGCACTGTCCGGGAATCTCCCCTGCTCTCATCTATCTCCTCTGCCCCGTATCATGGCCAGCAATGCACAGGAATCGCCCCTGCTCTCCTCTATCTCTACTGCCCCAGACTCACAGGCAGACCTGCCTGGGAATCTCCCCTGTTCTCATCTATCTCCACTGCCCCAGAGTCATGGCCAGCACTGCCTGGGAATCTCCCCTGCTCTCATCTATCTCCACTGCCCCAGAGGCACGGCCAGCACTGCCTGGGAATCTCCCCTGCTCTCATCTATCTCCACTGCCCCAGACTCACAGGCAGACCTGCCTGGGAATCTCCCCTGCTCTCATCTATCGCCACTGTCCCAGAGGCACGGCCAGCACTGTCTGGGACTCTCCCCTGCTCTCGATTATCTCCCCAGCCACAGAGTCACTCCCCGCACTGCTCGGGAATTTCACGATCACATCAATCTCCCCAGCCCCAGAGTCACTGCCAACACTGCCTGGGAATTTCCCCTGGTCACATCAATCTCCACTGCCCCAGAGTCACTGCAAACCTGCCTTAGAATCTCCCCTGCTCTTATCAATCTCCACTGCCAGCACTTCCCGGAAATCTCCAGCAGCAAGTCTAAACAGGAAATGAAGATATGGTGAAATGGAAACAAAAGATCCCAGGCACGCCAGACCTGGAAACGTGCCTCACGTAATGGTGCACAGGCTCATGCACTGCATCGACTCTCTAGACTCCCTGAAGGCTCACTGCAAGGCGAAGGCTCGTTCCTCCATCTGGACGCATGTTAGACATTGGTGAATGCACAGCTGCTCAGGCTCATGCACTGCATCCACTCTCTAGACTCCCTGAAGGCTCACTGCAAGGCGAAGGCTCGTTCCTCCATCTGGACGCATGTTAGACATTGGTGAAGGCACAGCTGCACAGGCTCATGCACTGCATCCACTCTCTAGACTCCCTGAAGGCTCGCTGCAAGGCGAAGGCTCGTTCCTCCATCTGGACGCATGTTAGACATAGGTGAAGGCACAGCTGCACAGGCTCATGCACTGCATCGACTCTCTAGACTCCCTGAAGGCTCACTGCAAGGCAAAGGCTCGTTCCTCCATCTGGACACATGTTAGACATAGATGAAGGCACAGCTGCACAGGCTCATGCCCGGCATCCACTCTCTAGACTCCTTGAAGGCTCACTGCAAGGCGAAGGCTCGTTCCTCCATCTGGACGCATGTTAGATATAGGTGAAGGCACAGCTGCACAGGCTCATGCACTGCATCCACTCTCTAGACTCCCTGAAGGCTCACTGCAAGGCGAAGGCTCGTTCCTCCATCTGGACGCATGTTAGACATAGGTGAAGGCACAGCTGCACAGGCTCATGCACTGCATCCACTCTCTAGACTCCCTGAAGGTTCACTGCAAGGCGAAGGCTCGTTCCACCATCTGGACGCATGTTAGACATAGGTGAAGGCACAGCTGCACAGGCTCATGCACTGCATCCACTCTCTAGACTCCCTGAAGGCTCACTGCAAGGCGAAGGCTCGTTCCTCCATCTGGACGCATGTTAGACATAGGTGAAGGCACATCTGCACAGGCTCATGCACTGCATCCACTCTTTAGACTCCCTGAAGGCTCACTGCAAGGCGAAGGCTCGTTCCACCATCTGGACCATGTTAGACATAGGTGAAGGCACAGGCTCATGCACTGCATCCACTCTCTAGACTCCCTGAAGGTTCACTGCAAGGTGAAGGCTCGTTCCTCCATCTGGACGCACGTTAGACATAGGTGAAGGCACAGCTGCACAGGCTCATGCACTGCATTAACTGTCTAGACTCCCTGAAGGCTCACTGCAAGGCGAAGGCTCGTTCCTCCATCTGGGTGCATGGTAGACATAGGTGAAGGCACAGCTGCACAGGCTCATGCACTGCATCCACGTTCTAGACTCCCTGAAGGGTCACTGCAAGGCGAAGGCTCGTTCCTCCATCTGGACGCATGTTAGACATAGGTGAAGGCACAGCTGCACAGGCTCATGCACTACATCCACTCTCTAGACTTCCCGAAGGCTCACTGCAAGGCAAAGGCTCGTTCCTCCATCTGGACTCATGTTAGACATAGGTGAAGGCACAGCTGCACAGGCTCATGCACTGCATCCACTCTCTAGACTCCCTGAAGGCTCACTGCAAGGCGAAGGCTCGTTCCTCCATCTGGACGCATGTTAGACATAGGTGAAGGCACAGCTGCACAGGCTCATGCACTGCATCCACTCTCTAGACTTCCCGAAGGCTCACTGCAAGGCAAAGGCTCGTTCCTCCATCTGGACTCATGTTAGACATAGGTGAAGGCACAGCTGCACAGGCTCATGCACTGCATCCACTCTCTAGACTCCCTGAAGGCTCACTGCAAGGCGAAGGCTCGTTCCTCCCTCTGGACGCATGGTAGACATAGGTGAAGGCACAGCTGCACAGGCTCATACACTGCATCCAATCTCTAGACTCCCTGAAGGCCCACTGCAAGGCGATGGCTCGTTCCTCCATCTGGACGCATGTTAGACATAGGTGAAGGCACAGCTGCACAGGCTCATGCACTGCATCCACTCTCTAGACTCCCTGAAGGCTCACTGCAAGGAGAAGGCTCGTTCCTCCATCTGGACGCATGGTAGACATAGGTGAAGGCACAGCTGCACAGGCTCATGCACTGCATCCACATTCTAGACTCCCTGAAGGCTCACTGCAAGGCGAAGGCTCGTTCCTCCATCTGGACGCATGTTAGTCATAGGTGAAGGCACAGCTGCACAGGCTCATGCACTGCATCCACTCTCTAGACTCCCTGAAGGCTCACTGCAAGGCAAAGGCTCGTTCCTCCACCTGGACGCATTTTAGACATAGGTGAAGGCACAGCTGCACAGGCTCATGCACTGCATCCACGTTCTAGACTCCCTGAAGGCTCACTGTAAGGCGAAGGCTCGTTCCTCCATCTGGACACATGTTAGACATAGGTGAAGGCAGAGCTGCACAGGCTCATGCACTGCATCCACTCTCTAGACTCCCTGAAGGTTCACTGCAAGGCGAAGGCTCGTTCCTCCATCTGGACGCATGTTAGACATAGGTGAAGGCACAGCTGCACAGGCTCATGCACTGCATCCACTCTCTAGACTCCCTGAAGGCTCGCTGCAAGGCGAAGGCTCGTTCCTCCATCTGGACGCATGTTAGACATTGGTGAATGCACAGCTGCTCAGGCTCATGCACTGCATCCACTCTCTAGACTCCCTGAAGGCTCACTGCAAGGCGAAGGCTCGTTCCTCCATCTGGACGCATTTTAGACATAGGTGAAGGCACAGCTGCACAGGCTCATGCACTGCATCCACGTTCTAGACTCCCTGAAGGCTCACTGTAAGGCGAAGGCTCGTTCCTCCATCTGGACACATGTTAGACATAGGTGAAGGCAGAGCTGCACAGGCTCATGCACTGCATCTACTCTCTAGACTCCCTGAAGGTTCACTGCAAGGCGAAGGCTCGTTCCTCCATCTGGATGCATGTTAGACATAGGTGAAGGCACAGCTGCACAGGCTCATGCACTGCATCCACTCTCTAGACTCCCTGAAGGCTCACTGCAAGGCGAAGGCTCGTTCCTCCATCTGGACGCATGTTAGACATAGGTAAAGGCACAGCTGCACAGGCTCATGCACTGCATACACTCTCTAGACTCCCTGAAGGCTCACTGCAAGGCGAAGGCTCGTTCCTCCATCTGGACGCATGTTAGACATAGGTGAAGGCACAGCTGCACAGGCTCATGCACTGCATACACTCTCTAGACTCCCTGAAGGCTCACTGCAAGGCGAAGGCTCGTTCCTCCATCTGGACGCATGTTAGACATAGGTGAAGGCACAGCTGCACAGGCTCATGCACTGTATCCACGTTCTAGACTCCCTGAAGGCACAGCTGCACAGGCTCATGCAATGCATCCACTCTCTAGACTCCCTGAAGGCTCACTGCAAGGCGAAGAATCGTTCCTCCATCTGGACGCATGTTAGACTTAGGTGAAGGCACAGCTGCACAGGCTCATGCACTGCATCCACTCTCCAGACTCCCTGAAGGCTCACTGCAAGGCGAAGGCTCGTTCCTCCATCTGGACGCATGATAGACATAGGTGAAGGCACAGCTGCACAAGCTCATGCACTGCATCCACTCTCTAGACTCCCTGAAGGCTCACTGCAAGGCGAAGGCTCGTTCCTCCATCTGGACGCATGTTAGACATAGGTGAAGGCAAAGCTGCTCAGGCTCATGCACTGCATCCACTCTCTAGACTCCCTGAAGGCTCACTGCAAGGCGAAGGCTCGTTCCTCCATCTGGACGCATGGTAGACATAGGAGAAGGCACTGCTGCACAGGCTCATTCACTGCATCCACGTTCTAGACTCCCTGAAGGCTCACTGCAAGGTGAAGGCTCGTTCCACCATCTGGGCCATGTTAGACATAGGTGAAGGCACAGCTGCACAGGCTCATGCACTGCATCCACGTTCTAGACTCCCTGAAGGCTCACTGCAAGGCGAAGGCTCGTTCCTCCATCTGGACGCATGTTAGACATAGGTGAAGGCACAGCTGCACAGGCTCATGCACTGCATCCACTCTCTAGACTCCCTGAAGGCTCACTGCAAGGCGAAGGCTCGTTCCTCCATCTGGACGCATTTAAGACATAGGAGAAGGCACAGCTGCACAGGCTCATGCACTGCACCCACTCTCTAGACTCCCTGAAGGCTCACTGCAAGGCGAAGGCTCGTTCCTCCATCTGGACGCATTTAAGACATAGGTGAAGGCACAGCTGCACAGGCTCATGCACTGCATCCACTCTCTAGACTCCCTGAAGGCTCACTGCAAGGCGAAGGCTCGTTCCTCCATCTGGACGCATGGTAGACATAGGTGAAGGCACAGCTGCACAGGCTCATGCACTGCACCCACTCTCTAGACTCCCTGAAGGCTCACTGCAAGGAGAAGGCTCGTTCCTCCATCTGGACGCATGTTAGACATAGGTGAAGGCACAGCTGCACAGGCTCATGCACTGCATCCAATCTCTAGACTCCCTGAAGGCTCACTGCAAGGCGAAGGCTCGTTCCTCCATCTGGACGCATGTTAGACAAAGGTGAAGGCACAGCTGCACAGGCTCATGCACTGCATCCACTCTCTAGACTCCCTGAAGGCTCACTGCAAGGCGAAGGCTTGTTCCTCCATCTGGACGCATGGTAGACATAGGTGAAGGCACAGCTGCACAGGCTCATGCACTGCATCCACTCTCTAGACTCCCTGAAGGCTCACTGCAAGGCGAAGGCTTGTTCCTACATCTGGACGCATGGTAGACATAGGTGAAGGCACAGCTGCACAGGCTCATGCACTGCATCCACGTTCTAGACTCCCTGAAGGCTTACTGCAAGGCGAAGGCTCGTTCCTCCATCTGGACCCATGTTAGACATAGGAGAAGGCACAGCTGCACAGGCTCATGCACTGCATCCACGTTCTAGACTCCCTGAAGGCTCACTGCAAGGCGAAGGCTCGTTCCTCCATCTGGACTCATGGTAGACATAGGTGAAGGCACAGCTGCTCAGGCTCATGCACTGCATCCACTCTCTAGACTCCCTGAAAGCTCACTGCAAGGCGAAGGCTCGTCCCTCCATCTGGACGCATGTTAGACATAGGTGAAGGCACAGCTGCACAGGCTCATGCACTGCATCCACTCTCTAGACTCCCTGAAGGCTCACTGCAAGGCGAAGGCTCGTTCCTCCATCTGGACGCATGTTAGACATAGGTGAAGGCACAGCTGCCCAGGCTCATGCACTGCATCCACTCTCTAGACTCCCTGAAGGATCACTGCAAGGGGAAGGCTCGTTCCTCCATCTGGACGCATTTTAGACATAGGTGAAGGCACAGCTGCACAGGCTCATACACTGCATCGACTCTCTAGACTCCCTGAAGGCTCACTGCAAGGCGAAGGCTCGTTCCTCCATCTGGTCGCATGTTAGACATAGGTGAAGGCACAGCTGCACAGGCTCATGCACTGCATCCATGTTCTAGACTCCCTGAAGGCTCACTGCAAGGCGAAGGCCCGTTCCTCCATCTGGACGCATGTTAGACATAGGTGAAGGCACAGCTTCACAGGCTCATGCACTGAATACACTCTCTAGACTCCCTGAAGGCTCACTGCAAGGCGAAGGTTCGTTCCTCCATCTGGATGCATGTTAGACATAGGTGAAGGCACAGCTGCACAGGCTCATGCACTGCATCCACTCTCTAGACTCCCTGAAGGCTCACTGCAAGGCGAAGGTTCGTTCCTCCATCTGGATGCATGTTAGACATAGGTGAAGGCACAGCTGCACAGGCTCATGCACTGCATCCACGTTCTAGACTCCCTGAAGGCACAGCTGCACAGGCTCATGCGCTGCATCCACGTTCTAGACTCCCTGAAGGCTCACTGCAAGGCGAAGGCTCGTTCCACCATCTGGACCATCTTAGACATAGGTGAAGGCACAGCTGCACAGGCTCATGCACTGCATCCACTCTCTAGACTTCCCGAAGGCTCACTGCAAGGCAAAGGCTCGTTCCTCCATCTGGACTCATGTTAGACATAGGTGAAGGCACAGCTGCACAGGCTCATGCACTGCATCCACTCTCTAGACTCCCTGAAGGCTCACTGCAAGGCGAAGGCTCGTTCCTCCCTCTGGACGCATGGTAGACATAGGTGAAGGCACAGCTGCACAGGCTCATACACTGCATCCAATCTCTAGACTCCCTGAAGGCCCACTGCAAGGCGATGGCTCGTTCCTCCATCTGGACGCATGTTAGACATAGGTGAAGGCACAGCTGCACAGGCTCATGCACTGCATCCACTCTCTAGACTCCCTGAAGGCTCACTGCAAGGAGAAGGCTCGTTCCTCCATCTGGACGCATGGTAGACATAGGTGAAGGCACAGCTGCACAGGCTCATGCACTGCATCCACATTCTAGACTCCCTGAAGGCTCACTGCAAGGCGAAGGCTCGTTCCTCCATCTGGACGCATGTTAGTCATAGGTGAAGGCACAGCTGCACAGGCTCATGCACTGCATCCACTCTCTAGACTCCCTGAAGGCTCACTGCAAGGCAAAGGCTCGTTCCTCCACCTGGACGCATTTTAGACATAGGTGAAGGCACAGCTGCACAGGCTCATGCACTGCATCCACGTTCTAGACTCCCTGAAGGCTCACTGTAAGGCGAAGGCTCGTTCCTCCATCTGGACACATGTTAGACATAGGTGAAGGCAGAGCTGCACAGGCTCATGCACTGCATCCACTCTCTAGACTCCCTGAAGGTTCACTGCAAGGCGAAGGCTCGTTCCTCCATCTGGACGCATGTTAGACATAGGTGAAGGCACAGCTGCACAGGCTCATGCACTGCATCCACTCTCTAGACTCCCTGAAGGCTCGCTGCAAGGCGAAGGCTCGTTCCTCCATCTGGACGCATGTTAGACATTGGTGAATGCACAGCTGCTCAGGCTCATGCACTGCATCCACTCTCTAGACTCCCTGAAGGCTCACTGCAAGGCGAAGGCTCGTTCCTCCATCTGGACGCATTTTAGACATAGGTGAAGGCACAGCTGCACAGGCTCATGCACTGCATCCACGTTCTAGACTCCCTGAAGGCTCACTGTAAGGCGAAGGCTCGTTCCTCCATCTGGACACATGTTAGACATAGGTGAAGGCAGAGCTGCACAGGCTCATGCACTGCATCTACTCTCTAGACTCCCTGAAGGTTCACTGCAAGGCGAAGGCTCGTTCCTCCATCTGGATGCATGTTAGACATAGGTGAAGGCACAGCTGCACAGGCTCATGCACTGCATCCACTCTCTAGACTCCCTGAAGGCTCACTGCAAGGCGAAGGCTCGTTCCTCCATCTGGACGCATGTTAGACATAGGTAAAGGCACAGCTGCACAGGCTCATGCACTGCATACACTCTCTAGACTCCCTGAAGGCTCACTGCAAGGCGAAGGCTCGTTCCTCCATCTGGACGCATGTTAGACATAGGTGAAGGCACAGCTGCACAGGCTCATGCACTGCATACACTCTCTAGACTCCCTGAAGGCTCACTGCAAGGCGAAGGCTCGTTCCTCCATCTGGACGCATGTTAGACATAGGTGAAGGCACAGCTGCACAGGCTCATGCACTGTATCCACGTTCTAGACTCCCTGAAGGCACAGCTGCACAGGCTCATGCAATGCATCCACTCTCTAGACTCCCTGAAGGCTCACTGCAAGGCGAAGAATCGTTCCTCCATCTGGACGCATGTTAGACTTAGGTGAAGGCACAGCTGCACAGGCTCATGCACTGCATCCACTCTCCAGACTCCCTGAAGGCTCACTGCAAGGCGAAGGCTCGTTCCTCCATCTGGACGCATGATAGACATAGGTGAAGGCACAGCTGCACAAGCTCATGCACTGCATCCACTCTCTAGACTCCCTGAAGGCTCACTGCAAGGCGAAGGCTCGTTCCTCCATCTGGACGCATGTTAGACATAGGTGAAGGCACAGCTGCTCAGGCTCATGCACTGCATCCACTCTCTAGACTCCCTGAAGGCTCACTGCAAGGCGAAGGCTCGTTCCTCCATCTGGACGCATGGTAGACATAGGAGAAGGCACTGCTGCACAGGCTCATTCACTGCATCCACGTTCTAGACTCCCTGAAGGCTCACTGCAAGGTGAAGGCTCGTTCCACCATCTGGGCCATGTTAGACATAGGTGAAGGCACAGCTGCACAGGCTCATGCACTGCATCCACGTTCTAGACTCCCTGAAGGCTCACTGCAAGGCGAAGGCTCGTTCCTCCATCTGGACGCATGTTAGACATAGGTGAAGGCACAGCTGCACAGGCTCATGCACTGCATCCACTCTCTAGACTCCCTGAAGGCTCACTGCAAGGCGAAGGCTCGTTCCTCCATCTGGACGCATTTAAGACATAGGAGAAGGCACAGCTGCACAGGCTCATGCACTGCACCCACTCTCTAGACTCCCTGAAGGCTCACTGCAAGGCGAAGGCTCGTTCCTCCATCTGGACGCATTTAAGACATAGGTGAAGGCACAGCTGCACAGGCTCATGCACTGCATCCACTCTCTAGACTCCCTGAAGGCTCACTGCAAGGCGAAGGCTCGTTCCTCCATCTGGACGCATGGTAGACATAGGTGAAGGCACAGCTGCACAGGCTCATGCACTGCACCCACTCTCTAGACTCCCTGAAGGCTCACTGCAAGGAGAAGGCTCGTTCCTCCATCTGGACGCATGTTAGACATAGGTGAAGGCACAGCTGCACAGGCTCATGCACTGCATCCAATCTCTAGACTCCCTGAAGGCTCACTGCAAGGCGAAGGCTCGTTCCTCCATCTGGACGCATGTTAGACAAAGGTGAAGGCACAGCTGCACAGGCTCATGCACTGCATCCACTCTCTAGACTCCCTGAAGGCTCACTGCAAGGCGAAGGCTTGTTCCTCCATCTGGACGCATGGTAGACATAGGTGAAGGCACAGCTGCACAGGCTCATGCACTGCATCCACTCTCTAGACTCCCTGAAGGCTCACTGCAAGGCGAAGGCTTGTTCCTACATCTGGACGCATGGTAGACATAGGTGAAGGCACAGCTGCACAGGCTCATGCACTGCATCCACGTTCTAGACTCCCTGAAGGCTTACTGCAAGGCGAAGGCTCGTTCCTCCATCTGGACCCATGTTAGACATAGGAGAAGGCACAGCTGCACAGGCTCATGCACTGCATCCACGTTCTAGACTCCCTGAAGGCTCACTGCAAGGCGAAGGCTCGTTCCTCCATCTGGACTCATGGTAGACATAGGTGAAGGCACAGCTGCTCAGGCTCATGCACTGCATCCACTCTCTAGACTCCCTGAAAGCTCACTGCAAGGCGAAGGCTCGTCCCTCCATCTGGACGCATGTTAGACATAGGTGAAGGCACAGCTGCACAGGCTCATGCACTGCATCCACTCTCTAGACTCCCTGAAGGCTCACTGCAAGGCGAAGGCTCGTTCCTCCATCTGGACGCATGTTAGACATAGGTGAAGGCACAGCTGCCCAGGCTCATGCACTGCATCCACTCTCTAGACTCCCTGAAGGATCACTGCAAGGGGAAGGCTCGTTCCTCCATCTGGACGCATTTTAGACATAGGTGAAGGCACAGCTGCACAGGCTCATACACTGCATCGACTCTCTAGACTCCCTGAAGGCTCACTGCAAGGCGAAGGCTCGTTCCTCCATCTGGTCGCATGTTAGACATAGGTGAAGGCACAGCTGCACAGGCTCATGCACTGCATCCATGTTCTAGACTCCCTGAAGGCTCACTGCAAGGCGAAGGCCCGTTCCTCCATCTGGACGCATGTTAGACATAGGTGAAGGCACAGCTTCACAGGCTCATGCACTGAATACACTCTCTAGACTCCCTGAAGGCTCACTGCAAGGCGAAGGTTCGTTCCTCCATCTGGATGCATGTTAGACATAGGTGAAGGCACAGCTGCACAGGCTCATGCACTGCATCCACTCTCTAGACTCCCTGAAGGCTCACTGCAAGGCGAAGGTTCGTTCCTCCATCTGGATGCATGTTAGACATAGGTGAAGGCACAGCTGCACAGGCTCATGCACTGCATCCACGTTCTAGACTCCCTGAAGGCACAGCTGCACAGGCTCATGCGCTGCATCCACGTTCTAGACTCCCTGAAGGCTCACTGCAAGGCGAAGGCTCGTTCCACCATCTGGACCATCTTAGACATAGGTGAAGGCACAGCTGCACAGGCTCATGCACTGCATCCACTCTCTAGTCTCTCTGAAGGCTCACTGCAAGGTGAAGGCTCGTTCCACCATCTGGACGCATTTAAGACATAGGTGAAGGCACAGCTGCTCAGGCTCATGCACTGCATCCGCTCTCTAGACTCCCTGAAGGCTCACTGCAAGGCGAAGGCTCGTTCCTCCATCTGGACGCATGTTAGACATAGGTGAAGGCACAGCTGCACAGGCTCATGCACTGCATCCACTCTCTAGACTCCCTGAAGGCTCACTGCAAGGCGAAGGCCCGTTCCTCCATCTGGACGCATGTTAGACATAGGTGAAGGCACAGCTGCACAGGCTCATGCACTGCATCCACTCTCTAGACTCCCTGAAGGTTCACTGCAAGGCAAAGGCCCGTTCCTCCATCTGGACTCATGTTAGACATAGGTGAAGGCACAGCTGCACAGGCTCATGCACTGCATCCACTCTCTAGACTCCCTGAAGGCTCACTGCAAGGCAAAAGCTCGTTCCTCCATCTGGACGCATGGTAGACATAGGTGAAGGCACAGCTGCACAGGCTCATGCACTGCACCCACTCTCTAGACTCCCTGAAGGCTCACTGCAAGGCGAAGGCTCGTTCCTCCATCTGGACGCATGTTAGACATAGGTGAAGGCACAGCTGCACAGGCTCATGCACTGCATCCACTCTCTAGACTCACTGAAGGCTCACTGCAAGGCGAAGGCTCGTTCCTCCATCTGGACGCATGGTAGACATAGGTGAAGGCACAGCTGCACAGGCTCATGCACTGCATCCACTCTCTAGACTCCCCGAAGGCTCACTGCAAGGCGAAGGCTCGTTCCTCCATCTGGGTGCATGGTAGACATAGGTGAAGGCACAGCTGCACAGGCTCATGCACTGCATCCACGTTCTAGACTCCCTGAAGGGTCACTGCAAGGCGAAGGCTCGTTCCTCCATCTGGACGCATGTTAGACATAGGTGAAGGCACAGCTGCACAGGCTCATGCACTACATCCACTCTCTAGACTTCCCGAAGGCTCACTGCAAGGCAAAGGCTCGTTCCTCCATCTGGACTCATGTTAGACATAGGTGAAGGCACAGCTGCACAGGCTCATGCACTGCATCCACTCTCTAGACTCCCTGAAGGCTCACTGCAAGGCGAAGGCTCGTTCCTCCATCTGGACGCATGTTAGACATAGGTGAAGGCACAGCTGCACAGGCTCATGCACTGCATCCACTCTCTAGACTTCCCGAAGGCTCACTGCAAGGCAAAGGCTCGTTCCTACATCTGGACGCATGGTAGACATAGGTGAAGGCACAGCTGCACAGGATCATGCACTGCATCCACGTTCTAGACTCCCTGAAGGCTCACTGCAAGGCGAAGGCTCGTTCCTCCATCTGGACGCATGTTAGACATAGGTGAAGGCACATCTGCACAGGCTCATGCACTGCACCCACTCTCTAGACTCCCTGAAGGCTCACTGCAAGGCGAAGGCTCGTTCCTCCATCTGGACGCATTTAAGACATAGGTGAAGGCACAGCTGCACAGGCTCATGAACTGCATCCACTCTCTAGACTCCCTGAAGGCTCACTGCAAGGCGAAGGCTCGTTCCTCCATCTGGACGCATGGTAGACATAGGTGAAGGCACAGCTGCACAGGCTCATGCACTGCACCCACTCTCTAGACTCCCTGAAGGCTCACTGCAAGGAGAAGGCTCGTTCCTCCATCTGGACGCATGTTAGACATAGGTGAAGGCACAGCTGCACAGGCTCATGCACTGCATCCAATCTCTAGACTCCCTGAAGGCTCACTGCAAGGCGAAGGCTCGTTCCTCCATCTGGACGCATGTTAGACAAAGGTGAAGGCACAGCTGCACAGGCTCATGCACTGCATCCACTCTCTAGACTCCCTGAAGGCTCACTGCAAGGCGAAGGCTCGTTCCTCCATCTGGACGCATGTTAGACATAGGTGAAGGCACAGCTGCACAGGATCATGCACTGCATCCACGTTCTAGACTCCCTGAAGGCTCACTGCAAGGCGAAGGCTTGTTCCTACATCTGGACGCATGTTAGACATAGGAGAAGGCACAGCTGCACAGGCTCATGCACTGCATCCACGTTCTAGACTCCCTGAAGGCTCACTGCAAGGCGAAGGCTCGTTCCTCCATCTGGACGCATGGTAGACATAGGAGAAGGCACTGCTGCACAGGCTCATTCACTGCATCCACGTTCTAGACTCCGTGAAGGCTCACTGCAAGGTGAAGGCTCGTTCCACCATCTGGGCCATGTTAGACATAGGTGAAGGCACAGCTGCACAGGCTCATGCACTGCATCCACGTTCTAGACTCCCTGAAGGCTCACTGCAAGGCGAAGGCTCGTTCCTCCATCTGGACGCATGTTAGACATAGGTGAAGGCACAGCTGCACAGGCTCATGCACTGCATCCACTCTCTAGACTCCCTGAAGGCTCACTGCAAGGCGAAGGCTCGTTCCTCCATCTGGACGCATTTAAGACATAGGTGAAGGCACAGCTGCACAGGCTCATGCACTGCACCCACTCTCTAGACTCCCTGAAGGCTCACTGCAAGGCGAAGGCTCGTTCCTCCATCTGGACGCATTTAAGACATAGGTGAAGGCACAGCTGCACAGGCTCATGCACTGCATCCACTCTCTAGACTCCCTGAAGGCTCACTGCAAGGCGAAGGCTCGTTCCTCCATCTGGACGCATGGTAGACATAGGTGAAGGCACAGCTGCACAGGCTCATGCACTGCACCCACTCTCTAGACTCCCTGAAGGCTCACTGCAAGGAGAAGGCTCGTTCCTCCATCTGGACGCATGTTAGACATAGGTGAAGGCACAGCTGCACAGGCTCATGCACTGCATCCAATCTCTAGACTCCCTGAAGGCTCACTGCAAGGCGAAGGCTCGTTCCTCCATCTGGACGCATGTTAGACAAAGGTGAAGGCACAGCTGCACAGGCTCATGCACTGCATCCACTCTCTAGACTCCCTGAAGGCTCACTGCAAGGCGAAGGCTCGTTCCTCCATCTGGACGCATGGTAGACATAGGTGAAGGCACAGCTGCACAGGCTCATGCACTGCATCCACTCTCTAGACTCCCTGAAGGCTCACTGCAAGGCGAAGGCTTGTTCCTACATCTGGACGCATGTTAGACATAGGAGAAGGCACAGCTGCACAGGCTCATGCACTGCATCCACGTTCTAGACTCCCTGAAGGCTCACTGCAAGGCTCGTTCCTCCCTCTGGACGCATGGTAGACATAGGTGAAGGCACAGCTGCACAGGCTCATACACTGCATCCAATCTCTAGACTCCCTGAAGGCCCACTGCAAGGCGATGGCTCGTTCCTCCATCTGGACGCATGTTAGACATAGGTGAAGGCACAGCTGCACAGGCTCATGCACTGCATCCACTCTCTAGACTCCCTGAAGGCTCACTGCAAGGAGAAGGCTCGTTCCTCCATCTGGACGCATGGTAGACATAGGTGAAGGCACAGCTGCACAGGCTCATGCACTGCATCCACATTCTAGACTCCCTGAAGGCTCACTGCAAGGCGAAGGCTCGTTCCTCCATCTGGACGCATGTTAGTCATAGGTGAAGGCACAGCTGCACAGGCTCATGCACTGCATCCACTCTCTAGACTCCCTGAAGGCTCACTGCAAGGCAAAGGCTCGTTCCTCCACCTGGACGCATTTTAGACATAGGTGAAGGCACAGCTGCACAGGCTCATGCACTGCATCCACGTTCTAGACTCCCTGAAGGCTCACTGTAAGGCGAAGGCTCGTTCCTCCATCTGGACACATGTTAGACATAGGTGAAGGCAGAGCTGCACAGGCTCATGCACTGCATCCACTCTCTAGACTCCCTGAAGGTTCACTGCAAGGCGAAGGCTCGTTCCTCCATCTGGACGCATGTTAGACATAGGTGAAGGCACAGCTGCACAGGCTCATGCACTGCATCCACTCTCTAGACTCCCTGAAGGCTCGCTGCAAGGCGAAGGCTCGTTCCTCCATCTGGACGCATGTTAGACATTGGTGAATGCACAGCTGCTCAGGCTCATGCACTGCATCCACTCTCTAGACTCCCTGAAGGCTCACTGCAAGGCGAAGGCTCGTTCCTCCATCTGGACGCATTTTAGACATAGGTGAAGGCACAGCTGCACAGGCTCATGCACTGCATCCACGTTCTAGACTCCCTGAAGGCTCACTGTAAGGCGAAGGCTCGTTCCTCCATCTGGACACATGTTAGACATAGGTGAAGGCAGAGCTGCACAGGCTCATGCACTGCATCTACTCTCTAGACTCCCTGAAGGTTCACTGCAAGGCGAAGGCTCGTTCCTCCATCTGGATGCATGTTAGACATAGGTGAAGGCACAGCTGCACAGGCTCATGCACTGCATCCACTCTCTAGACTCCCTGAAGGCTCACTGCAAGGCGAAGGCTCGTTCCTCCATCTGGACGCATGTTAGACATAGGTAAAGGCACAGCTGCACAGGCTCATGCACTGCATACACTCTCTAGACTCCCTGAAGGCTCACTGCAAGGCGAAGGCTCGTTCCTCCATCTGGACGCATGTTAGACATAGGTGAAGGCACAGCTGCACAGGCTCATGCACTGCATACACTCTCTAGACTCCCTGAAGGCTCACTGCAAGGCGAAGGCTCGTTCCTCCATCTGGACGCATGTTAGACATAGGTGAAGGCACAGCTGCACAGGCTCATGCACTGTATCCACGTTCTAGACTCCCTGAAGGCACAGCTGCACAGGCTCATGCAATGCATCCACTCTCTAGACTCCCTGAAGGCTCACTGCAAGGCGAAGAATCGTTCCTCCATCTGGACGCATGTTAGACTTAGGTGAAGGCACAGCTGCACAGGCTCATGCACTGCATCCACTCTCCAGACTCCCTGAAGGCTCACTGCAAGGCGAAGGCTCGTTCCTCCATCTGGACGCATGATAGACATAGGTGAAGGCACAGCTGCACAAGCTCATGCACTGCATCCACTCTCTAGACTCCCTGAAGGCTCACTGCAAGGCGAAGGCTCGTTCCTCCATCTGGACGCATGTTAGACATAGGTGAAGGCACAGCTGCTCAGGCTCATGCACTGCATCCACTCTCTAGACTCCCTGAAGGCTCACTGCAAGGCGAAGGCTCGTTCCTCCATCTGGACGCATGGTAGACATAGGAGAAGGCACTGCTGCACAGGCTCATTCACTGCATCCACGTTCTAGACTCCCTGAAGGCTCACTGCAAGGTGAAGGCTCGTTCCACCATCTGGGCCATGTTAGACATAGGTGAAGGCACAGCTGCACAGGCTCATGCACTGCATCCACGTTCTAGACTCCCTGAAGGCTCACTGCAAGGCGAAGGCTCGTTCCTCCATCTGGACGCATGTTAGACATAGGTGAAGGCACAGCTGCACAGGCTCATGCACTGCATCCACTCTCTAGACTCCCTGAAGGCTCACTGCAAGGCGAAGGCTCGTTCCTCCATCTGGACGCATTTAAGACATAGGAGAAGGCACAGCTGCACAGGCTCATGCACTGCACCCACTCTCTAGACTCCCTGAAGGCTCACTGCAAGGCGAAGGCTCGTTCCTCCATCTGGACGCATTTAAGACATAGGTGAAGGCACAGCTGCACAGGCTCATGCACTGCATCCACTCTCTAGACTCCCTGAAGGCTCACTGCAAGGCGAAGGCTCGTTCCTCCATCTGGACGCATGGTAGACATAGGTGAAGGCACAGCTGCACAGGCTCATGCACTGCACCCACTCTCTAGACTCCCTGAAGGCTCACTGCAAGGAGAAGGCTCGTTCCTCCATCTGGACGCATGTTAGACATAGGTGAAGGCACAGCTGCACAGGCTCATGCACTGCATCCAATCTCTAGACTCCCTGAAGGCTCACTGCAAGGCGAAGGCTCGTTCCTCCATCTGGACGCATGTTAGACAAAGGTGAAGGCACAGCTGCACAGGCTCATGCACTGCATCCACTCTCTAGACTCCCTGAAGGCTCACTGCAAGGCGAAGGCTTGTTCCTCCATCTGGACGCATGGTAGACATAGGTGAAGGCACAGCTGCACAGGCTCATGCACTGCATCCACTCTCTAGACTCCCTGAAGGCTCACTGCAAGGCGAAGGCTTGTTCCTACATCTGGACGCATGGTAGACATAGGTGAAGGCACAGCTGCACAGGCTCATGCACTGCATCCACGTTCTAGACTCCCTGAAGGCTTACTGCAAGGCGAAGGCTCGTTCCTCCATCTGGACCCATGTTAGACATAGGAGAAGGCACAGCTGCACAGGCTCATGCACTGCATCCACGTTCTAGACTCCCTGAAGGCTCACTGCAAGGCGAAGGCTCGTTCCTCCATCTGGACTCATGGTAGACATAGGTGAAGGCACAGCTGCTCAGGCTCATGCACTGCATCCACTCTCTAGACTCCCTGAAAGCTCACTGCAAGGCGAAGGCTCGTCCCTCCATCTGGACGCATGTTAGACATAGGTGAAGGCACAGCTGCACAGGCTCATGCACTGCATCCACTCTCTAGACTCCCTGAAGGCTCACTGCAAGGCGAAGGCTCGTTCCTGCATCTGGACGCATGTTAGACATAGGTGAAGGCACAGCTGCCCAGGCTCATGCACTGCATCCACTCTCTAGACTCCCTGAAGGATCACTGCAAGGGGAAGGCTCGTTCCTCCATCTGGACGCATTTTAGACATAGGTGAAGGCACAGCTGCACAGGCTCATGCACTGCATCGACTCTCTAGACTCCCTGAAGGCTCACTGCAAGGCGAAGGCTCGTTCCTCCATCTGGTCGCATGTTAGACATAGGTGAAGGCACAGCTGCACAGGCTCATGCACTGCATCCATGTTCTAGACTCCCTGAAGGCTCACTGCAAGGCGAAGGCCCGTTCCTCCATCTGGACGCATGTTAGACATAGGTGAAGGCACAGCTTCACAGGCTCAGGCACTGAATACACTCTCTAGACTCCCTGAAGATTCACTGCAAGGCGAAGGTTCGTTCCTCCATCTGGATGCATGTTAGACATAGGTGAAGGCACAGCTGCACAGGCTCATGCACTGCATCCACTCTCTAGACTCCCTGAAGGCTCACTGCAAGGCGAAGGTTCGTTCCTCCATCTGGATGCATGTTAGACATAGGTGAAGGCACAGCTGCACAGGCTCATGCACTGCATCCACGTTCTAGACTCCCTGAAGGCACAGCTGCACAGGCTCATGCGCTGCATCCACGTTCTAGACTCCCTGAAGGCTCACTGCAAGGCGAAGGCTCGTTCCACCATCTGGACCATCTTAGACATAGGTGAAGGCACAGCTGCACAGGCTCATGCACTGCATCCACTCTCTAGTCTCTCTGAAGGCTCACTGCAAGGTGAAGGCTCGTTCCACCATCTGGACGCATTTAAGACATAGGTGAAGGCACAGCTGCTCAGGCTCATGCACTGCATCCGCTCTCTAGACTCCCTGAAGGCTCACTGCAAGGCGAAGGCTCGTTCCTCCATCTGGACGCATGTTAGACATAGGTGAAGGCACAGCTGCACAGGCTCATGCACTGCATCCACTCTCTAGACTCCCTGAAGGCTCACTGCAAGGCGAAGGCCCGTTCCTCCATCTGGACGCATGTTAGACATAGGTGAAGGCACAGCTGCACAGGCTCATGCACTGCATCCACTCTCTAGACTCCCTGAAGGTTCACTGCAAGGCAAAGGCCCGTTCCTCCATCTGGACTCATGTTAGACATAGGTGAAGGCACAGCTGCACAGGCTCATGCACTGCATCCACTCTCTAGACTCCCTGAAGGCTCACTGCAAGGCAAAAGCTCGTTCCTCCATCTGGACGCATGGTAGACATAGGTGAAGGCACAGCTGCACAGGCTCATGCACTGCACCCACTCTCTAGACTCCCTGAAGGCTCACTGCAAGGCGAAGGCTCGTTCCTCCATCTGGACGCATGTTAGACATAGGTGAAGGCACAGCTGCACAGGCTCATGCACTGCATCCACTCTCTAGACTCACTGAAGGCTCACTGCAAGGCGAAGGCTCGTTCCTCCATCTGGACGCATGGTAGACATAGGTGAAGGCACAGCTGCACAGGCTCATGCACTGCATCCACTCTCTAGACTCCCCGAAGGCTCACTGCAAGGCGAAGGCTCGTTCCTCCATCTGGACACATGTTAGACATAGGTGAAGGCACAGCTGCACAGGCTCATGCACTGCATCCACTCTCTAGACTCCCTGAAGGCTCACTGCAAGGCGAAGGCTCGTTCCTCCATCTGGACTCATGTTAGACATAGGTGAAGGCACAGCTGCACAGGCTCATGCACTGCATCCACTCTCTAGACTCCCTGAAGGCTCACTGCAAGGCGAAGGCTCGTTCCTCCATCTGGACGCATGGTAGACATAGGTGAAGGCACAGCTGCTCAGGCTCATGCACTGCATCCACTCTCTAGACTCCCTGAAGGCTCACTGCAAGGCGAAGGCTCGTCCCTCCATCTGGACGCATGTTAGACATAGGTGAAGGCACAGCTGCACAGGCTCATGCACTGCATCCACTCTCTAGACTCCCTGAAGGCTCACTGCAAGGCGAAGGCTCGTTCCTACATCTGGACGCATGGTAGACATAGGTGAAGGCACAGCTGCACAGGATCATGCACTGCATCCACGTTCTAGACTCCCTGAAGGCTCACTGCAAGGCGAAGGCTCGTTCCTCCATCTGGACGCATGTTAGACATAGGTGAAGGCACATCTGCACAGGCTCATGCACTGCATCCACGTTCTAGACTCCCTGAAGGCTCACTGCAAGGCGAAGGCTCGTTCCTCCATCTGGACGCATGGTAGACATAGGTGAAGGCACAGCTGCTCAGGCTCATGAACTGCATCCACTCTCTAGACTCCCTGAAGGCTCACTGCAAGGCGAAGGCTCGTTCCTCCATCTGGACGCATGGTAGACATAGGTGAAGGCACAGCTGCACAGGCTCATGCACTGCATCCAATCTCTAGACTCCCTGAAGGCTCACTGCAAGGCGAAGGCTCGTTCCTCCATCTGGACGCATGTTAGACATAGGTGAAGGCACAGCTGCACAGGCTCATGCACTGCATCCACTCTCTAGACTCCCTGAGGGTTCACTGCAAGGCGAAGGCTCGTTCCTCCATCTGGACGCATGGTAGACATAGGTGAAGGCACAGCTGCTCAGGCTCATGCACTGCATCCACTCTCTAGACTCCCTGAAGGCTCACTGCAAGGCGAAGGCTCGTTCCTCCATCTGGACGCATGTTAGACATAGGTGAAGGCACAGCTGCACAGGATCATGCACTGCATCCACGTTCTAGACTCCCTGAAGGCTCACTGCAAGGCGAAGGCTCGTTCCTCCATCTGGACGCATGTTAGACATAGGAGAAGGCACAGCTGCACAGGCTCATGCACTGCATCCACGTTCTAGACTCCCTGAAGGCTCACTGCAAGGCGAAGGCTCGTTCCTCCATCTGGACGCATGGTAGACATAGGAGAAGGCACTGCTGCACAGGCTCATTCACTGCATCCACGTTCTAGACTCCGTGAAGGCTCACTGCAAGGTGAAGGCTCGTTCCACCATCTGGGCCATGTGTTAGGCAGAAACCTGTGCAGTTCCCTTGGGGAACACTGCAAAAGATTTAAGACTACAGGTAGAGCAGTAAACCCCTTTGGTAGCAGTCTGTACCACCCAGATTTACCTGGTAGCTGTGGCTGAGCAGTCAGACTTCTCTCAAGAAGAGTTAGGCAGTATGCAAAGTATACACAATATGTACCAAAACACAATAGCACAAGCAAACACTGACCAGAGCTTGGTTTCAAAAGTATATAGTTATTTATTTAAAATACACATAAGTTAAAAACACTCTAGCAAAATTTAGTAAACACTTCAAACACAGTTATAATGAAAGTAGATTCAATCCTTTCTCCTATCTAGACAACTCTAGGTTAACACCACTTAATTAAAACAGAGGTGAGTGCTTAACGTTAGATGACACTCTAGTAGTTTCCAAGAAAGGGAGAGAAAAAGCAGAAATGGGTTAAACACACCACTCTAAGGTCCAGAACACTTGCAATAGGCTTAAAGAAGCACAAAGTCACAGGTGAGCAAAAGTCACTAGGCAGGGCCCACTCTTAGAGTAGCCGGAGCGAAAATGTGCCCAAGATCACACTGTTAGTTAGAGATTCAAAGTCTTGCAAAGAGTCAAAAAGAGAGTTTAGAGTGGCTCAGAAAGTTTAGCCAAAGTGTCCCAGGCACTCCCAGGTTCGAAAGCCGGGGGCTAAATCTACCCCGTACAGTCGGTGGCAAGGGAAGCCAGGCGGAACACAGTACCTTAAGTGGAAAGGATCCTCCAGCGGTGGCAGTTGTTCCAGGCAGTGGCGGCAGGGCTCGACGTCGGTCAGGAGAGAAGAAGTTCTCGCTGAAGAGCAGAAGAAGAGGGTCGTTGCACTGCCCGGGAAGAAACCAGCCGCGGAGTCCTCCGGTTAAAGGGTTGGTACCGACTTTCGCGGTATGGGGGTAAAGTGTGGTATTCCGGTTGCCGGGGTGCTTGGCACAGGCAAGGCGGCCACGAGATACCTCGAAGAACGGAAAGAAGGCGAAAACTGGTTGTCCCCACCAGTCAAGGGAAGGAGCCACTCCGTTAAGAGTTCTCCTCGGTCGTCGGGAAAAAAAAGTGGTGAGACGGTTCAGCAGGGCTCCACCGGGTGGTGTCGTCGAAGCAGGTCGGCTCAGCTCTTCCCTCGTCGGATTCTTGGTCCTGTGGCGACTTCTGAAGTCCCAGTCCCCAAAGCCCTGCTTTTATGCAGCAAGCCCCCATTCACCCAGCCTAGCTGTCACTCAAACATGCTAAGTGGTGAGCCGGGCGGCTCACCACTTGGGCCAATCAGGACGGAGTGCGACTTGAGTTACCAAGGTAACTCAGTCCAGGGTGCCTAAATCCCCCTCCACCCCTCCTAAGTACCCCAGACAGAGTGGCACCACTTTGGAGGGCTTCTGTGGAGAAGCCCGCCAAAAGTGGAACAAAGGGCTCCACTTTGGGTCAGAGTTACAGAGGCGAACACCAACGCCATTTTAGAATCAAGTTTTGGCAAAAAGTCCCAACCGGAGTTATAAAAATAAATATATAAACCGGCGGTATGTTTAAGGCTACCGTAAATAAATAATTAAATGTGTTAGCCTAAAACAATGGGAAATCCCATAGGGAAATATTCGCGGTCGAATATAAAAAGTAGTTTCCACTGCCACCAGCCAAAACTCGATCAGGGGGGACGGAGACGTGCCCCCTCGACTAACAGACCCTGGGGCAATCGAATTGCCCCAGCCAGTACGTCCACAATATGATGGTTTGTACTGGTTCTGTTCAGGATTCAAGACTAGCAAAGTCTTTGGTGACTTTACATGCCCTGGGAGACAGTAGTCAGTCCCAGGGTATGGAGTCTATGTTGGGGAGTCCCTAGGACACCCCTGGGTCACGGCACAGAGGGTGCTGTGTAACCCACATCACAAAAATACATGAGGCCCTATGGAGTAAAAGACCCCATAGCCCATTCAACACAAGGTTTAACCAAGATAACACAGTTCAACATGCCCAAGAGTGAGGGTAAAAGAGTCTCACTCTTGGCAGGAGAAAAAAATTAAACCCCAGAAATCCAGCAAAGCTGCTGGGGGACTCACTAGGTAGGGAAATTCAGCCTAAACAGAGAATTCTCCCTAACACTCGCCCCCCCCAGACTAAGGGACAGGAGGATTTAATCCACTCCTGGATGAACCTCATACCTCTAGTCGATGATATACATCCTAGAGAGTCCATCAGCATTTTGATGGTGACACCTTGACCTATGCTTAAGGGAGAACTCAAAGGTTTTCTTTTGCAAGCTAAAGGACCTACAAACCCTTTGAGGAACATCAGTCTTTTTGTTATAGGGGATCTGGTTGACCAGTCCCTCAGAAGTTGGTACAACTTCTGAACCTATGTTAGGCTTTTTGAAGGGGTCCTTATAAAGGATTCCCTTAGCTCTAGAGGGGCCTCCAAGGTTCCTCACCACCTCTCTTGTGGGAGCAGGTTGGGTCTTAGGCCTCTTGGTTGGAGGGGTTGGGGTTAGGCAATGTACCTGCTTCCCCTTCCTCTTAGATCTACCTTTACCTATTTTAGGAGTTTCCCCCCTAATATTAGGATTTGAGTTGGGGTCTTCAGTAGAAGGT
The DNA here is from genome assembly GCF_040938575.1 of Ambystoma mexicanum. NCBI lineage: Eukaryota > Metazoa > Chordata > Amphibia > Caudata > Ambystomatidae > Ambystoma > Ambystoma mexicanum. The sequence continues at coordinate 1,388,995,127 of NC_090933.1, read as the reverse complement.
CCAACAGTCTGAAGGTTTTTGGCCTTAGACTTTTCTTTTCTGGCTTTCCACCAGCACTGAGAATTACCAGTTCTCTCAGGTCCAGATAGGGGCCTAGTTGGTCTATCCACCTCTTCCTCAGAAGCAGGGGGGGTCAGAGACTCTGAAACTAGGGGAACAAGGGTGGAGCTTGGTTGGGGCTCCCATGTTCCTAGCATACTATCCTGAACTGTGCCTGGGTTAGAGGTCAACTTACTAACACCAGGGCTTGTAGTGGGGTTCTCAGTAGAGGGTCCCACAGGCTTAGAAGGGTCCTTCAAGGTAGCCTTTCTAGCCAATTTGGTTAAGTTCTGCTTCTCCATACTGGGAGGCCTGGGGGTATGTGACACTACTCCTAGAGTTCTTAGGTCATTCCCTAACAGGACCTTCCCAGGTACCTCAGTCTGAACACTGACAGGGATCCTCACTGTCATGTTGTTACACTGAATGAGGGCTGGTAGAATAGGAACCATTTGGACAGGGCCTCCAGACATTTTAGTGGGACCTTTGGGTGCTTTGGCCACATCCTCAGGTTGAAAGAAGCTTTCATCCACTACTGTTCTGCTGGCCCCAGTGTCTCTCCTGGCAGGAGTATCCTGGCCATTGACAAGAACACTGTCCACATAATACACCTTAGAGTTAACAGGTAGGGAGTTATACACAACCCTATTCTGGGGACTAACCAGACCCATAGGCTCTAAGTTTACAGTTGCTTGAAGACCCAAGGGTTCTTCAGCAAAGAGTTCAAAGTGGGCACTAGCCATCTGTACTTCATCCTCAGGAGTGAAGGCTAAGGAGACTGTGCTGATCCCTGCAGGTTTACCCTTGCACTTGGGATCTCCTTTGATATGGTCAGTACCCTGACAGACATAGCATTGTCCAAATGCTCTCTGGAAGGGTGGCTTGGTCTGACCTCCTTCTGGCTTGTGGCCAGAAGGTACAGTAGCCTGACTAGGTTTCCCATGTGGCTTACCCTGGTTATTTTGTGGTTTGGGGCCCTCTTTGGGATAGGAATTATTAGAATTCTCTTTGGAGTCTTTTTTAGGCTGTTTCTCCCCATCCTTCTTCTGAGTTACCCCAGAATCCTTGTGAGTGGCCCTGTTGGCAACCCACAAGTCAGCAGCCTTAGCTAGTTTCCGGGAATCCAATTCCCTGGAATCAGCCAAGTGTTGTCTGAGCTCAGGAGAGCAGGCATCATAAATAGTCTCCAACATAAACAAATTCTTCATACCTTCATAAGTGTTCACCTTGTAACCCTTAATCCATCCCTCTAAGTTTTTCAAACATTCATTCACCCAGGTAGCCCAAGGGGTACCATCATGCTTTTTGAGGCTCCTAAACCTCTTAAGATACTGGGAAGGGGTCTTCCCAAACCTAGCTATCAAAGCTAGTTTCACACATTCATAGTCCTTCCTATCCTCCTCCCCCATCTCCATTACCACATCAGTTGCAACAGGGGGAAGCCTAGAGAACAACCAGGTGAGTAAGTCATTTCCTGTGATGTTCTGGAGCCCATGATTATATTCAAACAGAGACAACCAATCCAACACATCCAACTTAGGCTCATACATACCAACCAATTCTTTAGGCATCCGGGGTCTTTTAGGACTGGAACTTCTAGAGGAGCCAGAGAGAGAAACATTCTCAACAGATAATTTCTTCATTTCTAAGTCATACTTGAGCTCCATTTCCCTTAGCCTTAGTTCTTTGTCAGTTTGAGCATTAAGTTTCTTATACTCCAATTCTAGCTTCATTTTCTCCAGTTCAAAGTACTGAGGACTAAATGTGGGACCTGGTAAAGGTCCAGTAGGCACAGCAGGTAGAGCAGGCAGAGGCCTAGGGGGGACAGTTACAACAGCCTCACCCTCCTCGTCTGACTCTTCCTCAGAAACATCAACATTTTGCTCCATGTTAACTTCAACACTGTCATCTACAGTTGCTGGAGTGGTAGGTTCCTCTGAACCATCACCCAGACTTTGGTTAGCTAACAATCTTTCAATCAGCTCCATTTTCTTGCCCTTAGTCCGGAGATCCTTATGTTTACAGAGCACTCTTAAACAATCAGCAGTTTTGGCTGCAAGGGACTCTTGACTATAGCTTTCTATAACTGACATGTTAGAGGTTTTACTTTTTCAGTGCTAAGCTTTGTGGTTAGTTGCACTAAGGTATCTAAAGCACAATAAAATGTATACTCAATACAAATCCCACCGCTGTACACCAGTGTTAGGCAGAAACCTGTGCAGTTCCCTTGGGGAACACTGCAAAAGATTTAAGACTACAGGTAGAGCAGTAAACCCCTTTGGTAGCAGTCTGTACCACCCAGATTTACCTGGTAGCTGTGGCTGAGCAGTCAGACTTCTCTCAAGAAGAGTTAGGCAGTATGCAAAGTATACACAATATGTACCAAAACACAATAGCACAAGCAAACACTGACCAGAGCTTGGTTTCAAAAGTATATAGTTATTTATTTAAAATACACATAAGTTAAAAACACTCTAGCAAAATTTAGTAAACACTTCAAACACAGTTATAATGAAAGTAGATTCAATCCTTTCTCCTATCTAGACAACTCTAGGTTAACACCACTTAATTAAAACAGAGGTGAGTGCTTAACGTTAGATGACACTCTAGTAGTTTCCAAGAAAGGGAGAGAAAAAGCAGAAATGGGTTAAACACACCACTCTAAGGTCCAGAACACTTGCAATAGGCTTAAAGAAGCACAAAGTCACAGGTGAGCAAAAGTCACTAGGCAGGGCCCACTCTTAGAGTAGCCGGAGCGAAAATGTGCCCAAGATCACACTGTTAGTTAGAGATTCAAAGTCTTGCAAAGAGTCAAAAAGAGAGTTTAGAGTGGCTCAGAAAGTTTAGCCAAAGTGTCCCAGGCACTCCCAGGTTCGAAAGCCGGGGGCTAAATCTACCCCGTACAGTCGGTGGCAAGGGAAGCCAGGCGGAACACAGTACCTTAAGTGGAAAGGATCCTCCAGCGGTGGCAGTTGTTCCAGGCAGTGGCGGCAGGGCTCGACGTCGGTCAGGAGAGAAGAAGTTCTCGCTGAAGAGCAGAAGAAGAGGGTCGTTGCACTGCCCGGGAAGAAACCAGCCGCGGAGTCCTCCGGTTAAAGGGTTGGTACCGACTTTCGCGGTATGGGGGTAAAGTGTGGTATTCCGGTTGCCGGGGTGCTTGGCACAGGCAAGGCGGCCACGAGATACCTCGAAGAACGGAAAGAAGGCGGAAACTGGTTGTCCCCACCAGTCAAGGGAAGGAGCCACTCCGTTAAGAGTTCTCCTCGGTCGTCGGGAAAAAAAAGTGGTGAGACGGTTCAGCAGGGCTCCACCGGGTGGTGTCGTCAAAGCAGGTCGGCTCAGCTCTTCCCTCGTCGGATTCTTGGTCCTGTGGCGACTTCTGAAGTCCCAGTCCCCAAAGCCCTGCTTTTATGCAGCAAGCCCCCATTCACCCAGCCTAGCTGTCACTCAAACATGCTAAGTGGTGAGCCGGGCGGCTCACCACTTGGGCCAATCAGGACGGAGTGCGACTTGAGTTACCAAGGTAACTCAGTCCAGGGTGCCTAAATCCCCCTCCACCCCTCCTAAGTACCCCAGACAGAGTGGCACCACTTTGGAGGGCTTCTGTGGAGAAGCCCGCCAAAAGTGGAACAAAGGGCTCCACTTTGGGTCAGAGTTACAGAGGCGAACACCAACGCCATTTTAGAATCAAGTTTTGGCAAAAAGTCCCAACCGGAGTTATAAAAATAAATATATAAACCGGCGGTATGTTTAAGGCTACCGTAAATAAATAATTAAATGTGTTAGCCTAAAACAATGGGAAATCCCATAGGGAAATATTCGCGGTCGAATATAAAAAGTAGTTTCCACTGCCACCAGCCAAAACTCGATCAGGGGGGACGGAGACGTGCCCCCTCGACTAACAGACCCTGGGGCAATCGAATTGCCCCAGCCAGTACGTCCACAATATGATGGTTTGTACTGGTTCTGTTCAGGATTCAAGACTAGCAAAGTCTTTGGTGACTTTACATGCCCTGGGAGACAGTAGTCAGTCCCAGGGTATGGAGTCTATGTTGGGGAGTCCCTAGGACACCCCTGGGTCACGGCACAGAGGGTGCTGTGTAACCCACATCACAAAAATACATGAGGCCCTATGGAGTAAAAGACCCCATAGCCCATTCAACACAAGGTTTAACCAAGATAACACAGTTCAACATGCCCAAGAGTGAGGGTAAAAGAGTCTCACTCTTGGCAGGAGAAAAAAATTAAACCCCAGAAATCCAGCAAAGCTGCTGGGGGACTCACTAGGTAGGGAAATTCAGCCTAAACAGAGAATTCTCCCTAACACCATGTTAGACATAGGTGAAGGCACAGCTGCACAGGCTCATGCACTGCATCCACGTTCTAGACTCCCTGAAGGCTCACTGCAAGGCGAAGGCTCGTTCCTCCATCTGGACGCATGTTAGACATAGGTGAAGGCACAGCTGCACAGGCTCATGCACTGCATCCACTCTCTAGACTCCCTGAAGGCTCACTGCAAGGCGAAGGCTCGTTCTTCCATCTGGACGCATTTAAGACATAGGTGAAGGCACAGCTGCACAGGCTCATGCACTGCACCCACTCTCTAGACTCCCTGAAGGCTCACTGCAAGGCGAAGGCTCGTTCCTCCATCTGGACGCATTTAAGACATAGGTGAAGGCACAGCTGCACAGGCTCATGCACTGCATCCACTCTCTAGACTCCCTGAAGGCTCACTGCAAGGCGAAGGCTCGTTCCTCCATCTGGACGCATGGTAGACATAGGTGAAGGCACAGCTGCACAGGCTCATGCACTGCACCCACTCTCTAGACTCCCTGAAGGCTCACTGCAAGGAGAAGGCTCGTTCCTCCATCTGGACGCATGTTAGACATAGGTGAAGGCACAGCTGCACAGGCTCATGCACTGCATCCAATCTCTAGACTCCCTGAAGGCTCACTGCAAGGCGAAGGCTCGTTCCTCCATCTGGACGCATGTTAGACAAAGGTGAAGGCACAGCTGCACAGGCTCATGCACTGCATCCACTCTCTAGACTCCCTGAAGGCTCACTGCAAGGCGAAGGCTCGTTCCTCCATCTGGACGCATGGTAGACATAGGTGAAGGCACAGCTGCACAGGCTCATGCACTGCATCCACTCTCTAGACTCCCTGAAGGCTCACTGCAAGGCGAAGGCTTGTTCCTACATCTGGACGCATGGTAGACATAGGTGAAGGCACAGCTGCACAGGCTCATGCACTGCATCCACGTTCTAGACTCCCTGAAGGCTTACTGCAAGGCGAAGGCTCGTTCCTCCATCTGGACGCATGTTAGACATAGGAGAAGGCACAGCTGCACAGGCTCATGCACTGCATCCACGTTCTAGACTCCCTGAAGGCTCACTGCAAGGCGAAGGCTCGTTCCTCCATCTGGACTCATGGTAGACATAGGTGAAGGCACAGCTGCTCAGGCTCATGCACTGCATCCACTCTCTAGACTCCCTGAAAGCTCACTGCAAGGCGAAGGCTTGTCCCTCCATCTGGACGCATGTTAGACATAGGTGAAGGCACAGCTGCACAGGCTCATGCACTGCATCCACTCTCTAGACTCCCTGAAGGCTCACTGCAAGGCGAAGGCTCGTTCCTCCATCTGGACGCATGTTAGACATAGGTGAAGGCACAGCTGCCCAGGCTCATGCACTGCATCCACTCTCTAGACTCCCTGAAGGATCACTGCAAGGGGAAGGCTCGTTCCTCCATCTGGACGCATTTTAGACATAGGTGAAGGCACAGCTGCACAGGCTCATGCACTGCATCGACTCTCTAGACTCCCTGAAGGCTCACTGCAAGGCGAAGGCTCGTTCCTCCATCTGGTCGCATGTTAGACATAGGTGAAGGCACAGCTGCACAGGCTCATGCACTGCATCCATGTTCTAGACTCCCTGAAGGCTCACTGCAAGGCGAAGGCCCGTTCCTCCATCTGGACGCATGTTAGACATAGGTGAAGGCACAGCTTCACAGGCTCATGCACTGCATACACTCTCTAGACTCCCTGAAGGCTCACTGCAAGGCGAAGGTTCGTTCCTCCATCTGGATGCATGTTAGACATAGGTGAAGGCACAGCTGCACAGGCTCATGCACTGCATCCACTCTCTAGACTCCCTGAAGGCTCACTGCAAGGCGAAGGTTCGTTCCTCCATCTGGATGCATGTTAGACATAGGTGAAGGCACAGCTGCACAGGCTCATGCACTGCATCCACGTTCTAGACTCCCTGAAGGCACAGCTGCACAGGCTCATGCGCTGCATCCACGTTCTAGACTCCCTGAAGGCTCACTGCAAGGCGAAGGCTCGTTCCACCATCTGGACCATCTTAGACATAGGTGAAGGCACAGCTGCACAGGCTCATGCACTGCATCCACTCTCTAGACTCTTTGAAGGCTCACTGCAAGGTGAAGGCTCGTTCCACCATCTGGACGCATTTAAGACATAGGTGAAGGCACAGCTGCTCAGGCTCATGCACTGCATCCACTCTCTAGACTCCCTGAAGGCTCACTGCAAGGCGAAGGCTCGTTCCTCCATCTGGACGCATGTTAGACATAGGTGAAGGCACAGCTGCACAGGCTCATGCACTGCATCCACTCTCTAGACTCCCTGAAGGCTCACTGCAAGGCAAAAGCTCGTTCCTCCATCTGGACGCATGGTAGACATAGGTGAAGGCACAGCTGCACAGGCTCATGCACTGCACCCACTCTCTAGACTCCCTGAAGGCTCACTGCAAGGCGAAGGCTCGTTCCTCCATCTGGACGCATGTTAGACATAGGTGAAGGCACAGCTGCACAGGCTCATGCACTGCATCCACTCTCTAGACTCACTGAAGGCTCACTGCAAGGCGAAGGCTCGTTCCTCCATCTGGACGCATGGTAGACATAGGTGAAGGCACAGCTGCACAGGCTCATGCACTGCATCCACTCTCTAGACTCCCCGAAGGCTCACTGCAAGGCGAAGGCTCGTTCCTCCATCTGGACACATGTTAGACATAGGTGAAGGCACAGCTGCACAGGCTCATGCACTGCATCCACTCTCTAGACTCCCTGAAGGCTCACTGCAAGGCGAAGGCTCGTTTCTCCATCTGGACTCATGTTAGACATAGGTGAAGGCACAGCTGCACAGGCTCATGCACTGCATCCACTCTCTAGACTCCCTGAAGGCTCACTGCAAGGCGAAGGCTCGTTCCTCCATCTGGACGCATGGTAGACATAGGTGAAGGCACAGCTGCTCAGGCTCATGCACTGCATCCACTCTCTAGACTCCCTGAAGGCTCACTGCAAGGCGAAGGCTCGTCCCTCCATCTGGACGCATGTTAGACATAGGTGAAGGCACAGCTGCACAGGCTCATGCACTGCATCCACTCTCTAGACTCCCTGAAGGCTCACTGCAAGGCGAAGGCTCGTTCCTACATCTGGACGCATGGTAGACATAGGTGAAGGCACAGCTGCACAGGATCATGCACTGCATCCACGTTCTAGACTCCCTGAAGGCTCACTGCAAGGCGAAGGCTCGTTCCTCCATCTGGACGCATGTTAGACATAGGTGAAGGCACATCTGCACAGGCTCATGCACTGCATCCACGTTCTAGACTCCCTGAAGGCTCACTGCAAGGCGAAGGCTCGTTCCTCCATCTGGACGCATGGTAGACATAGGTGAAGGCACAGCTGCTCAGGCTCATGAACTGCATCCACTCTCTAGACTCCCTGAAGGCTCACTGCAAGGCGAAGGCTCGTTCCTCCATCTGGACGCATGGTAGACATAGGTGAAGGCACAGCTGCACAGGCTCATGCACTGCATCCAATCTCTAGACTCCCTGAAGGCTCACTGCAAGGCGAAGGCTCGTTCCTCCATCTGGACGCATGTTAGACATAGGTGAAGGCACAGCTGCACAGGCTCATGCACTGCATCCACTCTCTAGACTCCCTGAGGGTTCACTGCAAGGCGAAGGCTCGTTCCTCCATCTGGACGCATGGTAGACATAGGTGAAGGCACAGCTGCTCAGGCTCATGCACTGCATCCACTCTCTAGACTCCCTGAAGGCTCACTGCAAGGCGAAGGCTCGTTCCTCCATCTGGACGCATGTTAGACATAGGTGAAGGCACAGCTGCACAGGATCATGCACTGCATCCACGTTCTAGACTCCCTGAAGGCTCACTGCAAGGCGAAGGCTCGTTCCTCCATCTGGACGCATGTTAGACATAGGAGAAGGCACAGCTGCACAGGCTCATGCACTGCATCCACGTTCTAGACTCCCTGAAGGCTCACTGCAAGGCGAAGGCTCGTTCCTCCATCTGGACGCATGGTAGACATAGGAGAAGGCACTGCTGCACAGGCTCATTCACTGCATCCACGTTCTAGACTCCGTGAAGGCTCACTGCAAGGTGAAGGCTCGTTCCACCATCTGGGCCATGTTAGACATAGGTGAAGGCACAGCTGCACAGGCTCATGCACTGCATCCACGTTCTAGACTCCCTGAAGGCTCACTGCAAGGCGAAGGCTCGTTCCTCCATCTGGACGCATGTTAGACATAGGTGAAGGCACAGCTGCACAGGCTCATGCACTGCATCCACTCTCTAGACTCCCTGAAGGCTCACTGCAAGGCGAAGGCTCGTTCCTCCATCTGGACGCATTTAAGACATAGGTGAAGGCACAGCTGCACAGGCTCATGCACTGCACCCACTCTCTAGACTCCCTGAAGGCTCACTGCAAGGCGAAGGCTCGTTCCTCCATCTGGACGCATTTAAGACATAGGTGAAGGCACAGCTGCACAGGCTCATGCACTGCATCCACTCTCTAGACTCCCTGAAGGCTCACTGCAAGGCGAAGGCTCGTTCCTCCATCTGGACGCATGGTAGACATAGGTGAAGGCACAGCTGCACAGGCTCATGCACTGCACCCACTCTCTAGACTCCCTGAAGGCTCACTGCAAGGAGAAGGCTCGTTCCTCCATCTGGACGCATGTTAGACATAGGTGAAGGCACAGCTGCACAGGCTCATGCACTGCATCCAATCTCTAGACTCCCTGAAGGCTCACTGCAAGGCGAAGGCTCGTTCCTCCATCTGGACGCATGTTAGACAAAGGTGAAGGCACAGCTGCACAGGCTCATGCACTGCATCCACTCTCTAGACTCCCTGAAGGCTCACTGCAAGGCGAAGGCTCGTTCCTCCATCTGGACGCATGGTAGACATAGGTGAAGGCACAGCTGCACAGGCTCATGCACTGCATCCACTCTCTAGACTCCCTGAAGGCTCACTGCAAGGCGAAGGCTTGTTCCTACATCTGGACGCATGGTAGACATAGGTGAAGGCACAGCTGCACAGGCTCATGCACTGCATCCACGTTCTAGACTCCCTGAAGGCTTACTGCAAGGCGAAGGCTCGTTCCTCCATCTGGACGCATGTTAGACATAGGAGAAGGCACAGCTGCACAGGCTCATGCACTGCATCCACGTTCTAGACTCCCTGAAGGCTCACTGCAAGGCGAAGGCTCGTTCCTCCATCTGGACTCATGGTAGACATAGGTGAAGGCACAGCTGCTCAGGCTCATGCACTGCATCCACTCTCTAAACTCCCTGAAAGCTCACTGCAAGGCGAAGGCTTGTCCCTCCATCTGGACGCATGTTAGACATAGGTGAAGGCACAGCTGCACAGGCTCATGCACTGCATCCACTCTCTAGACTCCCTGAAGGCTCACTGCAAGGCGAAGGCTCGTTCCTCCATCTGGACGCATGTTAGACATAGGTGAAGGCACAGCTGCCCAGGCTCATGCACTGCATCCACTCTCTAGACTCCCTGAAGGATCACTGCAAGGGGAAGGCTCGTTCCTCCATCTGGACGCATTTTAGACATAGGTGAAGGCACAGCTGCACAGGCTCATGCACTGCATCGACTCTCTAGACTCCCTGAAGGCTCACTGCAAGGCGAAGGCTCGTTCCTCCATCTGGTTGCATGTTAGACATAGGTGAAGGCACAGCTGCACAGGCTCATGCACTGCATCCATGTTCTAGACTCCCTGAAGGCTCACTGCAAGGCGAAGGCCCGTTCCTCCATCTGGACGCATGTTAGACATAGGTGAAGGCACAGCTTCACAGGCTCATGCACTGCATACACTCTCTAGACTCCCTGAAGGCTCACTGCAAGGCGAAGGTTCGTTCCTCCATCTGGATGCATGTTAGACATAGGTGAAGGCACAGCTGCACAGGCTCATGCACTGCATCCACTCTCTAGACTCCCTGAAGGCTCACTGCAAGGCGAAGGTTCGTTCCTCCATCTGGATGCATGTTAGACATAGGTGAAGGCACAGCTGCACAGGCTCATGCACTGCATCCACGTTCTAGACTCCCTGAAGGCACAGCTGCACAGGCTCATGCGCAGGCATCCACGTTCTAGACTCCCTGAAGGCTCACTGCAAGGCGAAGGCTCGTTCCACCATCTGGACCATCTTAGACATAGGTGAAGGCACAGCTGCACAGGCTCATGCACTGCATCCACTCTCTAGACTCTTTGAAGGCTCACTGCAAGGTGAAGGCTCGTTCCACCATCTGGACGCATTTAAGACATAGGTGAAGGCACAGCTGCTCAGGCTCATGCACTGCATCCACTCTCTAGACTCCCTGAAGGCTCACTGCAAGGCGAAGGCTCGTTCCTCCATCTGGACGCATGTTAGACATAGGTGAAGGCACAGCTGCACAGGCTCATGCACTGCATCCACTCTCTAGACTCCCTGAAGGCTCACTGCAAGGCGAAGGCCCGTTCCTCCATCTGGACGCATGTTAGACATAGGTGAAGGCACAGCTGCACAGGCTCATGCACTGCATCCACTCTCTAGACTCCCTGAAGGTTCACTGCAAGGCAAAGGCCCGTTCCTCCATCTGGACTCATGTTAGACATAGGTGAAGGCACAGCTGCACAGGCTCATGCACTGCATCCACTCTCTAGACTCCCTGAAGGCTCACTGCAAGGCAAAAGCTCGTTCCTCCATCTGGACGCATGGTAGACATAGGTGAAGGCACAGCTGCACAGGCTCATGCACTGCACCCACTCTCTAGACTCCCTGAAGGCTCACTGCAAGGCGAAGGCTCGTTCCTCCATCTGGACGCATGTTAGACATAGGTGAAGGCACAGCTGCACAGGCTCATGCACTGCATCCACTCTCTAGACTCCCTGAAGGCTCACTGCAAGGCGAAGGCTCGTTCCTCCATCTGGACGCATGGTAGACATAGGTGAAGGCACAGCTGCACAGGCTCATGCACTGCATCCACTCTCTAGACTCCCCGAAGGCTCACTGCAAGGCGAAGGCTCGTTCCTCCATCTGGACACATGTTAGACATAGGTGAAGGCACAGCTGCACAGGCTCATGCACTGCATCCACTCTCTAGACTCCCTGAAGGCTCACTGCAAGGCGAAGGCTCGTTCCTCCATCTGGACTCATGTTAGACATAGGTGAAGGCACAGCTGCACAGGCTCATGCACTGCATCCACTCTCTAGACTCCCTGAAGGCTCACTGCAAGGCGAAGGCTCGTTCCTCCATCTGGACGCATGGTAGACATAGGTGAAGGCACAGCTGCTCAGGCTCATGCACTGCATCCACTCTCTAGACTCCCTGAAGGCTCACTGCAAGGCGAAGGCTCGTCCCTCCATCTGGACGCATGTTAGACATAGGTGAAGGCACAGCTGCACAGGCTCATGCACTGCATCCACTCTCTAGACTCCCTGAAGGCTCACTGCAAGGCGAAGGCTCGTTCCTACATCTGGACGCATGGTAGACATAGGTGAAGGCACAGCTGCACAGGATCATGCACTGCATCCACGTTCTAGACTCCCTGAAGGCTCACTGCAAGGCGAAGGCTCGTTCCTCCATCTGCACGCATGTTAGACATAGGTGAAGGCACAGCTGCACAGGCTCATGCACTGCATCCACGTTCTAGACTCCCTGAAGGCTCACTGCAAGGCGAAGGCTCGTTCCTCCATCTGGACGCATGGTAGACATAGGTGAAGGCACAGCTGCTCAGGCTCATGAACTGCATCCACTCTCTAGACTCCCTGAAGGCTCACTGCAAGGCGAAGGCTCGTTCCTCCATCTGGACGCATGGTAGACATAGGTGAAGGCACAGCTGCACAGGCTCATGCACTGCATCCAATCTCTAGACTCCCTGAAGGCTCACTGCAAGGCGAAGGCTCGTTCCTCCATCTGGACGCATGTTAGACATAGGTGAAGGCACAGCTGCACAGGCTCATGCACTGCATCCACTCTCTAGACTCCCTGAAGGCTCACTGTAAGGTGAAGGCTCGTTCCTCCATCTGGACGCATGTTAGACATAGGTGAAGGCACAGCTGCACAGGCTCATGCACTGCATCCACTCTCTAGACTCCCTGAAGGCTCACTGCAAGGCGAAGGCTCGTTCCTCCATCTGGACACATGTTAGACATAGGTGAAGGCACAGCTGCACAGGCTCATGCACTGCATCGACTCTCTAGACTCCCTGAAGGCTCAAGGCGAAGGCTCGTTCCTCCATCTGGACGCATGTTAGACATAGGTGAAGGCACAGCAGCACAGGCTCATGCACTGCATCGACTCTCTAGACTCCCTGAAGGCTCACTGCAAGGCGAAGGCTCGTTCCTCCACCTGGACGCATGTTAGACATAGGTGAAGGCACAGCTGCACAGGCTCACGCACTGCACCCACTCTCTAGACTCCCTGAAGGCTCACTGCAAGGCGAAGGTTCGTTCCTCCATCTGGATGCATGTTAGACATAGGTGAAGGCACAGCTGCACAGGCTCATGCACTGCATCGACTCTCTAGACTCCCTGAAGGCTCACTGCAAGGCGAAGGCTCATTCCTCCATCTGGACGCATGTTAGACATAGGTGAATGCACAGCTGCACAGGCTCATGCACTGCATCCACGTTCTAGACTCCCTGAAAACACAGCTGCACAAGCTCATGCACTGCATCCGCATTCTAGACTCCCTGAAGGCTCACTGCAAGGCGAAGGCTCGTTCCTCCATCTGGACGCATGTTAGACATAGGTGAAGGCACAGCTGCTCAGGCTCATGCACTGCATCCACTCTCTAGACTCCCTGAAGGCTCACTGCAAGGTAAAGGCTCGTTCCTCCATCTGGACGCATGTTAGACATAGGTGAAGGCACAGCTGCACAGGCTCATGCACTGCATCCACATTCTAGATTCCCTGAAGGTTCACTGCAAGGCGAAGGCCCGTTCCTCCATCTGGACGCATGTTAGACATAGGTGAAGGCACAGCTGCACAGGCTCATGCACTGCACCCACTCTCTAGACTCCCTGAAGGCTCACTGCAAGGCGAAGGCTCGTTCCTCCATCTGGACGCATGTTAGACATAGGTGAAGGCACAGCTGCACAGGCTCATGCACTGCACCCACTCTCTAGACTCCCTGAAGGCTCACTGCAAGGCGAAGGCTCGTTCCTCCATCTGGACGCATGTTAGACATAGGTGAAGGCACAGCTGCACATGCTCATGCACTGCATCCACTCTCTAGACTCCCTGAAGGCTCACTGCAAGGCGAAGGCTCGTTCCTCCATCTGGACGCATGTTAGACATAGGTGAAGGCACAGCTGCACAGGCTCATGCACTGCATCCACTCTCTAGACTCCCTGAAGGCTCACTGCAAGGCGAAGGCCCGTTCCTCCATCTGGACGCATGTTAGACATAGGTGAAGGCACAGCTGCACAGGCTCATGCACTGCATCCACTCTCTAGACTCCCTGAAGGTTCACTGCAAGGCAAAGGCCCGTTCCTCCATCTGGACTCATGTTAGACATAGGTGAAGGCACAGCTGCACAGGCTCATGCACTGCATCCACTCTCTAGACTCCCTGAAGGCTCACTGCAAGGCAAAAGCTCGTTCCTCCATCTGGACGCATGGTAGACATAGGTGAAGGCACAGCTGCACAGGCTCATGCACTGCACCCACTCTCTAGACTCCCTGAAGGCTCACTGCAAGGCGAAGGCTCGTTCCTCCATCTGGACGCATGTTAGACATAGGTGAAGGCACAGCTGCACAGGCTCATGCACTGCATCCACTCTCTAGACTCCCTGAAGGCTCACTGCAAGGCGAAGGCTCGTTCCTCCATCTGGACGCATGGTAGACATAGGTGAAGGCACAGCTGCACAGGCTCATGCACTGCATCCACTCTCTAGACTCCCCGAAGGCTCACTGCAAGGCGAAGGCTCGTTCCTCCATCTGGACACATGTTAGACATAGGTGAAGGCACAGCTGCACAGGCTCATGCACTGCATCCACTCTCTAGACTCCCTGAAGGCTCACTGCAAGGCGAAGGCTCGTTCCTCCATCTGGACTCATGTTAGACATAGGTGAAGGCACAGCTGCACAGGCTCATGCACTGCATCCACTCTCTAGACTCCCTGAAGGCTCACTGCAAGGCGAAGGCTCGTTCCTCCATCTGGACGCATGGTAGACATAGGTGAAGGCACAGCTGCTCAGGCTCATGCACTGCATCCACTCTCTAGACTCCCTGAAGGCTCACTGCAAGGCGAAGGCTCGTCCCTCCATCTGGACGCATGTTAGACATAGGTGAAGGCACAGCTGCACAGGCTCATGCACTGCATCCACTCTCTAGACTCCCTGAAGGCTCACTGCAAGGCGAAGGCTCGTTCCTACATCTGGACGCATGGTAGACATAGGTGAAGGCACAGCTGCACAGGATCATGCACTGCATCCACGTTCTAGACTCCCTGAAGGCTCACTGCAAGGCGAAGGCTCGTTCCTCCATCTGCACGCATGTTAGACATAGGTGAAGGCACAGCTGCACAGGCTCATGCACTGCATCCACGTTCTAGACTCCCTGAAGGCTCACTGCAAGGCGAAGGCTCGTTCCTCCATCTGGACGCATGGTAGACATAGGTGAAGGCACAGCTGCTCAGGCTCATGAACTGCATCCACTCTCTAGACTCCCTGAAGGCTCACTGCAAGGCGAAGGCTCGTTCCTCCATCTGGACGCATGGTAGACATAGGTGAAGGCACAGCTGCACAGGCTCATGCACTGCATCCAATCTCTAGACTCCCTGAAGGCTCACTGCAAGGCGAAGGCTCGTTCCTCCATCTGGACGCATGTTAGACATAGGTGAAGGCACAGCTGCACAGGCTCATGCACTGCATCCACTCTCTAGACTCCCTGAAGGCTCACTGTAAGGTGAAGGCTCGTTCCTCCATCTGGACGCATGTTAGACATAGGTGAAGGCACAGCTGCACAGGCTCATGCACTGCATCCACTCTCTAGACTCCCTGAAGGCTCACTGCAAGGCGAAGGCTCGTTCCTCCATCTGGACACATGTTAGACATAGGTGAAGGCACAGCTGCACAGGCTCATGCACTGCATCGACTCTCTAGACTCCCTGAAGGCTCAAGGCGAAGGCTCGTTCCTCCATCTGGACGCATGTTAGACATAGGTGAAGGCACAGCAGCACAGGCTCATGCACTGCATCGACTCTCTAGACTCCCTGAAGGCTCACTGCAAGGCGAAGGCTCGTTCCTCCACCTGGACGCATGTTAGACATAGGTGAAGGCACAGCTGCACAGGCTCACGCACTGCACCCACTCTCTAGACTCCCTGAAGGCTCACTGCAAGGCGAAGGTTCGTTCCTCCATCTGGATGCATGTTAGACATAGGTGAAGGCACAGCTGCACAGGCTCATGCACTGCATCGACTCTCTAGACTCCCTGAAGGCTCACTGCAAGGCGAAGGCTCATTCCTCCATCTGGACGCATGTTAGACATAGGTGAATGCACAGCTGCACAGGCTCATGCACTGCATCCACGTTCTAGACTCCCTGAAAACACAGCTGCACAAGCTCATGCACTGCATCCGCATTCTAGACTCCCTGAAGGCTCACTGCAAGGCGAAGGCTCGTTCCTCCATCTGGACGCATGTTAGACATAGGTGAAGGCACAGCTGCTCAGGCTCATGCACTGCATCCACTCTCTAGACTCCCTGAAGGCTCACTGCAAGGTAAAGGCTCGTTCCTCCATCTGGACGCATGTTAGACATAGGTGAAGGCACAGCTGCACAGGCTCATGCACTGCATCCACATTCTATATTCCCTGAAGGTTCACTGCAAGGCGAAGGCCCGTTCCTCCATCTGGACGCATGTTAGACATAGGTGAAGGCACAGCTGCACAGGCTCATGCACTGCACCCACTCTCTAGACTCCCTGAAGGCTCACTGCAAGGCGAAGGCTCGTTCCTCCATCTGGACGCATGTTAGACATAGGTGAAGGCACAGCTGCACAGGCTCATGCACTGCACCCACTCTCTAGACTCCCTGAAGGCTCACTGCAAGGCGAAGGCTCGTTCCTCCATCTGGACGCATGTTAGACATAGGTGAAGGCACAGCTGCACATGCTCATGCACTGCATCCACTCTCTAGACTCCCTGAAGGCTCACTGCAAGGCGAAGGCTCGTTCCTCCATCTGGACGCATGTTAGACATAGGTGAAGGCACAGCTGCACAGGCTCATGCACTGCACCCACTCTCTAGACTCCCTGAAGGCTCACTGCAAGGCGAAGGCTCGTTCCTCCATCTGGACGCATGTTAGACATAGGTGAAGGCACAGCTGCACATGCTCATGCACTGCATCCACTCTCTAGACTCCCTGAAGGCTCACTGCAAGGCGAAGGCTCGTTCCTCCATCTGGACGCATGTTAGACATAGGTGAAGGCACAGCTGCACAGGCTCATGCACTGCATCCACTCTCTAGACTCCCTGAAGGCTCACTGCAAGGCGAAGGCCCGTTCCTCCATCTGGACGCATGTTAGACATAGGTGAAGGCACAGCTGCACAGGCTCATGCACTGCATCCACTCTCTAGACTCCCTGAAGGTTCACTGCAAGGCAAAGGCCCGTTCCTCCATCTGGACTCATGTTAGACATAGGTGAAGGCACAGCTGCACAGGCTCATGCACTGCATCCACTCTCTAGACTCCCTGAAGGCTCACTGCAAGGCAAAAGCTCGTTCCTCCATCTGGACGCATGGTAGACATAGGTGAAGGCACAGCTGCACAGGCTCATGCACTGCACCCACTCTCTAGACTCCCTGAAGGCTCACTGCAAGGCGAAGGCTCGTTCCTCCATCTGGACGCATGTTAGACATAGGTGAAGGCACAGCTGCACAGGCTCATGCACTGCATCCACTCTCTAGACTCCCTGAAGGCTCACTGCAAGGCGAAGGCTCGTTCCTCCATCTGGACGCATGGTAGACATAGGTGAAGGCACAGCTGCACAGGCTCATGCACTGCATCCACTCTCTAGACTCCCCGAAGGCTCACTGCAAGGCGAAGGCTCGTTCCTCCATCTGGACACATGTTAGACATAGGTGAAGGCACAGCTGCACAGGCTCATGCACTGCATCCACTCTCTAGACTCCCTGAAGGCTCACTGCAAGGCGAAGGCTCGTTCCTCCATCTGGACTCATGTTAGACATAGGTGAAGGCACAGCTGCACAGGCTCATGCACTGCATCCACTCTCTAGACTCCCTGAAGGCTCACTGCAAGGCGAAGGCTCGTTCCTCCATCTGGACGCATGGTAGACATAGGTGAAGGCACAGCTGCTCAGGCTCATGCACTGCATCCACTCTCTAGACTCCCTGAAGGCTCACTGCAAGGCGAAGGCTCGTCCCTCCATCTGGACGCATGTTAGACATAGGTGAAGGCACAGCTGCACAGGCTCATGCACTGCATCCACTCTCTAGACTCCCTGAAGGCTCACTGCAAGGCGAAGGCTCGTTCCTACATCTGGACGCATGGTAGACATAGGTGAAGGCACAGCTGCACAGGATCATGCACTGCATCCACGTTCTAGACTCCCTGAAGGCTCACTGCAAGGCGAAGGCTCGTTCCTCCATCTGCACGCATGTTAGACATAGGTGAAGGCACAGCTGCACAGGCTCATGCACTGCATCCACGTTCTAGACTCCCTGAAGGCTCACTGCAAGGCGAAGGCTCGTTCCTCCATCTGGACGCATGGTAGACATAGGTGAAGGCACAGCTGCTCAGGCTCATGAACTGCATCCACTCTCTAGACTCCCTGAAGGCTCACTGCAAGGCGAAGGCTCGTTCCTCCATCTGGACGCATGGTAGACATAGGTGAAGGCACAGCTGCACAGGCTCATGCACTGCATCCAATCTCTAGACTCCCTGAAGGCTCACTGCAAGGCGAAGGCTCGTTCCTCCATCTGGACGCATGTTAGACATAGGTGAAGGCACAGCTGCACAGGCTCATGCACTGCATCCACTCTCTAGACTCCCTGAAGGCTCACTGTAAGGTGAAGGCTCGTTCCTCCATCTGGACGCATGTTAGACATAGGTGAAGGCACAGCTGCACAGGCTCATGCACTGCATCCACTCTCTAGACTCCCTGAAGGCTCACTGCAAGGCGAAGGCTCGTTCCTCCATCTGGACACATGTTAGACATAGGTGAAGGCACAGCTGCACAGGCTCATGCACTGCATCGACTCTCTAGACTCCCTGAAGGCTCAAGGCGAAGGCTCGTTCCTCCATCTGGACGCATGTTAGACATAGGTGAAGGCACAGCAGCACAGGCTCATGCACTGCATCGACTCTCTAGACTCCCTGAAGGCTCACTGCAAGGCGAAGGCTCGTTCCTCCACCTGGACGCATGTTAGACATAGGTGAAGGCACAGCTGCACAGGCTCACGCACTGCACCCACTCTCTAGACTCCCTGAAGGCTCACTGCAAGGCGAAGGTTCGTTCCTCCATCTGGATGCATGTTAGACATAGGTGAAGGCACAGCTGCACAGGCTCATGCACTGCATCGACTCTCTAGACTCCCTGAAGGCTCACTGCAAGGCGAAGGCTCATTCCTCCATCTGGACGCATGTTAGACATAGGTGAATGCACAGCTGCACAGGCTCATGCACTGCATCCACGTTCTAGACTCCCTGAAAACACAGCTGCACAAGCTCATGCACTGCATCCGCATTCTAGACTCCCTGAAGGCTCACTGCAAGGCGAAGGCTCGTTCCTCCATCTGGACGCATGTTAGACATAGGTGAAGGCACAGCTGCTCAGGCTCATGCACTGCATCCACTCTCTAGACTCCCTGAAGGCTCACTGCAAGGTAAAGGCTCGTTCCTCCATCTGGACGCATGTTAGACATAGGTGAAGGCACAGCTGCACAGGCTCATGCACTGCATCCACATTCTATATTCCCTGAAGGTTCACTGCAAGGCGAAGGCCCGTTCCTCCATCTGGACGCATGTTAGACATAGGTGAAGGCACAGCTGCACAGGCTCATGCACTGCACCCACTCTCTAGACTCCCTGAAGGCTCACTGCAAGGCGAAGGCTCGTTCCTCCATCTGGACGCATGTTAGACATAGGTGAAGGCACAGCTGCACAGGCTCATGCACTGCACCCACTCTCTAGACTCCCTGAAGGCTCACTGCAAGGCGAAGGCTCGTTCCTCCATCTGGACGCATGTTAGACATAGGTGAAGGCACAGCTGCACATGCTCATGCACTGCATCCACTCTCTAGACTCCCTGAAGGCTCACTGCAAGGCGAAGGCTCGTTCCTCCATCTGGACGCATGTTAGACATAGGTGAAGGTACAGCTGCTCAGGCTCATGCACTGCATCCACTCTCTAGACTCCCTGAAGGCTCACTGCAAGGCGAAGGCTCGTTCCTCCATCTGGACGCATGTTAGACATAGGTGAAGGCACAGCTGCACAGGCTCATGCACTGCATCCACGTTCTAGACTCCCTGAAGGTTCACTGCAAGGCGAAGGCTCGTTCCTCCATCTGGACGCATGTTAGACATAGGTGAAGGCACAGCTGCACAGGCTCATGCACTGCATCCACGTTCTAGACTCCCTGAAGGCTCACTGCAAGGCGAAGGCTCGTTCCTCCATCTGGACGCATGTTAGACATAGGTGAAGGCACAGCTGCACAGGCTCATGCACTGCATCGACTCGCTAGACTCCCTGAAGGCTCACTGCAAGGCGAAGGCTCGTTCCTCCATCTGGACGCATGTTAGACATAAGTGAAGGCACAGCTGCACAGGCTCGTGCACTGCATCCACTCTCTAGACTCCCTGAAGGCTCACTGCAAGGCGAAGGCTCGTTCCTCCATCTGGACGCATGTTAGACATAGGTGAAGACACAGCTGCACAGGCTCATGCACTGCATCAACTCTCTAGACTTCCTGAAGGCTCACTGCAAGGCGAAGGCTCGTTCCTCCATCTGGACGCATGTTAGACATAGGTGAAGGCACAGCTGCACAGGCTCATGCACTGCATCGACTCGCTAGACTCCCTGAAGGCTCACTGTAAGGTGAAGGCTCGTTCCTCCATCTGGACGCATGTTAGACATAGGTGAAGGCACAGCTGCACAGGCTCATGCACTGCATCCACGTTCTAGACTCCCTGAAAACACAGCTGCATAGGCTCATGCACTGCATCCGCGTTCTAGACTCCCTGAAGGCTCACTGCAAGGCGAAGGCTCGTTCCTCCATCTGGACGCATGTTAGACATAGGTGAAGGCACAGCTGCTCAGGCTCATGCACTGCATCCACTCTCTAGACTCCCTGAAGGCTCACTGCAAGGTAAAGGCTCGTTCCTCCATCTGGACGCATGTTAGACATAGGTGAAGGCACAGCTGCACAAGCTCATGCACTGCATCCACATTCTAGACTCCCTGAAGGTTCACTGCAAGGCGAAGGCCCGTTCCTCCATCTGGACGCATGTTAGACATAGGTGAAGGCACAGCTGCACAGGCTCATGCACTGCACCCACTCTCTAGACTCCCTGAAGGCTCACTGCAAGGCGAAGGCTTGTTCCTCCATCTGGACGCATGTTAGACATAGGTGAAGGCACAGCTGCACAGGCTCATGCACTGCACCCACTCTCTAGACTCCCTGAAGGCTCACTGCAAGGCGAAGGCTCGTTCCTCCATCTGGACGCATGTTAGACATAGGTGAAGGCACAGCTGCACATGCTCATGCACTGCATCCACTCTCTAGACTCCCTGAAGGCTCACTGCAAGGCGAAGGCTCGTTCCTCCATCTGGACGCATGTTAGACATAGGTGAAGGTACAGCTGCTCAGGCTCATGCACTGCATCCACTCTCTAGACTCCCTGAAGGCTCACTGCAAGGCGAAGGCTCGTTCCTCCATCTGGACGCATGTTAGACATAGGTGAAGGCACAGCTGCACAGGCTCATGTACTGCATCCACGTTCTAGACTCCCTGAAGGTTCACTGCAAGGCGAAGGCTCGTTCCTCCATCTGGACGCATGTTAGACATAGGTGAAGGCACAGCTGCACAGGCTCATGCACTGCATCCACGTTCTAGACTCCCTGAAGGTTCACTGCAAGGCGAAGGCTCGTTCCTCCATCTGGACGCATGTTAGACATAGGTGAAGGCACAGCTGCACAGGCTCATGCACTGCATCCACGTTCTAGACTCCCTGAAGGCTCACTGCAAGGCGAAGGCTCGTTCCTCCATCTGGACGCATGTTAGACATAGGTGAAGGCACAGCTGCACAGGCTCATGCACTGCATCAACTCTCTAGACTTCCTGAAGGCTCACTGCAAGGCGAAGGCTCGTTCCTCCATCTGGACGCATGTTAGACATAGGTGAAGGCACAGCTGCACAGGCTCATGCACTGCATCGACTCGCTAGACTCCCTGAAGGCTCACTGCAAGGCGAAGGCTCGTTCCTCCATCTGGACGCATGTTAGACATAGGTGAAGGCACAGCTGCACAGGCTCGTGCACTGCATCCACTCTCTAGACTCCCTGAAGGCTCACTGCAAGGCGAAGGCTCGTTCCTCCATCTGGACGCATGTTAGACATAGGTGAAAGCACAGCTGCACAGGCTCATGCACTGCATCAACTCTCTAGACTTCCTGAAGGCTCACTGCAAGGCGAAGGCTCGTTCCTCCATCTGGACGCATGTTAGACATAGGTGAAGGCACAGCTGCACAGGCTCATGCACTGCATCGACTCGCTAGACTCCCTGAAGGCTCACTGCAAGGCGAAGGCTCGTTCCTCCATCTGGACGCATGTTAGACATAGGTGAAGGCACAGCTGCCCAGGCTCATGCACTGCATCCACTCTCTAGACTCCCTGAAGGATCACTGCAAGGGGAAGGCTCGTTCCTCCATCTGGACGCATTTTAGACATAGGTGAAGGCACAGCTGCACAGGCTCATGCACTGCATCGACTCTCTAGACTCCCTGAAGGCTCACTGCAAGGCGAAGGCTCGTTCCTCCATCTGGTCGCATGTTAGACATAGGTGAAGGCACAGCTGCACAGGCTCATGCACTGCATCCATGTTCTAGACTCCCTGAAGGCTCACTGCAAGGCGAAGGCCCGTTCCTCCATCTGGACGCATGTTAGACATAGGTGAAGGCACAGCTTCACAGGCTCATGCACTGCATACACTCTCTAGACTCCCTGAAGGCTCACTGCAAGGCGAAGGTTCGTTCCTCCATCTGGATGCATGTTAGACATAGGTGAAGGCACAGCTGCACAGGCTCATGCACTGCATCCACTCTCTAGACTCCCTGAAGGCTCACTGCAAGGCGAAGGTTCGTTCCTCCATCTGGATGCATGTTAGACATAGGTGAAGGCACAGCTGCACAGGCTCATGCACTGCATCCACGTTCTAGACTCCCTGAAGGCACAGCTGCACAGGCTCATGCGCTGCATCCACGTTCTAGACTCCCTGAAGGCTCACTGCAAGGCGAAGGCTCGTTCCACCATCTAGACCATCTTAGACATAGGTGAAGGCACAGCTGCACAGGCTCATGCACTGCATCCACTCTCTAGACTCTCTGAAGGCTCACTGCAAGGTGAAGGCTCGTTCCACCATCTGGACGCATTTAAGACATAGGTGAAGGCACAGCTGCTCAGGCTCATGCACTGCATCCACTCTCTAGACTCCCTGAAGGCTCACTGCAAGGCGAAGGCTCATTCCTCCATCTGGACGCATGTTAGACATAGGTGAAGGCACAGCTGCACAGGCTCATGCACTGCATCCACTCTCTAGACTCCCTGAAGGCTCACTGCAAGGCGAAGGCCCGTTCCTCCATCTGGACGCATGTTAGACATAGGTGAAGGCACAGCTGCACAGGCTCATGCACTGCATCCACTCTCTAGACTCCCTGAAGGTTCACTGCAAGGCAAAGGCCCGTTCCTCCATCTGGACTCATGTTAGACATAGGTGAAGGCACAGCTGCACAGGCTCATGCACTGCATCCACTCTCTAGACTCCCTGAAGGCTCACTGCAAGGCAAAAGCTTGTTCCTCCATCTGGACGCATGGTAGACATAGGTGAAGGCACAGCTGCACAGGCTCATGCACTGCACCCACTCTCTAGACTCCCTGAAGGCTCACTGCAAGGCGAAGGCTCATTCCTCCATCTGGACGCATGTTAGACATAGGTGAAGGCACAGCTGCACAGGCTCATGCACTGCATCCACTCTCTAGACTCCCTGAAGGCTCACTGCAAGGCGAAGGCTCGTTCCTCCATCTGGACGCAAGGTAGACATAGGTGAAGGCACAGCTGCACAGGCTCATGCACTGCATCCACTCTCTAGACTCCCCGAAGGCTCACTGCAAGGCGAAGGCTCGTTCCTCCATCTGGACACATGTTAGACATAGGTGAAGGCACAGCTGCACAGGCTCATGCACTGCACCCACTCTCTAGACTCCCTGAAGGCTCACTGCAAGGCGAAGGCTCGTTCCTCCATCTGGACGCATGTTAGACATAGGTGAAGGCACAGCTGCACATGCTCATGCACTGCATCCACTCTCTAGACTCCCTGAAGGCTCACTGCAAGGCGAAGGCTCGTTCCTCCATCTGGACGCCTGTTAGACATAGGTGAAGGTACAGCTGCTCAGGCTCATGCACTGCATCCACTCTCTAGACTCCCTGAAGGCTCACTGCAAGGCGAAGGCTCGTTCCTCCATCTGGACGCATGTTAGACATAGGTGAAGGCACAGCTGCACAGGCTCATGTACTGCATCCACGTTCTAGACTCCCTGAAGGTTCACTGCAAGGCGAAGGCTCGTTCCTCCATCTGGACGCATGTTAGACATAGGTGAAGGCACAGCTGCACAGGCTCATGCACTGCATCCACGTTCTAGACTCCCTGAAGGTTCACTGCAAGGCGAAGGCTCGTTCCTCCATCTGGACGCATGTTAGACATAGGTGAAGGCACAGTTGCACAGGCTCATGCACTGCATCCACGTTCTAGACTCCCTGAAGGCTCACTGCAAGGCGAAGGCTCGTTCCTCCATCTGGACGCATGTTAGACATAGGTGAAGGCACAGCTGCACAGGCTCATGCACTGCATCAACTCTCTAGACTTCCTGAAGGCTCACTGCAAGGCGAAGGCTCGTTCCTCCATCTGGACGCATGTTAGACATAGGTGAAGGCACAGCTGCACAGGCTCATGCACTGCATCGACTCGCTAGACTCCCTGAAGGCTCACTGCAAGGCGAAGGCTCGTTCCTCCATCTGGACGCATGTTAGACATAGGTGAAGGCACAGCTGCACAGGCTTGTGCACTGCATCCACTCTCTAGACTCCCTGAAAGCTCACTGCAAGGCGAAGGCTCGTTCCTCCATCTGGACGCATGTTAGACATAGGTGAAGGCACAGCTGCACAGGCTCATGCACTGCATCAACTCTCTAGACTTCCTGAAGGCTCACTGCAAGGCGAAGGCTCGTTCCTCCATCTGGACGCATGTTAGACATAGGTGAAGGCACAGCTGCACAGGCTCATGCACTGCATCGACTCGCTAGACTCCCTGAAGGCTCACTGCAAGGCGAAGGCTCGTTCCTCCATCTGGACGCATGTTAGACATAGGTGAAGGCACAGCTGCCCAGGCTCATGCACTGCATCCACTCTCTAGACTCCCTGAAGGATCACTACAAGGGGAAGGCTCGTTCCTCCATCTGGACGCATTTTAGACATAGGTGAAGGCACAGCTGCACAGGCTCATGCACTGCATCGACTCTCTAGACTCCCTGAAGGCTCACTGCAAGGCGAAGGCTCGTTCCTCCATCTGGTCGCATGTTAGACATAGGTGAAGGCACAGCTGCACAGGCTCATGCACTGCATCCATGTTCTAGACTCCCTGAAGGCTCACTGCAAGGCGAAGGCCCGTTCCTCCATCTGGACGCATGTTAGACATAGGTGAAGGCACAGCTTCACAGGCTCATGCACTGCATACACTCTCTAGACTCCCTGAAGGCTCACTGCAAGGCGAAGGTTCGTTCCTCCATCTGGATGCATGTTAGACATAGGTGAAGGCACAGCTGCACAGGCTCATGCACTGCATCCACTCTCTAGACTCCCTGAAGGCTCACTGCAAGGCGAAGGTTCGTTCCTCCATCTGGATGCATGTTAGACATAGGTGAAGGCACAGCTGCACAGGCTCATGCACTGCATCCACGTTCTAGACTCCCTGAAGGCACAGCTGCACAGGCTCATGCGCTGCATCCACGTTCTAGACTCCCTGAAGGCTCACTGCAAGGCGAAGGCTCGTTCCACCATCTGGACCATCTTAGACATAGGTGAAGGCACAGCTGCACAGGCTCATGCACTGCATCCACTCTCTAGACTCCCTGAAGGCTCACTGCAAGGCGAAGGCTCGTTCCTCCATCTGGACGCATGTTAGACATAGGTGAAGGTACAGCTGCTCAGGCTCATGCACTGCATCCACTCTCTAGACTCCCTGAAGGCTCACTGCAAGGCGAAGGCTCGTTCCTCCATCTGGACGCATGTTAGACATAGGTGAAGGCACAGCTGCACAGGCTCATGTACTGCATCCACGTTCTAGACTCCCTGAAGGTTCACTGCAAGGCGAAGGCTCGTTCCTCCATCTGGACGCATGTTAGACATAGGTGAAGGCACAGCTGCACAGGCTCATGCACTGCATCCACGTTCTAGACTCCCTGAAGGTTCACTGCAAGGCGAAGGCTCGTTCCTCCATCTGGACGCATGTTAGACATAGGTGAAGGCACAGCTGCACAGGCTCATGCACTGCATCCACGTTCTAGACTCCCTGAAGGCTCACTGCAAGGCGAAGGCTCGTTCCTCCATCTGGACGCATGTTAGACATAGGTGAAGGCACAGCTGCACAGGCTCATGCACTGCATCAACTCTCTAGACTTCCTGAAGGCTCACTGCAAGGCGAAGGCTCGTTCCTCCATCTGGACGCATGTTAGACATAGGTGAAGGCACAGCTGCACAGGCTCATGCACTGCATCGACTCGCTAGACTCAAAGAAGGCTCACTGCAAGGCGAAGGCTCGTTCCTCCATCTGGACGCATGTTAGACATAGGTGAAGGCACAGCTGCACAGGCTTGTGCACTGCATCCACTCTCTAGACTCCCTGAAAGCTCACTGCAAGGCGAAGGCTCGTTCCTCCATCTGGACGCATGTTAGACATAGGTGAAGGCACAGCTGCACAGGCTCATGCACTGCATCAACTCTCTAGACTTCCTGAAGGCTCACTGCAAGGCGAAGGCTCGTTCCTCCATCTGGACGCATGTTAGACATAGGTGAAGGCACAGCTGCACAGGCTCATGCACTGCATCGACTCGCTAGACTCCCTGAAGGCTCACTGCAAGGCGAAGGCTCGTTCCTCCATCTGGACGCATGTTAGACATAGGTGAAGGCACAGCTGCCCAGGCTCATGCACTGCATCCACTCTCTAGACTCCCTGAAGGATCACTGCAAGGGGAAGGCTCGTTCCTCCATCTGGACGCATTTTAGACATAGGTGAAGGCACAGCTGCACAGGCTCATGCACTGCATCGACTCTCTAGACTCCCTGAAGGCTCACTGCAAGGCGAAGGCTCGTTCCTCCATCTGGTCGCATGTTAGACATAGGTGAAGGCACAGCTGCACAGGCTCATGCACTGCATCCATGTTCTAGACTCCCTGAAGGCTCACTGCAAGGCGAAGGCCCGTTCCTCCATCTGGACGCATGTTAGACATAGGTGAAGGCACAGCTTCACAGGCTCATGCACTGCATACACTCTCTAGACTCCCTGAAGGCTCACTGCAAGGCGAAGGTTCGTTCCTCCATCTGGATGCATGTTAGACATAGGTGAAGGCACAGCTGCACAGGCTCATGCACTGCATCCACTCTCTAGACTCCCTGAAGGCTCACTGCAAGGCGAAGGTTCGTTCCTCCATCTGGATGCATGTTAGACATAGGTGAAGGCACAGCTGCACAGGCTCATGCACTGCATCCACGTTCTAGACTCCCTGAAGGCACAGCTGCACAGGCTCATGCGCTGCATCCACGTTCTAGACTCCCTGAAGGCTCACTGCAAGGCGAAGGCTCGTTCCACCATCTGGACCATCTTAGACATAGGTGAAGGCACAGCTGCACAGGCTCATGCACTGCATCCACTCTCTAGACTCTCTGAACGCTCACTGCAAGGTGAAGGCTCGTTCCACCATCTGGACACATTTAAGACATAGGTGAAGGCACAGCTGCTCAGGCTCATGCACTGCATCCACTCTCTAGACTCCCTGAAGGCTCACTGCAAGGCGAAGGCTCGTTCCTCCATCTGGACGCATGTTAGACATAGGTGAAGGCACAGCTGCACAGGCTCATGCACTGCATCCACTCTCTAGACTCCCTGAAGGCTCACTGCAAGGCGAAGGCCCGTTCCTCCATCTGGACGCATGTTAGACATAGGTGAAGGCACAGCTGCACAGGCTCATGCACTGCATCCACTCTCTAGACTCCCTGAAGGTTCACTGCAAGGCAAAGGCCCGTTCCTCCATCTGGACTCATGTTAGACATAGGTGAAGGCACAGCTGCACAGGCTCATGCACTGCATCCACTCTCTAGACTCCCTGAAGGCTCACTGCAAGGCAAAAGCTTGTTCCTCCATCTGGACGCATGGTAGACATAGGTGAAGGCACAGCTGCACAGGCTCATGCACTGCACCCACTCTCTAGACTCCCTGAAGGCTCACTGCAAGGCGAAGGCTCATTCCTCCATCTGGACGCATGTTAGACATAGGTGAAGGCACAGCTGCACAGGCTCATGCACTGCATCCACTCTCTAGACTCCCTGAAGGCTCACTGCAAGGCGAAGGCTCGTTCCTCCATCTGGACGCATGGTAGACATAGGTGAAGGCACAGCTGCACAGGCTCATGCACTGCATCCACTCTCTAGACTCCCCGAAGGCTCACTGCAAGGCGAAGGCTCGTTCCTCCATCTGGACACATGTTAGACATAGGTGAAGGCACAGCTGCACAGGCTCATGCACTGCATCCACTCTCTAGACTCCCTGAAGGCTCACTGCAAGGCGAAGGCTCGTTCCTCCATCTGGACTCATGTTAGACATAGGTGAAGGCACAGCTGCACAGGCTCATGCACTGCATCCACTCTCTAGACTCCCTGAAGGCTCACTGCAAGGCGAAGGCTCGTTCCTCCATCTGGACGCATGGTAGACATAGGTGAAGGCACAGCTGCTCAGGCTCATGCACTGCATCCACTCTCTAGACTCCCTGAAGGCTCACTGCAAGGCGAAGGCTCGTCCCTTCCTCTGGACGCATGTTAGACATAGGTGAAGGCACAGCTGCACAGGCTCATGCACTGCATCCACTCTCTAGACTCCCTGAAGGCTCACTGCAAGGCGAAGGCTCGTTCCTACATCTGGACGCATGGTAGACATAGGTGAAGGCACAGCTGCACAGGATCATGCACTGCATCCACGTTCTAGACTCCCTGAAGGCTCACTGCAAGGCGAAGGCTCGTTCCTCCATCTGGACGCATGTTAGACATAGGTGAAGGCACAGCTGCACAGGCTCATGCACTGCATCCCCGTTCTAGACTCCCTGAAGGCTCACTGCAAGGCGAAGGCTCGTTCCTCCATCTGGACGCATGGTAGACATAGGTGAAGGCACAGCTGCTCAGGCTCATGAACTGCATCCACTCTCTAGACTCCCTGAAGGCTCACTGCAAGGCGAAGGCTCGTTCCTCCATCTGGACGCATGGTAGACATAGGTGAAGGCACAGCTGCACAGGCTCATGCACTGCATCCAATCTCTAGACTCCCTGAAGGCTCACTGCAAGGCGAAGGCTCGTTCCTCCATCTGGACGCATGTTAGACATAGGTGAAGGCACAGCTGCACAGGCTCATGCACTGCATCCACTCTCTAGACTCCCTGAGGGTTCACTGCAAGGCGAAGGCTCGTTCCTCCATCTGGACGCATGGTAGACATAGGTGAAGGCACAGCTGCTCAGGCTCATGCACTGCATCCACTCTCTAGACTCCCTGAAGGCTCACTGCAAGGCGAAGGCTCGTTCCTCCATCTGGACGCATGTTAGACATAGGTGAAGGCACAGCTGCACAGGATCATGCACTGCATCCACGTTCTAGACTCCCTGAAGGCTCACTGCAAGGCGAAGGCTCGTTCCTCCATCTGGACGCATGTTAGACATAGGAGAAGGCACAGCTGCACAGGCTCATGCACTGCATCCACGTTCTAGACTCCCTGAAGGCTCACTGCAAGGCGAAGACTCGTTCCTCCATCTGGACGCATGGTAGACATAGGTGAAGGCACAGCTGCTCAGGATCATGCACTGCATCCACTCTCTAGACTCCCTGAAGGCTCACTGCAAGGCGAAGGCTCGTTCCTCCATCTGGACGCATGGTAGACATAGGTGAAGGCACAGCTGCACAGGCTCATGCACTGCATCCACTCTCTAGACTCCCCGAAGGCTCACTGCAAGGCGAAGGCTCGTTCCTCCATCTGGACACATGTTAGACATAGGTGAAGGCACAGCTGCACAGGCTCATGCACTGCATCCACTCTCTAGACTCCCTGAAGGCTCACTGCAAGGCGAAGGCTCGTTCCTCCATCTGGACTCATGTTAGACATAGGTGAAGGCACAGCTGCACAGGCTCATGCACTGCATCCACTCTCTAGACTCCCTGAAGGCTCACTGCAAGGCGAAGGCTCGTTCCTCCATCTGGACGCATGGTAGACATAGGTGAAGGCACAGCTGCTCAGGCTCATGCACTGCATCCACTCTCTAGACTCCCTGAAGGCTCACTGCAAGGCGAAGGCTCGTCCCTTCCTCTGGACGCATGTTAGACATAGGTGAAGGCACAGCTGCACAGGCTCATGCACTGCATCCACTCTCTAGACTCCCTGAAGGCTCACTGCAAGGCGAAGGCTCGTTCCTACATCTGGACGCATGGTAGACATAGGTGAAGGCACAGCTGCACAGGATCATGCACTGCATCCACGTTCTAGACTCCCTGAAGGCTCACTGCAAGGCGAAGGCTCGTTCCTCCATCTGGACGCATGTTAGACATAGGTGAAGGCACAGCTGCACAGGCTCATGCACTGCATCCCCGTTCTAGACTCCCTGAAGGCTCACTGCAAGGCGAAGGCTCGTTCCTCCATCTGGACGCATGGTAGACATAGGTGAAGGCACAGCTGCTCAGGCTCATGAACTGCATCCACTCTCTAGACTCCCTGAAGGCTCACTGCAAGGCGAAGGCTCGTTCCTCCATCTGGACGCATGGTAGACATAGGTGAAGGCACAGCTGCACAGGCTCATGCACTGCATCCAATCTCTAGACTCCCTGAAGGCTCACTGCAAGGCGAAGGCTCGTTCCTCCATCTGGACGCATGTTAGACATAGGTGAAGGCACAGCTGCACAGGCTCATGCACTGCATCCACTCTCTAGACTCCCTGAGGGTTCACTGCAAGGCGAAGGCTCGTTCCTCCATCTGGACGCATGGTAGACATAGGTGAAGGCACAGCTGCTCAGGCTCATGCACTGCATCCACTCTCTAGACTCCCTGAAGGCTCACTGCAAGGCGAAGGCTCGTTCCTCCATCTGGACGCATGTTAGACATAGGTGAAGGCACAGCTGCACAGGATCATGCACTGCATCCACGTTCTAGACTCCCTGAAGGCTCACTGCAAGGCGAAGGCTCGTTCCTCCATCTGGACGCATGTTAGACATAGGAGAAGGCACAGCTGCACAGGCTCATGCACTGCATCCACGTTCTAGACTCCCTGAAGGCTCACTGCAAGGCGAAGACTCGTTCCTCCATCTGGACGCATGGTAGACATAGGTGAAGGCACAGCTGCTCAGGATCATGCACTGCATCCACTCTCTAGACTCCCTGAAGGCTCACTGCAAGGCGAAGGCTCGTCCCTCCATCTGGACGCATGTTAGACATAGGTGAAGGCACAGCTGCACAGGCTCATGCACTGCATCCACTCTCTAGACTCCCTGAAGGCTCACTGTAAGGCGAAGGCTCGTTCCTCCATCTGGACGGATGTTAGACATAGGTGAAGGCACAGCTGCACAGGCTCATGCACTGCATCCACTCTCTAGACTCCCTGAAGGCTCACTGCAAGGCGAAGGCTCGTTCCTCCATCTGGACACATGTTAGACATAGGTGAAGGCACAGCTGCACAGGCTCATGCACTGCATCGACTCTCTAGACTCCCTGAAGGCTCAAGGCGAAGGCTCGTTCCTCCATCTGGACGCATGTTAGACATAGGTGAAGGCACAGCAGCACAGGCTCATGCACTGCATCGACTCTCTAGACTCCCTGAAGGCTCACTGCAAGGCGAAGGCTCGTTCCTCCACCTGGACGCATGTTAGACATAGGTGAAGGCACAGCTGCACAGGCTCATGCACTGCACCCACTCTCTAGACTCCCTGAAGGCTCACTGCAAGGCGAAGGTTCGTTCCTCCATCTGGATGCATGTTAGACATAGGTGAAGGCACAGCTGCACAGGCTCATGCACTGCATCGACTCTCTAGACTCCCTGAAGGCTCACTGCAAGGCGAAGGCTCATTCCTCCATCTGGACGCATGTTAGACATAGGTGAATGCACAGCTGCACAGGCTCATGCACTGCATCCACGTTCTAGACTCCCTGAAAACACAGCTGCACAGGCTCATGCACTGCATCCGCGTTCAAGACTCCCTGAAGGCTCACTGCAAGGCGAAGGCTCGTTCCTCCATCTGGACGCATGTTAGACATAGGTGAAGGCACAGCTGCTCAGGCTCATGCACTGCATCCACTCTCTAGACTCCCTGAAGGCTCACTGCAAGGTAAAGGCTCGTTCCTCCATCTGGACGCATGTTAGACATAGGTGAAGGCACAGCTGCACAGGCTCATGCACTGCATCCACATTCTAGAATCCCTGAAGGTTCACTGCAAGGCGAAGGCCCGTTCCTCCATCTGGACGCATGTTAGACATAGGTGAAGGCACAGCTGCACAGGCTCATGCACTGCATCCACATTCTAGACTCCCTGAAGGTTCACTGCAAGGCGAAGGCTCGTTCCTCCATCTGGACGCATGTTAGACATAGGTGAAGGCACAGCTGCACAGGCCCATGCACTGCACCCACTCTCTAGACTCCCTGAAGGCTCACTGCAAGGCGAAGGCTCGTTCCTCCATCTGGACGCATGTTAGACATAGGTGAAGGCACAGCTGCACATGCTCATGCACTGCATCCACTCTCTAGACTCCCTGAAGGCTCACTGCAAGGCGAAGGCTCGTTCCTCCATCTGGACGCATGTTAGACATAGGTGAAGGTACAGCTGCTCAGGCTCATGCACTGCATCCACTCTCTAGACTCCCTGAAGGCTCACTGCAAGGCGAAGGCTCGTTCCTCCATCTGGACGCATGTTAGACATAGGTGAAGGCACAGCTGCACAGGCTCATGCACTGCATCCACGTTCTAGACTCCCTGAAGGTTCACTGCAAGGCGAAGGCTCGTTCCTCCATCTGGACGCATGTTAGACATAGGTGAAGGCACAGCTGCACAGGCTCATGCACTGCATCCACGTTCTAGACTCCCTGAAGGCTCACTGCAAGGCGAAGGCTCGTTCCTCCATCTGGACGCATGTTAGACATAGGTGAAGGCACAGCTGCACAGGCTCATGCACTGCATCAACTCTCTAGACTTCCTGAAGGCTCACTGCAAGGCGAAGGCTCGTTCCTCCATCTGGACGCATGTTAGACATAGGTGAAGGCACAGCTGCACAGGCTCATGCACTGCATCGACTCGCTAGACTCCCTGAAGGCTCACTGCAAGGCGAAGGCTCGTTCCTCCATCTGGACGCATGTTAGACATAGGTGAAGGCACAGCTGCACAGGCTCGTGCACTGCATCCACTCTCTAGACTCCCTGAAGGCTCACTGCAAGGCGAAGGCTCGTTCCTCCATCTGGACGCATGTTAGACATAGGTGAAGACACAGCTGCACAGGCTCATGCACTGCATCAACTCTCTAGACTTCCTGAAGGCTCACTGCAAGGCGAAGGCTCGTTCCTCCATCTGGACGCATGTTAGACATAGGTGAAGGCACAGCTGCACAGGCTCATGCACTGCATCGACTCGCTAGACTCCCTGAAGGCTCACTGCAAGGTGAAGGCTCGTTCCTCCATCTGGACGCATGTTAGACATAGGTGAAGGCACAGCTGCACAGGCTCATGCACTGCATCCACGTTCTAGACTCCCTGAAAACACAGCTGCACAGGCTCATGCACTGCATCCGCGTTCTAGACTCCCTGAAGGCTCACTGCAAGGCGAAGGCTCGTTCCTCCATCTGGACGCATGTTAGACATAGGTGAAGGCACAGCTGCTCAGGCTCATGCACTGCATCCACTCTCTAGACTCCCTGAAGGCTCACTGCAAGGTAAAGGCTCGTTCCTCCATCTGGACGCATGTTAGACATAGGTGAAGGCACAGCTGCACAGGCTCATGCACTGCATCCACATTCTAGACTCCCTGAAGGTTCACTGCAAGGCGAAGGCCCGTTCCTCCATCTGGACGCATGTTAGACATAGGTGAAGGCACAGCTGCACAGGCTCATGCACTGCACCCACTCTCTAGACTCCCTGAAGGCTCACTGCAAGGCGAAGGCTCGTTCCTCCATCTGGACGCATGTTAGACATAGGTGAAGGCACAGCTGCACAAGCTCATGCACTGCACCCACTCTCTAGACTCCCTGAAGGCTCACTGCAAGGCGAAGGCTCGTTCCTCCATCTGGACGCATGTTAGACATAGGTGAAGGCACAGCTGCACATGCTCATGCACTGCATCCACTCTCTAGACTCCCTGAAGGCTCACTGCAAGGCGAAGGCTCGTTCCTCCATCTGGACGCATGTTAGACATAGGTGAAGGTACAGCTGCTCAGGCTCATGCACTGCATCCACTCTCTAGACTCCCTGAAGGCTCACTGCAAGGCGAAGGCTCGTTCCTCCATCTGGACGCATGTTAGACATAGGTGAAGGCACAGCTGCACAGGCTCATGTACTGCATCCACGTTCTAGACTCCCTGAAGGTTCACTGCAAGGTGAAGGCTCGTTCCTCCATCTGGACGCATGTTAGACATAGGTGAAGGCACAGCTGCACAGGCTCATGCACTGCATCCACGTTCTAGACTCCCTGAAGGTTCACTGCAAGGCGAAGGCTCGTTCCTCCATCTGGACGCATGTTAGACATAGGTGAAGGCACAGCTGCACAGGCTCATGCACTGCATCCACGTTCTAGACTTCCTGAAGGCTCACTGCAAGGCGAAGGCTCGTTCCTCCATCTGGACGCATGTTAGACATAGGTGAAGGCACAGCTGCACAGGCTCATGCACTGCATCGACTCTCTAGACTTCCTGAAGGCTCACTGCAAGGCGAAGGCTCGTTCCTCCATCTGGACGCATGTTAGACATAGGTGAAGGTACAGCTGCACAGGCTCATGCACTGCATCGACTCGCTAGACTCCCTGATGGCTCACTGCAAGGCGAAGGCTCGTTCCTCCATCTGGACGCATGTTAGACATAGGTGAAGGCACAGCTGCACAGGCTCGTGCACTGCATCCACTCTCTAGACTCCCTGAAGGCTCACTGCAAGGCGAAGGCTCGTTCCTCCATCTGGACGCATGTTAGACATAGGTGAAGGCACAGCTGCACAGGCTCATGCACTGCATCAACTCTCTAGACTTCCTGAAGGCTCACTGCAAGGCGAAGGCTCGTTCCTCCATCTGGACGCATGTTAGACATAGGTGAAGGCACAGCTGCACAAGCTCATGCACTGCATCGACTCGCTAGACTCCCTGAAGGCTCACTGCAAGGTGAAGGCTCGTTCCTCCATCTGGACGCATGTTAGACATAGGTGAAGGCACAGCTGCACAGGCTCATGCACTGCATCCACGTTCTAGACTCCCTGAAAACACAGCTGCACAGGCTCATGCACTGCATCCGCGTTCTAGACTCCCTGAAGGCTCACTGCAAGGCGAAGGCTCGTTTCTCCATCTGGACGCATGTTAGACATAGGTGAAGGCACAGCTGCTCAGGCTCATGCACTGCATCCACTCTCTAGACTCCCTGAAGGCTCACTGCAAGGTAAAGGCTCGTTCCTCCATCTGGACGCATGTTAGACATAGGTGAAGGCACAGCTGCACAGGCTCATGCACTGCATCCACATTCTAGACTCCCTGAAGGTTCACTGCAAGGCGAAGGCCCGTTCCTCCATCTGGACGCATGTTAGACATAGGTGAAGGCACAGCTGCACAGGCTCATGCACTGCACCCACTCTCTAGACTCCCTGAAGGCTCACTGCAAGGCGAAGGCTCGTTCCTCCATCTGGACGCATGTTAGACATAGGTGAAGGCACAGCTGTACAGGCTCATGCACTGCACCCACTCTCTAGACTCCCTGAAGGCTCACTGCAAGGCGAAGGCTCGTTCCTCCATCTGGACGCATGTTAGACATAGGTGAAGGCACAGCTGCACATGCTCATGCACTGCCTCCACTCTCTAGACTCCCTGAAGGCTCACTGCAAGGCGAAGGCTCGTTCCTCCATCTGGACGCATGTTAGACATAGGTGAAGGTACAGCTGCTCAGGCTCATGCACTGCATCCACTCTCTAGACTCCCTGAAGGCTCACTGCAAGGCGAAGGCTCGTTCCTCCATCTGGACGCATGTTAGACATAGGTGAAGGCACAGCTGCACAGGCTCATGTACTGCATCCACGTTCTAGACTCCCTGAAGGTTCACTGCAAGGCGAAGGCTCGTTCCTCCATCTGGACGCATGTTAGACATAGGTGAAGGCACAGCTGCACAGGCTCATGCACTGCATCCACGTTCTAGACTCCCTGAAGGCTCACTGCAAGGCGAAGGCTCGTTCCTCCATCTGGACGCATGTTAGACATAGGTGAAGGCACAGCTGCACAGGCTCATGCACTGCATCAACTCTCTAGACTTCCTGAAGGCTCACTGCAAGGCGAAGGCTCGTTCCTCCATCTGGACGCATGTTAGACATAGGTGAAGGCACAGCTGCACAGGCTCATGCACTGCATCGACTCGCTACACTCCCTGAAGGCTCACTGCAAGGCGAAGGCTCGTTCCTCCATCTGGATGCATGTTAGACATAGGTGAAGGCACAGCTGCACAGGCTCGTGCACTGCATCCACTCTCTAGACTCCCTGAAGGCTCACTGCAAGGCGAAGGCTCGTTCCTCCATCTGGACGCATGTTAGACATAGGTGAAGGCACATCTGCACAGGCTTGTGCACTGCATCCACTCTCTAGACTCCCTGAAGGCTCACTCCAAGGCGAAGGCTTGTTCCTCCATCGGGACGCATGTTAGACATAGGTGAAGGCACAGCTGCACAGGCTCATGCACTGCATCCACTCTCTAGATTCCCTGAAGGCTCACTACAAGGCGAAGGCTCGTTCCTCCATCTGGACGCATGTTAGACATAGGTGAAGGCACAGCTGCACATGCACTGCATCCACTCTCTAGACTCCCTGAAGGCTCACTGCAAGGCGAAGGCTTGTTCCTCCATCTGGACGCATGTTAGACATAGGTGAAGGCACAGCTGCACAGGCTCATGCACTGCATCCACTCTCTAGACTCCCTGAAGGCTCACTGCAAGGCGAAGGCTCGTTCCTCCATCTGGACGCATGTTAGACATAGGTGAAGGCAGAGCTGCACAGGCTCATGCACTGCATCCACTCTCTAGACTCCCTGAAGGCTCACTGCAAGGCGAAGGCTCGTTCCTCCATCTGGACGCATGTTAGACATAGGTGAAGGCACAGCTGCACAGGCTCATGCACTGCATCCACTCTCTAGACTCCCTGAAGGCTCACTGCAAGGCGAAGGCTCGTTCCTCCATCTGGACCCATGTTAGACATAGGTGAAGGCACAGCTGCACAGGCTCATGCACTGCATCCACTCTCTAGACTCCCTGAAGGCTCACTGCAAGGCGAAGGCTCGTTCCTCCATCTGGACGCATGTTAGACATAGGTGAAGGCAGAGCTGCACAGGCTCATGCACTGCATCCACTCTCTAGACTCCCTGAAGGCTCACTGCAAGGCGAAGGCTCGTTCCTCCATCTGGACGCATGTTAGACATAGGTGAAGGCACAGCTGCACAGGCTCATGCACTGCATCCACTCTCTAGACTCCCTGAAGGCTCACTGCAAGGCAAAGGCTCGTTCCTCCATCTGGACGCATGTTAGACATAGGTGAAGGCACAGCTGCACAGGCTCATGCACTGCATCCACTCTCTAGACTCCCTGAAGGTTCACTGCAAGGCGAAGGCTCGTTCCTCCACCTGGACGCATGTTAGACATAGGTGAAGGCACAGCTGCACAGGCTCATGCACTGCATCCACATTCTAGACTCCCTGAAGGCTCACTGCAAGGCGAAGGCTCGTTCCTCCATCTGGACACATGTTAGACATAGGTGAAGGCACAGCTGCACAGGCTCATGCACTGCATCCACTCTCTAGACTCCCTGAAGGCTCACTGCAAGGCGAAGGCTCGTTCCTCCATCTGGACGTATGTTAGACATAGGTGAATGCACAGCTGCACAGGCTCATGCACTGCATCGACTCTCTAGACTCCCTGAAGGCTCACTGCAAGGCGAAGGTTCGTTCCTCCATCTGGATGCATGTTAGACATAGGTGAAGGCACAGCTGCACAGGCTCATGCACTGCATCCACGTTCTAGACTCCCTGAAGTCACAGCTGCACAGGCTCATGCACTGCATCCACTCTCTAGACTCCCTGAAGGCTCACTGCAAGGCGAAGGCTCGTTCCTCCATCTGGACACATGGTAGACATAGGTGAAGGCACAGCTGCACATGCCATTCCCGGCCTCCACTCCCTAGACTCCTTGAAGGCTCACTGCAAGGCGAAGGCTCGTTCCTCCATCTGGACGCATGTTAGACATAGGTGAAGGCACAGCTGCACAGGCTCATGCACTGCATCCACTCTCTAGACTCCTTGAAGGCTCACTGCAAGGCGAAGGCTCGTTCCTCCATCTGGACGCATGTTAGACATAGGGTGACCAGAAATCAGGCAGAATGGAAACTAACGTTACTAGTGTGGAAAATGATCGGTTAATTCTTTTCTCAGGAATGGTAGGGCAGTGATAATGGAACATGCTTTATCACAAAAAGCACTTTTTTTAGCTAATAGGGAAACTAGAGAAAACAGAGGACCAGCGAGAGGGTATTTCTCTGTTGGGGTCTTTGTTAGCAAGCAGACAATAGTGTTCCGTCACTGCTGCAGTCTCTAAACTGGGGCTCCTAAAAATACTCCATTGGCATAGTCAAGTGAGATTTAATAAATTCACTCAGAGTCTGGACCTGGTAACGTATAGAAGGATGCCATGTAGGTTGTAATAAAAGTGTGTATGTGGTCTGTACTGTTGGAAAGGCTTTGTCTCTGTGTTATAACTTCAATAATGTATTTGATCATGTGTTTATCCCTCACCAACTAAGACATTTTTTAAAATTTGTATTAAGCAGAAAAGATGATCCAACTCGTAGACCAATGTATCAGTTATTACAAACAAGTCATGATTCATGAGGTTTTGGGAGGATAGCTCAGGGGCAACGTGCTCACCTTGGAAGCAAGACAACACGTAGGTGCGATCCTCGTGTCCACGCTTAGAAACCTCTGAGTATTAAGCTTGTTATAAATAACCAATTATTATAATGATATGATTCGTGATAGACTAAAGCAGAAGCAAGCCGACATGTACACATGTTTTGCACCCCCAGTGCTTCTCATGGGGTAAATGTATGACATTGAGCAAAAGGCAAATGATTATCCTACTAATGACAAGACGTTTCTAAATAAACAATAGGAACTGGGCCAAAAAATACATTGCTAAGTGACTGTAGAGCAATCCAATTGCTTCCAAGAATCATTTCTCCTCGGACTGTGAAACTGCCTTATCTATGATTACATTTCTATGGCTATCACATTTCTTAGCAAATGACGAATATTTAAAGTCCATATCCAATAACTATGAAGACAACAGACAATAACATTTCGAAAT
Source organism: Ambystoma mexicanum (assembly GCF_040938575.1). Lineage (NCBI taxonomy): Eukaryota > Metazoa > Chordata > Amphibia > Caudata > Ambystomatidae > Ambystoma > Ambystoma mexicanum. The sequence goes on along the minus strand of NC_090933.1, from coordinate 1,388,955,672 downwards.
AAGAGTCTGTAAGTAGCAAACAGAAAAAATTATGAACGTTTTGTGCAACCATAATGTTCCTTTAATACCGTTTTTTTATTGCATTTCATAGGTTTTTATTAGTGCAACTCAACCATAATGTCACGTTAACAAACCTTATTCAGTGATTACATATATAGTCCAAAGAAATATTGAACTTGCACTATCTAAACCACACAAATACCTTACAACAGGGCAAACCAAATAATAACAGACACATAAATCACACTTCTCGGTGTGCCTGTCTGATAAGGAGGTTTAGTAACTTTAGTCTCAGAAAAATAGCAGAGCCCAGTGCTGGATACCTTCTATGCTGCGGATGCTTTGGGCATCCGATTGGACCATGTCAACATCTTTTATGAATTCCCACATGTCACCATAGGTCATGGATTTGCTTGAAAGTGCTCTGGCATTTCAAACATGTGTATGGCCTCACCTCTGTGTAATGGTTTTGTGATGTAGTAGTAGGTCACGCTTGTGCTTGAAAGCCCTATCACATTCAGGACATACATACGATTTACCCCCAGTGTGATTCCTCTGATGTATCAATAGATGACTTTTGACCTTGAAACACTTATTATATTCAGAACAAATCTATAATTTCTCATATCACAGGTTGATCATCTTGCTTGAAAGCCTTATCACATTGAGGACATGTATATGTTTTCTCCCCCACTGTGATTTCTCTCATGTTTTAAAAGATGACAGATGTGTGGAGAACCGTGTTCAATCTGTGCTATTTCCTTGATTACATGTGCTCTATACACCAAGCGGTTGTGTAATTCGAGCAAAGGCAGTTGATTGTTGTGTGAGCAGCTCCACTGAACATGCATCAGTGCTTAGGTGTGTCCGTCAATGAGTGATTGTCCGTTCTTTTATGAACATCTTTGCTCACAATGGAGACACTGGAACACCAATAACGCTTCAAAATACTGACTAGAGTATTGCAGTTTGAGATTTCTCAGCTCAAATGTTTTTAGTGAAGGAAGAAAACACCTGACATGTTCAGGAGCATGACTATATAACGAACACCATCTCATTAGGGGGAACTGAAAACGGAGTCCACCTACAAGCATTTGTCGTAGTCCTGATGAAGGTCATTGTCAACAACCGTATGAAGGGATACATGGGATATAGGTGCACCCAGTAATTACAGGCCGAAACACAAAGTGTCGACATTTTTTTGAAAAATCCCCTTAAATTATATTTTATTTATTTATTTTATTGGGCATTAATAAGGTACTTATACAACAAAAACAATGTTTCAAAGTGCCACATGGCAGGAGGGAAAGGGAACAAGTGAACAAGCAAAACATTAACATTGACAAGAATAAATCATAAAAATAACAGCGGTCCTCCTAGGCCTTGTGACATTCGGATCGAGCAAGTTGAGAGAGAGAGAGAGATAGATAGAGAGAAGTGGTAGGGGCGGGGATAATGTCATGATCACAGCAAAAGTTCCGACAATTGCGTCCAAAAAGAATTGGTCTTCAATCTACCATTCGTGGATGTTAAGAAAAAAACAACTCAGGTCAGTGTTAGGTATGGGCAGTACTTCCCGACACTCAACAGGGCTGCCTGGTTTATGCTGGTAGAAGGCGCAGTGTAGGTCTAGTTGTTTTCTCTCTCCTCCTATTTAAGCCCCTCCCCTCGAGCTTTCCCTGCTTCGCGTTCGGAAAGAATCCAGTCAACGCTTGCCGCTGTCCAGCTTTAGGTCCTGTCACGTTCCAGCGCCACTTGTTACGCTCCCCTTTTCTGTCATTTTGGTTCCCTCTTCAGTCCTTACTGTTTCCCTTAGTTCCCTGCAATTTCTACAAATTCCAGGCACGGAATCTTCCACAGTCGGTGTTTGGAACTCTCGTCACAGACTTCGTTCCAGTCACTCCTTTAGCCCCGTCATTTTCCAGTCACGGAACGACTTCCAAAATTCAAGAGTTTCCTGTCAGAAATCTTTCGCAAGTACCTTGGCTCTTATTTTCTGAAGTATTACAACATTTCCTAATATATTGTGAAGTTCAGTGTTACGTTGTAAATCAGTTACTGAGCATTTGTTGCGCGTAACGTATGGAGCTGGATTGCGCTTCATAGCTGCTGAGTTTTCCTTAGCTTGGATCTTAGTTTGGCGTTTGTTCTTTACATGTTGTTTTGAGTTTGCCACAAGCCGTGTATGGCAGGTTGCCGTATGCTTTTCCACTTATTTCCAAAGGCTTGGTGTGTTTCCTGATGTGAATTCGTTTTCAGGTTGAGGTGCCCATGTATGCGTGGGCGTAGAAATTCCCCTCACACTTTAGGTACTCCCAAATTTCCCAGTCCTAATTCCAGTCACTTCAGTCCGGCGCAGTTGTCTTGGCTTCACACTCTTATCAGTCGTGTGATAATTTGTGCGCTGTACCTTTCCAGTTTATTGAACATTAGTGAAAATTTCCTACCTGGCTACCTTAGTTAGCACCATCTCCCCTCTTCAGAACTAGCGCCCCTGCACCTAGCAGGATGGAGAGCTAACAACATAAATTCCCAAGGTAATTAGAAAAAGCTGAAGTGTTATATTAGAGTGTAGAATTAGTTTACACTCCATAGAAGCGCTAATCAAAATTCTTAGAAGTCTCTTGTGTTTGTCCTAGGAACTCATTTTTGTATGGTTGAAGAGAGGATTGGGAGCTACACCAATGAGAAGAACTGTGTTACGTAGTTCCATCGTGAGTGTCCCCGCAGAGTCCAGGTAAGCGTTACAGATAAGTGCAGAAGGGTCCAACCAGGGTGGAAGTGCCAATTGTGCCTGTTGAAGAGGCAGCAGGTAAGTGAAAGGTCAGAGGAAACCAGTGAGGGGGAGGTCAACCGTTGACCAGTGCAAGCCTGAGACAAGCACCCAACAGGCAGGTGTGGGCCCAAAGGCAAGTGCAGGGGGGCCGATGTTGGTGGCGATTGGGCAGATGGTCAGTAGCCTGTTGGACTATAAAGGGACCTGGCCGCCAATCCTAGCGACTGTGGGATGGTTAGCACAGGAGAGGGAAGGAGGAAGAGAAGAGGAAAGTCTTGAGGAGTTTGCGGAACTTGAGAAGATCCAGTTCAAGACGGAGAGAGGGAGAGTGTTCCAAAGGAGGGAGCCAGCTGAGAAGAGAGATCGGCTGAGATTTTAGGGCTGGAGAGAAACGGTCCCTGGTATTGAGGCCATAGATAAGTCTCACAGCCCTGTTTTGGATTAGCTGGAGAGGGCGGAGGGAAGAGAGTGGCAGATTAAGGAAGAGGCTATTACAGTAGTCCAGTCTGGAGAGGAGCAGTGCTCTAGATACATTGGGCCTAATTAAAACCCTGCCAGTCCGGTAACAACAGTGCCGGTAAGCCTACCGGCACTGTTGTTACCGGAACGGCAGAGTACAAGATTGCAGGGTGGGTGCCTTTCCGCCCGTCAGGTCTGACGTGGCGGGCGGAAAGGCACCCGCTTGCAGACTTACATGGAAACACCGGCACTGTTGTTAACAGTGCCAGTGATTCCATCATCCCCATTACCATTGAGTCCTATGGGACTGGAATGGGAACTCACTATTTCCGGTGCCTGGCCGGACAGACCGCCGGGGCTGTAATGCCCCGGTAATTCCCCATGGCCAGGTGCCAGAAAAAATGCACAACTCTGGCGGCAGCCTGACGGTTTTACCGGCACGGCTACCGCCGGAGTTGTAAAGAGGCCCATTGAGCGTCTGGGGGAAGGTGAGGAAAGGCAGAATGTCTCTAGAAGGTCAAGTTGAAAGTGGGCCTTTGTGGCAAGGTCCACGATTTGAGGAATGAAGGAGAGCGAGAGTCGAAGATGATCCTAAGGTTTCTGGCTTCAGTGGAAGGAGAAGGCGATCCCATAGAGGGTGGCCAGAGTGCAGGGGTGGGGAAGAGGCATTAAGACAGAAATTGTTAGAAGTGCACCAGGAATGGATAGCGGACAGGCAGTCAGGGATGGTAGAGGAGGAGAAAAGAGAGGAGGAGGGGAGCTTGAAGAACGGCTGTGTGTCATCTGCGTAACACTAAGTGGGGAGAGAAAGCGGAGATCAGGTGAGCAAGAGGATAGAACCTTGGGAAACACCACAAGTGGAGAGGGAGGTGGAGGAGGAGAAAGAGGCCAGGATAACCTGGGAGGGGTGGTCAGAGAGGAAGGAAGTCACCCAATCCAGTGCCCAGTCTGCGATACCTATGGTATATTGGAGCCGCCTTATGAGAATAGAGTTGTTGACCGTGTCAAAGGCGGAGAAGAGGTCAAAGAGAAAGAAAACAGCAGGAGAGTTAGAGTCAAGATTTGTGAGCAGTTCTTCACGGGTGTTCAGGAGCGCAGCTTCGTACCTCTGGATGCTCAGAATCCAGATTGATAGTCATGTAAACAACCAAAATGCTCGGTATGTTGTGTCAGTTGGGGGAAGACCAACTTCTGTGGGAGTTTCCCCATCGAAGGGTGTAATAGAGATAGGGCGGTAGTTGGCCAGACACGAGGAGTCAGCGGAGGGCTTTCTTAGAAGGGGATGCACAAGGGAGTGCTTGAGAGAAGAAGGGAAAGAGCCAGTGGCTAGAGAATGGTTGCAGAAATCAGCGAGAGCCGGAGCAAGGGAGGAGATGTTGTCCTTGATATGATATGGCATTTGTAACGCGCCTATACACAAGTGTTTCAAGGCGCGACGAGGTGGGGGGGAAACAAGGGGAAGACAGACAACGATCCTACTAGGCCAGGTATCATTCAGACCGCGCAAGTGCAGGGGTAGGGGAAGGGGAAAAAGTGCAAGGGGAAGGGGAGGGGGGGGGAGTGCAGTACAAGTAAGTAGAATAAAAATAAATAAATAAATAGGGCCAGCTGGTGGCAAGTGCAAGGTAGGTGCAGGCAAGTGCTGGGAAGGGGGGCTGTAGGGATACAGAGACAGTCCCGCAGTGCAGGGGATGCAATGCCAGGGAGGCAGTGCAAGTGGAGAGTGGCTGGGCCCAGGACCGAGGTTGGTGAGAGTGGCCCAGTTGCAGATTCAGTGCAATTTCAGTGTAGAATTTAGCAGGGGAGAGGGACAGAGAAGGCAGAGGCAAAGAGGAAGGTTTTGAGGTGCTTCCAGAACCGGAGATGGTTCTCCTCAAGTTTCAGGGAGGCAGGAAGGCTGTTCCAGAGGGAGGCCCCTGCCGCGGAGAGAGATCTACCCCCAGCTCGTTGCTTTGAGAAGCGGCTGGCCCTGAGGGAGTTGGAGACGGATGAGCGAAGGGCTCGGGAAGGAAGATATTTAGGGAGAGCCCCAGGCCCCAGAAGGCCTTGTGGATAATGCAGAGGGTTTTGAACTTAATCCTCGCAGCCACTGGGAGCCAGTGTAGAGATTTCCGTCCTGGAGAGATACGGTCCCTGGGCTTGAGGCCAAGGACAAGTCTTGCAGTTCTGTTCTGGATGAGTTGCAGAGGGTGGAGAGTGGAGGCAGGCAGATTAAGATAGAGGCTTTTACAGTAGTCCAGCTTCGAGAGAACCAGGGCTCGGGAGACAGTGAGCTTCTGGGGGAAGGAGAGGAAGGTAAGAATACCTCTGAGGAGGTGCAGCTGGAAGTGTGACTTCTTAGAGACGTCAGATATGTGAGGAGAGGAGAGTGTAGAGTCGAAGATGACCCCGAGGTTTTTAGCCTTGCAGGTAGGAGCGGGGAGAGGGCCAAGAGAGGCAGGCCAGAGAGCTGCAGGGAAGGAGGGAGTGGGTGTGCCAATTAGTAGAATCTCAGTCTTACTGGCATTAAGGCAGAGGTCATTGGCGGCACACCATACCTGGATAGCAGACAGACAGTCAGAGATGAGGGAAGGAGAGGAGGAGGCCGAGGGCAGCCTGCAAATGAGCTGGGTATCGTCCGCATAGCACTGAAAGTTGGGGCAGAGGGCGGCGATGCAGTGGGCAAGGAGTGACAGGTACTGGTTGAAAAGCCAGGGAGAGAGATTAGGTCCCTGGGGAACACCACAGGTGGAGAAGAAGACCTCAGAGAGGAAGGACCCAAGTTGGACCAGGGAGGGTCGATTGGAAAGGAAAGAAGTCAGCCACGCCAGAGCCTGACCAGTGATACCCAGGTTATCACGGAGACGGTTGAGCAGGATGGCATGGTTGACAGTATCAAAGGCAGAAGAGAGATCGAGCAAAATGAGAACACAAGGAGTGTTAGAATCAAGGTTGGAGAGTAAGTCTTCACGGATGTTCAGGAGAGCAGTTTCCGTGCTTCTGGCAGCTCTGAAGCCAGACTGATGGTCATGAAGGCTACCAACAGATTCAGCATGGAGGTTAAGCTGGGAGATGGCCAGTTTCTCCAGTAGCTTGCCCAGGAAGGGAGTGATGGAGATTGGGCGATAGTTAGCCGAGCAGGAGGGGTCGGAAGAGGGCTTCTTAAGAAGAGGGTGCACAAGGGAGTGCCAGGGCGGGAGCCAGGGAGTCGATGTGGTCCTTGATAGTTTTGGAGGAACAGGGGTGAACCTATTTAGACAAGACTTTCATAGATCGGACTTGTCTGGAGACCTCGTCAGCAGAAAAAAGGGGAAAGGCAGAGAAGGAGGGAGGAGGGGTGGCTGCAGAAGGGCCAGAGGAAGAGCAGGGAAGAGGGGGGCGTGATAGGAGGAGAGTGAGGACAGGATGAAAGACTAATTGGTTGATCAGGTGAGTCATGCCCCGATTCTAAATAACCCTGATATTGGTTGAGAGTTGCTCTTGCAAGATCAAAACGCCCAGGGTAAGGTTAATTAACCACGGGTAAGGTTAAAACATGCCTGGGGTATTGTCTTCCTCCCTAGTGGGATTTTTCCACTCCGGTAGACAATCTTTGGAAACTGGCCAGGCCACGCCACCCGTAGGGCCGCCGGCATATGAGATGTACGTAAAATATGGTATAGGGGCGATAATGTTTTGTGAGATTTGGCATAGGCAAACCAGACACAAAGAGGATTTACAATGGCCAAAACATGGGAGTTATGAGATGTCGCGCATAGATTATTTGGAATCGATATTGTTAAAGAAGAAAGCACGCCCTGCGACATTTGACGTCATTAGAGACTGGTGAGGAAGGAAGCTATGCTCCGTTTGAAAAGCAGAGAGAAAAATGCGTGCAGGCACAAGTCAAGAACAGAAAGAGTGAAAGAGCAGGATGAAAAGGAATGGGATGACAATTTAAGAAAGACAGACAGATGTGTTCAGATGGGAGTAGACAAAATATATCCACAAATAACTAATTAATAAAATATTAACTGAGAAAAGACAAGAACGCCCAAAAAAGGAGACTGATAGAATTACATCAGTGCCCATTGCCCAACCCCTCCCTGTTGCTCAGGCCCCATTACAGCCACAGATCATACAGCCGCAGCAACCACTCCCCGTTCCCGTAGTTCCATCCGCACCCCCCCCCTAGAAATCCCCTTTCCCCCTCCGCCCATTGAACCTGAACTCACTGTAACAAGAGAAGACGAAATGGGAAGAGAGGGGACGGCACAAAGTGAATGTACTAGGGTAACGCATAGCACGGTCAGCAAGGAGAGAAGAAAGGAACTGAAAGAACAGGCAGAAATGTATATAGATGGAAATGATGAGACATCGACGCTGGATTCGATGTATGATTTTAGGAGGACTGGTGAAAAACAGGCATTGTTGGAATGCATGGGAGAATATTTAATGGAGAGATGGAAGCAGTTGATTGGAATGGTACCACCGCAGAAGTTGCAGGATTTGAATGCTTTTGCACGATTGAGAGAGAGAGATGCAGATATAAAAGAACATGTGGACAGGCTTTTTGAATTTAAAAATGAACTTTATGTTGCTGAAATGTTTTCTATGCCAGGGTATAGGAACAAAGACATGAGAAGGGAAAGGAAAGAGGCGGTACCATATGTGCAGCAGCGATTTCTTCCGCCGTCAAGACAGGCTAGTGAGAAAATGAAAATAGTCATGCGGGAGGCGCTAAAATGGATTACAGATCCTAGTGTTCCCACAATGGAGGTGCATGAAACATTCGATCAATATACATTGCCAATGAAGAGAAAAACACTGCAGGTAATGGTTGAATATTTGCAGAATAGAGATATAGAAAATAAACAGGCTACACCCCCCCCCCCAAACTGATTGCAATATATAAGAGGGCTATTGAACGTAAAACGGGAGAAACAGCCTTATCGCTTGACTTAGCAATAGTATTGCATATGAGGGAGGGAGGAGGAAAAGTAAGTGCAGTATTCCCCATGAGGGAGGTCCCACCTACCTTTGTGCCAAAAGTAGAAATTCCTGCATCAGGTAATCAACCAGCACAGGTAACAGAAGCGCCTTATACAGCACAGTATGTACATGTTCCTTTCTCCAGACAAGAGGTGAATAATATAAAACAAACGATTCCTGACTTGAGGAAGAATCTGGCAGGATTCTATAAAGAAATAGAGTCCTATTTGAGATCGTCCATTTTTACTATGAACGATATTGACCTAATATTCCCAGTAATTTTGCCAGCAGACATAAGGAAGCAAATAAGAAAAATAAATGATCAGGATAGTTTTGGTGACACATAGGAGAAGTTAGCGGAAGAAGATGCAAACAGAAAAGCAGGCGAGAACCCATCGCCAAATATGGCAGCATTACCAGGACGGATAATACAAACATTGAAGGAGATAGTTCCAGAAAAAAGAATTGTATGGGACAAATTAACTGCATGTGTTCAAGGCAAAGATGAGTTAGCAACAGACTATTTCAATAGATTTGAGGAAGTGTTTACAGAGGTCAGTGGGCAGGATGTAAGCACAGAGGCAGGAAAAAGATTATTTGTTGATAAATATGTGAGGGGATTAATACCTCCAATTCAAAATCTGATAATGACATCTGAAAGTGCATGGCAGGCAAAATCATTGAGTGAAGTACTGCATATGGCCCAGTATTATGAGAATAGAGTAAACACAGAAAAAGAGAAGGAGGCGAAAGATAGAGTGTTGCTCCAGCAGGTAGCGGGTCACAATAGAGGAAGAGGGAATGCACACGGGAGGATTAATTCCAACATGCATGGAGGGCCTCTGGGATTAAATCAGTGTGCATATTGTAGGGAAGATGGTCATTGGCGAGCGCAATGCCCACACTTGCAAAACAGAAATGGGTATGGTCAGAGAAGACCGCACAGGGACACCCAGGAACAAATGACAGAATAGGAATAATAATATACAGCAAAACCAGAATAATCAATGAAATGGCAATCGGAATCAGAACCCAGATCAGAGCCAGACCCCTTACAACCAAAATCAAAGTGAACGAAATAAAGGCAGGAGTGGAAAGATTTTTGACACACAACCCAATACATATTATTGTGGTGACTACACATCGGATGATTTATTATTTCCTCAATAGGACAGCCCAAGACAGGGGTCGGAACCAGTGTCTATTCCCGTTAATCAAAAAGGACCCTACGTAGAAATGAAAGTCGGGAATAGAGAGCACAGCTTTCTCGTAGACACAGGTGCACAAAAGTGTTCAATAGACCACCACTTGGTTCCGGAGATACCACTGGGCAGAAGAATATTTCAGTAGGGTTTGCAGGTATGCCAGTAATCAATCCCGTGTCCCAATCAGTACCAGTAACACAAGGACCATTCTCCGAATATTGTCCATTTCTCTTGACCGAGAATTGTGGGGACAATCTATTAGGCTGAAACTTATTGAAAAAACTGAGTGCAATTATCCATTGCACTCCTGATGGAGTGTTGACAATATCACCACAGAATATACCAGTGTCGGAATTTCTGTCCAAGCCTCTGCCAGGGGAGCTGAGTGAAGTACCAGCTTGCATATGGGCAATGAATGACAATGATGTGGGATGCTTGAAAATAGAACCAGTGAAAATTGTTTTGAAAAATAACATTGCCACGTATTCCTCAGTACAAGATTTCGATGGAGGGCGAGAAAGCATTGAAAAATATTGTTTCGATTTGGTAAAATTAAAGGTAGTTGAGGAGATTACAGGTAGCACATGTAACAGCCCCATTCTTCCGGTCTATAAGAAAGGGGGGAATGAGATACCGTATTGTTTCATAATTGATCTACACGCATTGAACAAAGTGGTTAATCCGCAATTCCCATTGGTTCCAGATGTCACCACAATTTTGACAATGATACCTGCCTCGGCAGCATATATTAGCGTGGTAGACCTTAAGAATGCATTTTTCAGCATTCCGGTACACAAGGATAGCAGATACTTATTTGCTTTCACGTTAGGAGGGCGGTCATTCACATTCATGCGCATTCCACAAGGAAATACAGAAAGTCCAAGTATTTACAGCAGAGCATTGCAAGAGCAGTTAGACGTGTTAGAACTACCGGCGGGCTGTGCTCTATTGCGATATAAGATGATTTGTTGATTACTGCTGATACAGAAGAGATACCATTTTGTTGTTATCACACTTAGCAGCGCATGGCCATAAAGCGAGTTTGAAACAATTCCAATATTGTTGAAAGGAGGTGGCCTATTTGGGCTAGCTACTTTCGAGAGAAGGGAGAAGACTGACACCAGAAAGGATAAATAGTATCTCTGGTATGCCTATTCCAAAGACACAGAAAGGTGTCAGAGGCATAATAGGCATGGCTTCCTATTGCCGACAGTGGACAGCGAATTTTGCAATGATTGTGAAACCAATGGGTGGATTGACTAAAAAGGATGCTGTGATGCCTTTGCAGTGGAATGAAGAGTGCCAGAGAGCATTTGATCTGCTCAAAACTGCATTGTGCTCTGCCCCGGTTTTGGGCACACCAAACTATGAAAAAATGTTCAGATTATTTGTGCATGAGAATGAAGGCTGCACGTTGGCTGTTTTAACACAGGAACAAGGTGGAAGAAATAGCTATCGTTTTCTTTCCGTATCCACTTGCCCTAAATCTACCAGTGAGTAATTTGCATTCATTCTCAAAAGTTTCTTGTTCAGTGCAGTTCCTGTGGGCTCTGATGAAGTCACCCTTTGGTATTTTCCTAATCACGGGATTATAATGGCAACTGGTGGAAAATAAAGTTGAGTTTGCCTGTGTACTTTTTCTGAAGGTTTTTGTTTTGAGAGAGTTTTGCGAGATGTAGATATTCAAGTCTAAAAAGTTAATCTCATTTGCACTTGTACTGCCAGTGAATTCAATCCCCATTGTGTTCTGATTTGCTCTCTTTCTAAAATGTTCTAGTCCTTCTTCCTCCCCTTTGCAAATAAGCAGAACGTCGTTTATATACCGCGTCCATAATATCACATTTGATTCATAAGATCACATCGGAAAATGATAATTTGTAAATGTAACATGATAAGCCCTGATTTGAAAAAGACGAGGAGGTCGTCGAAACACGTGTTATCACAAAGGGCACTGTCAAATGCACAACAATATTTAGAATTAAAACCAAAAACACATTGGAACACTGAGGAAAGGGGTCAATTGTCTTCTTTTCTCTGTAAAACGTGGGCGCATGAGAATATGTCAATGTAACTGCAAGAATTTGTTTTTGAAGTTAACGGAGTAGAAGAACCAGATACTCGGTTGTTACTTTCCCATGCGACCCTGAAAAGGCAATCATCTAATACATACAAGGGCGCTGAGGTCCAACTATAGGAAGAAAAAAAAAACAACAGGTTCATCAAAAATTCTGCATAAAAAAAGTTACATGTAAAGTGGGAAAAGGGAACGCATTTGCAGACAGGATTGCAACACAAACTGCCACTGATTTGCATATGAAAATGTTAACAGTACAGTCAGAAGAAGTGCCTTGCATGATAGAAAATGTGATGGCTACTGATAAAGAGATGCAGGCAGAAGGAACTGCTGAGGAGATACAAGAATGGGCTGAGGGCTCTGCAGAATTAGATTTAGAAGGTTGCTAGGTGGACAAGAAAAGTAGAAATTGGATGCTGCCCAACTCCTATGCAACTGCAATGGTCACTATGGCCCACAGTCCCATGCACATTTGTGCAAAGAAGATGATTCAGCATTTAGCTACAGTATGGCAGAACACACACATAAAAAAGAATGCAGAAAGGCTGGTACAGAATTGCATAACGTGTTTGCAACACAATGTTGGAAAAGGAACAGCCACTCCAACAGGTAGCTTTGGCCCACCCTCCATGCCATTCGAGGTGATCCATTTTGATTTTATAGAGATGGAAAGGTGTCAGAACTTGAAATATGTGTTGGTGGTTGTCTGTGCATTCAGTAAATGGGTAGAAGCATATCCACTGAAGGATTGTACTGCCATATGTTGAAGGAGTACTTTTCGTGATTTGGCCTGCCCCGTGCCATATGGTCAGATAATGGCCCACACTTTGTTGGCGCAGTAATGTTACAGATTGATAAACGATTCCACTGCGCCAGACATCCGATGAGTGCTGGGCTTGTCGAGCGCCAGAACGGCATATTGAAAGCAAAAATTAGTAAAATGTGTGCAGGAAACAAGTTACGCTGGACGGATGCATTGCCCCTAGCTTAAATGTGCATGCGCACATCTGTGCAAGCGAGGACTGGGCTCTCCCCCTATGAAATCGTAATGGGGAGGCCTGCTAATGTTTAGTGTGTGCCGCAGCCAAGACGGTTGAATGAGGTAGAATACCCTGTGCTCAGTACATATTGTAACCTGTTGATACAGAAATTGCGTTTGATTCATCAGCAGATGCAGGAGGCTCTTCCCATCAGATACACTGGTCCGGGGCATTCTCTGCAACCAGGCGATTGGATCCTGGTGAACAATTTTGAGAGGAAGTCCTCGCTTGCACCCAGACGGTGTGGGCCCTACCAAGTACTTTTGGCAACGCAGACAGCAGTTCGTGTGGACGGTAGGAAGGCGTGGATACATGCCACGCATACGAAGAAAGTTCCATCGCCATTGAAAGAATTGCATGATCCGGACGACAAGAAAGAGACGGCTGCTCCTGGAGAGAAGGAAATTGTTGCCAGTTCTCTCACGCAGAATCTGTCTGATGCTGACACGAAGCCTGTAAAGATTGCTATAAAGGAGAAAGGGCTAAGAGTGCCCCAACGTTGTCCAGTAGAATCTGCATCACTGCTGGCTGACGCAAAACCTGAATCATCAATTTGGCGCCCACCACCTTTCACTGCACCGCAGGCAGACTCTGAGTCTGAGTCTGGAAGTGCACCCGCACTATTCATCCATCACACAGTGCCAGGAGCAACGCGGTATAATCTGCGGCCTAGAGACAAGAAGTGATCAGATCTTCATTCTATTTTTCTTTGTTGCCTCTGTTTCCCATCACGGATGAAGTGGGAACCGGAGGCCTTGGGGAGAGAGGCGTGGGAGTTGTGCAAACCCGACAGCTCAGGAACGCGGCTCCCCGGTGCTATCTTTGAAAATCCATGTGTAGATCACCCCTCACGGACAAGAGGGGCTCATATGGTAGAAAGGCAATTGATAACTGCTCTGGAGTTCTTTGAGCAATGTGCAGAAGCACGAAAATCTTGCCCAACGTATAGAAATACAGGCTGCCGAGAACTGGCAAAACACTTTGTCGACACTACTGATCTTACTAATAGAACGAGTGCAACGGCAAGAGGTATTCACAACGAACATTGATGGAGAAGAAGACTCAAGAAAAATGCCTGCGCCAGCTTCTGCCCCCTCCTGTACCGATGCTGATAATGTAGTAAATATAGAGACTATAAGATTGCCGAAAAAACAGTATCAAAAGAATTGTATGCTGATCTTAACAATAGTCATGTGCGTTATGAGTATATTAGCACCGATAATGACAGTACTGATATTATGGTATCTAGAAGAGATACATCCATTAGAAGTGTTCTTGCCTATTAGAAATATTTCTGCTAATGAAAGCCCAGTCCATGTAATGTCCTATACTTTGTCCCCAATGGAAGAGAGACACAGGGAAGGATATGGGAATAATTCATTACTTCTGATAATGAACATGACACACTCAATTCTGAGGAAAAACAATTGTTGGGTGTGTACCAACATGGTGGTAAGGGAATAGGTTGGTATGTGCAGCCATTGCCATTGAGTTCTGCATGCTACGCGTCCTTAAGTGCATTATATTATGGGAAATGGAATAAGAGTGAAACGGGTCAATTAGATAGAACAAACATGAGTGAATTCGAGGAGATAGTATTGAAAGCTGTAGGCTGCTCAATATTTCACAAAACTAGGCTAATGACACCAGTAATGATGCCGCAAGATAGACTAAATGTGCCATATAAATCATCTGTAATTACGTTTCATATGAACCCAGAAGGGAATAAGGATACAGTGCCCCCGTCCTATACTGTAAATTACAGTCCACGTTCTGTCCCATTTTGCCTAAGAAAGAAAGGCTCCTACTCAGTAGGGACATACACCAGGTGTATGAACATTGCAATCCTTGAGAAGGAGGAAGAACCAGTGTATGTAGGTGACCCTGTTTATTTCATATGTGGAGAAAAAGCTTATCCCTGGTTGCCTAGAAATTGGGGAGGTACTTGTTATTGGGGATGCTGTTTCCGGGGGTAACAGCAGATATAGCCAAACTATCTAGATCAAGACCACGACATGAATGATTTTGCTATGTCCTCTGCAATTAATCCTCCTTCCTCATCTTACCATTTTGGGGCCAGGCAATAAACTCCTATAACATAAGACAACTGTCCAGAATATTAGAGAAAACGATAAATGGGATAACGGATATATTATACAACATGACGTTGGAGGAAAAAGGGATTAGATTGATGACACTCCGAAACAGGATGGCTCTTGACATAGTTTTGGCTGATCGTGGGGGAGTTTGCAAAATTCTGGGATCATTGCGTTGCGTATTTGTAAGTGACTCCTCCCCTACGATTTTTGAAGCAATAAAAAAGTTGCATGTTTTGAGCTCCGACCTCCATCCCCCAGAAGGTAGTTGGGAATTAAACATACGTTCCTGGTTCTGGGAAATATTATGCTCATGGGGATGACACTATAATTGACGAGGAAGAGTGCAGGAGATTGGAGGATTTAAAGTATTCGTTACTTAAGTAAGGAAAGGGGGGAAATGTATGGGAGGATTGGTCCAAGAGACCCCCCTCCCCTGCATCCTCTCCCCCGGTGAAGTCCATGGCTCGTCAGGGGTCCCCCCTGCCACCAGGGCCCAGGTGGTGGGTGGGGCCGCTGGCTGAAGACATTGACCAAACCTGCTCAATTTAGCTAGGCCCTGGAAACCATTTTGTGTAATAAAGATGGTTTTGAGCCCTGTGCACCGCAGCGCGGCCCCCACCCTTGGAGAGTTTCAATTATCCCTGTGGCCGCAGCTCTCTGGCAGATCCGCTGAGAGCCCGTTCCTACGAACAGACGGACATGAGCTAGTGTTAGATACCAACACTAACATTTCACCTTCCGCAGTGTATCGCTGTTTCCAGCATGACCCGGCCAGCAGGGCCTGGGTGGAAAAGAACCGTAAAATGGTCCCCTGACAAAAGCAGAGTCCCCAAATACTAATGAGCAAACCACCTGTGATGAAACTTTCCTCTTCACGACCTCTCTGATTAAAAACCTGCAACCTCTATACAAATGGCAGAATGTGTGCTTATATGACATTAGGGATGAAGCACCCACATCCCTGTAGCTACACGCAAATAGTAAAAGTGTCCCGGGGGTTTTTGTGTTATGTGCTCCATCGCGAAGACTGCACCCCACGGTCCCGCGCCATAACTGAACTAATGCTGCTAGAGTGCAAAGGAAGACAAATGCAACCATATTGAGAGCTCATGTAAGGGGTGCATGAAAAGGCACCATATGAAGGTCCAAGCTCACTATGTGTCGCTGCCGTCAGCCTTGTTGACGGTTTTGTTCCTGCGTGCTCCACCAACCTTACTACTACCTCACTTACCGCACATGTACAGAAATGTAACAGAATGTTGTGGGTGTTAAATACTTAGCGTATAGACAACATGTGTTAAATGGCCATGTGAAAGGCACTAATAATGTCCAAACATAAGCTTTGAAAAGACTCAATGAGTATTGTATATTATATGAATGTTTATGACTCTTCCACCTAAAGTCTGCAACACACGAGGAAAATACCTTTGTGAGCACATGCAAGGCCATTCCCCCTTCCTCCCAGTGAAGATTGCCAGTTGAAAAAGCAGAGGCCTGTGCTGCTCTGCTCCACCTCCCCCAATTCGGCTGGAGCCGCTTCAAACATTCACATTCCCCCGCAGCACCCAAGGCCACGGCCTGCCACCTGAATTATTTACAACCCAGCAGTAAACCACGGCCTTAAAACACAAATCCAAAGGCGCCCTTTCTTAGGCTCCACGACCCACCGGCTCACCTTAGGTTAATGGCCCCTATAAAATTAGGACACCCAATATTATGGCAACACTACAGGAACACATTCATAATGACTTCTAACGAGACATGATAACCCGGACAGCCATCCCATGCCCTGAGACCCAACCTCGCGACCTATGATGCCCGGTCAACAGGACGATGGTAACCATGTATTGATGTATCGCCAACAGACCCCACTCTAGGTGCATTCCTCCTGTGTTGCATTAACCTGTAGAATAACCTATTGGAAGATTTACCAGGGAAGATAATATTGCAATGTTGAATGACTGTGGTGTGCGTGGCCCTAGGGCAAAAAAGCCAGGAAAGATTCATCACTGACACTGGCCACGGCTGGCACAACAACACCGTCCGGATGAGCCCAGCTGACCTGCCAGGCCCAGCCCAGCCCAACCCACGAGGGTAACCAGTGACGTCCTCCAACCACGGCAAACCACATCGCAGCAGTACCTATAGCTAGTCGTTGCCACCCAATCCCCACGAACTTGTGCCCCCTATAGCATGTAGGTTCTTATGATGCTTTTTGTAAATATATACACCTGTCTTTGCTATTGTCAGACAAAGCACTCTCGGAGTTTGCAGAGTTCTTTGCATGCCCTATTCTGATTGATAAACTCCCATTTAAGCTCACCCGCACTTTGTCCTGGCCTTATTCCCATCCTGGGAGAGTCCATTATTGTCTCTCATTGTGGGGAGGATCGTGCTATCTGGGGGACGCTCGCCTTCAACAGTAAAAGAATTTATGTCAATTAATATTGATGACAATGATGATGATTATAGTAGTATGCAAAGTTCGGAATCAGATACCTGGTCAGAAGAAGATGCAATCTTTGGATGATGTGCTTTAATTACGGCCAAGAGGAGGGTTTGTGAGTCTAGAAATTACCCTTCCATAGCATAAGCGATATATTTTGTTGGCTGAAAACCAACCACATCATATGTTCAGCACTTGTCTGGACAGACTCATCACCATGACCAGAGAGTGTCCATTTTGTAGGAATAGAATCCGCCATTTTTACTAATTTTCGCTTTTTGCTTTCTGTTTAAACTGCCTTGCTGTAAGTGAATTCTATTCCGTTATTGCTCATGTATAGAGCAAGGCCACAAGTTACATGTTGAAACACAGCCAAGGCAACCCAGACAGCAATGCCCGGTCTCCTCCCTCACAAGTCCTTCGAAGTAAGCAACAAGGCATTTAATCACTACGCAGGTGACAGCTAGTCTCGCTGGTGCGGTAGAAACAAACATTAAATGGCTTGAGTTATGCTCTCTTTTACGCCCCCCCCTTCCCCGAACCCCTGCAGATAGAGTTGACCTCTAGCACACGAATAGAAACTAGAAGATAGTGAGGCCTGGAATGTGTCTCTGCCCTGCACGCAGTTTGCTTGTAAGAACAGGAGCATTATGTTCCCAAAAACAAAGAATCATGTCTGCCACTTCACAAATTGCAAACTGTTGCTGAATAAATGTCTGAGGGTGTCATATTCGTCATAATTGTCAATCATCGAAACCATTTTCAAAGGAAATGCATTATGGGCGATATCGAATATGTCACTACTGATAATATGATGATCGTTTTGTATATATGTAACTGTTGTAAGATGCTCGCTCTCTGTCGTCCCTCGGGGTCTGGAGACACACGTTGTGGGACGCGAGACCCAGTCGGCCGACTGAGACTATTTGCTTTGCATTGCAATAAACCCTAGATTTTGGGAATTGAAACTCGTGTCTGGTGTATCAGTTCATGTGTGGTGATTGTGCCTTGTTTCCATACGCGAGGGTCCCCTAGAGGCCACAGAGGAAGTCAGGTAATAGGAGAAGGAATTGGCCCATTCCGGTAAGAACAGAGAGACAGGTCCAGGGGGCCTATAGCTCTCTTTCAGACTCCCCTCAGCCACCTCTGCTTCTTCCCTCATACCAGACTGTCTGGCTGCAATTTAGGAATGGTGTGCCACCAACGATCTCTGCCTTAATGCCAGTAAGACTGAGATCCATCTCATTGGGACACCCGCTCCCTCCTTTCCTTTCTCTCTCTGGCTGCCCACTCTGGGCCCTCTTCCTGTGAGGCTAAGAACCTTGGTGTCATCTTCGATTTCACCCTCTCCTTCTCTCCTCACATCTCTGACGTCTCTAAGAAGTCAAACTATCAGCTGCACCTCCTCAGAGGTATTCTTCTTTTTCTCACTTTCCCCAGAAGCTCACTGTCTCAAGAGCTCTGGTCCTCTCTAGGCTGGACTATTGCAACAGCCTTTTCTAAATCTTCCTGCCTCAACTCTTCAACCTTTACAACTTATCCAGAATAGGACTGCGAGACTTGTCCTTGGCCTCAAGTCCAGGTACTATATATCTCTCCAGCCCTGAAATCTCTTCACTGGCTCCCCATGGCTGCAAGGATCAACTTCAAGACCCTCTGCATTGTCCACAAGGCTTTCTGGGGCCTGGGACCCCTCTACCTCCAACTTTCTCTTCCAAAATATCTTCCTTTTCGAGCTCTCCGCTCATCCACCTCCAACTCTCTGAGGGTCAGACGCTTCTCCAAGCAGAGAGTTGGGGGCGGATCCATCTCCTCTACTGGGGCCTCCCTTTGGAACAGCCTCCCTGCCTCTCTCAAACCTGAGCAGAACCACCTCCAGTTCCGGAAGCAACTCAAGACATTACTTTTCGCTTCTGCTTTCTCTCTTCCTCTCCCCTGCTGATGCACCCGACTGCTCAGCACACTGGTCACCTGGTCACCCTCTGAACTCAGGCCCAGGCACCTGCATCGCTAGTTGCCCTTGCACTGCCACCAGGCTCCCCAGCACTTAAAGGTCTGTATCTGCAACCCTACAGTCCCTTCTCTCTACACTTATGAGCCATCCGCTGGCTGCTCTTGTGAGTTAACTGCACTTCCCCCTCCCGCACCCCCCTGGCACCTCTCTCCTTCCCTCTTCCCTGCACTTGTGCGACCTGAATGACACAAGGCCTAGTAAGATCATTTTGTCCTCCCTTGTCTTGTCACGCCTAGAAATACTTGGGTACGATGTGTTATAAATGCCATATCATATAGATAGTGGCAAGGGTGAGAGAGTAGGAGATATGCCAAACTTGCAGACAAGGCTTTCAAAAGAGGAGTAAGGCTGGCTTTTTTCTTCCACACTTCCAGAGGGGGGGGGGATGGACAGTGTAAAAAATAAAACAATCGCATTTAGGTGTGCCTTCATCCATCTTTGTATTGGCTGTTTAGTTTAACAATCACATTTAGGTGTGCCTTCATGCAGCAGGGTATTGTCTGTTTAGTGATGAATTGCATTTAGGTTGTGCCTTCATGCAGCAGGGTATTGTCTGTTTAGTGTAATAAAATCGCATTTAGGTTGTGCCTTCATGCAGCAGGGTATTGTCTGTTTAGTGATAAATCGCATTTAGGTGTGCCTTCATGCAGCAGGGTATTGTCTGTTTAGTGATAAATCGCATTTAGGTGTGCCTTCATGCAGCAGGGTATTGTCTGTTTAGTGATAAATTGCATTTAGGTTGTACCTTCATGCAGCAGGGTATTGTCTGTTTAGTGATAAATTGCATTTAGGTGTACCTTCATGCAGCAGGGTATTGTCTGTTTAGTGATAAATTGCATTTAGGTTGTACCTTCATGCAGCAGGGTATTGTCTGTTTAGTGATAAATTGCATTTAGGTTGTGCCTTCATGCAGCAGGGTATTGTCTGTTTGGTGATAAATTGCATTTAGGTTGTGCCTTCATGCAGCAGGGTATTGTCTGTTTAGTGATAAATTGCATTTAGGTTGTGCCTTCATCCAGCAGGGTATTGTCTGTTTAGTGATAAATTGCATTTAGGTTGTGCCTTCATGCAGCAGGGTGTTGTCTGTTTTGTGATGAATTGCATTTAGGTTGTGCCTTCATGCAGCAGGGTATTGTCTGTTTAGTGATAAATTGCATTTAGGTTGTGCCTTCATGCAGCAGGGTATTGTCTATTTAGTGATAAATTCCATTTAGGTTGTGCCTTCATGCAGCAGGGTATTGTCTGTTTAGTGCTAAATCGCATTTAGGTGTGCCTTCATGCAGCAGGGTATTGTCTGTTTAGTGATAAATCGCATTTAGGTGTGCCTTCATGCAGCAGGGTATTGTCTGTTTAGTGTAATAAAATCGCATTTAGGTGTACCTTCATGCAGCAGGGTATTGTCTGTTTAGTGATAAATTGCATTTAGGTTGTGCCTTCATGCAGCAGGGTATTCTCTGTTTAGTGTAATAAAATCGCATTTAGGTTATGACTTCATGCAGCAGGGTATTGTCTATTTAGTGATAAATCGAACTTTGTTGTGCCTTCATCCACCATTGTATTTGTCTGTATTCTTAAACTTCCACTCAACCAACTGTGTTCTGGTTCAGAACTGTGCATTGCAACACTCACATACTCACCCCTCCTCCCTGGTCTGTCCTCTCTCTTCTCCTCTCGATCAGATATGGCACTCTCCATCTCTACAATCTTCTCTTACTTCTACACTATCACCTATCCTCCCTCTCTCACACAATCTGGATGGAAAAAGCATGAAAAGACATCCTTGCTGCCAACCCTGGCCTCCCAATTGCAGACACCTATGTCAGTGCTTCCTCAAGAGAAATCTCCACTGACATCCTCTTCTCTAGCCCATCTCCTGACCTATGGACCTCTCACCTCACTGCCACGCTCTCACCTTACTCTTCCACATCCATTCATGGCAGTACACAGTGGGAAGTCCTCCTTGAGGGCTTCTTCTCATCCCGCTGCTGCATCAATGTCTACCGCACAGGCACCATCCTGTTTCAAGGCCCTCAGGCCAACCTCCTTCTCTTTGACCGGATTCTGCAATCTCTCATCAATTTCCTTCCTTCCCTGCCCCCCCTCCACACCCTCTGCCCCATCTCTCCGGACAGAAGCCTCTCACCCTCACACTCCACCTCAAAATGTTTTCAAAGGCAGCAAGCTTCTCCACCTGGCAACCCTCAACTCTTGTTCTGCCATCAAACACTCTGCTGCCATCTGCCTTCTCCTTGAAGACACCGATCTGTACATACTTGAACTTGTTGGCGGTCTACACTGAAACCTGCTTCAATGCCAGCTCAGTTACCTCTTTTGACTCCCTTCTACCCGAAGGCTTTCAGATCACCTCAAGGCCTCAACCCCACCATGCTGGCGGCAATGTTGCCTTAATCCTCCCCGAGTGGATTCCTTCTTCCACCCTACCCACTCAGCCTTATTCATCCTTTGAGAGCGTAGTATGCAAATTGGTCATCTCTCCTTCCACAACCTTGACTATTGCTACCATCTACCAGCCACAGGGCAATTCTTCTCTCTTCCTCTCAGAGTGGGCGGACTTCTGTTCCTCCCTACTATCTACCAATTCCAACCTGCTACTACTAGGTGACTTCAACTTCCACCTAGACTCCCCTTGCACAGCAACAACCCTCTTCACTGACCTGTTCCTCTCTATCCCTCTCTCCTCTCTATCCCTCTCCTTAATCCCCTCTGGCCCTACCCATTCTGCTGGACACATGCTAGACACCATCATGCACTCCAACATCATTCTCTCTACTCCCGTGGTCACCCCCTTCTCGTGGCCTGACCACTCTCTCCTCTCTACTCATGTTCGATATGGCTTTGTGACAACTCCTCATAAAGCTCTGCCAACCTCATTCACGAGCAACCGCCCGATGAAATGAGGGTCAGCCGCTGCATTCTCTTCCACTTTCATTCCCCCACTCTCACCCAATACAGACTCTACCACTGATTCTGCCCTCAACAACCTCTGTCTGTCCATTACCAACACCCTTGACATCATTGCCCCAGTCATGAAGATCCGCCTGAAACTTGCCTCCATGAATAACACCTGGTACGACCCCGTACTTGCAGACCAAAACGTATGTGCAGGGCTGCAGAAAGGAAGTGGCATACCTCAGGTGCACCCTCTGACAAACTGGTCTGCCGCCTGTCCCAGAGATACTACAGACTCTCCATCCGTGCCAGAAAAAGAACCCATATTCAGGCATGAGTGTCCAATGCTTCCAACAACATGGCTGAACTATTCAAAATCTGTACGGAACTTGCCAACCCGTCCGCAGTATCTTCTGTCCCTACTCCTTCACAGGCCCTATGCATTTGCCTCACCTCTCACTTCATTTCCAAAACCAAGACATACTCAACAACCTTGTCACACACTCTTCCATCTCAACCCTCTCCCCTCTATCCCCCTTTCCACCCATACTCCTCCTTTTCCTCCTTCGCTCCTGTCTCCCCTGAAGAAGTCACCAGAGTTGTCAACTCCATGAATGTGTCTTCCAAATAGGTTGCCCCATGTTCTTCCAGAACCATGAAGGACATTCCCACTCTCACACCTGCTCTTGCTGATCTCTGCAACCACTCCTTTGCTACTGGTTCCTTTCTATCCTCCCTCAAGCACTCCCTTGTGCGTCCCCTCCTTAAAGAACCCTCTGCAGACCCTTCATGCCCAGTCAACTACCAACCTATTTCCATCACCGCCTTCCTGGGGAAAATGCTCGAGATGTTGGCCCTCCCTCAACTCTCACACCAAACTACTTGGCGGTCTACATGACCACCAGTCTGAATTCTAATATGATATGGCATTTATAACGCACCTATACACAAGTGTTTCAAGGCGCGATGAGGCAAGGGAGGGGGAACAAGGGGAGGACAGACAACGATCATACAAGCCAGGTGTCATTCAGATCACCCAAGTGCATGGGATGGGGGAAAGGGAAAAGTGGGGGCGGGAAGGAAGGGACAGTGCAGTACATGGGAACAGAATAATAACAATAAGTAAAAGTAACGGCCAACAGAGGGCAAGTGCAGAGGTAAGTGCAGACATCAAGTGGCACGGAAACTGCTCTTCTAAACACCTGTGAAGAACTGCTCACAACCCTTGACTCCAACTCCCCTGCTGTCCTCATCCTCCTTGATCTCTTTTCAGTATTTGACAGTGAACCATTACATCCTCATAAAAAGTCTCCATGATACCCTTGGTATCTCAGATCGGGCACTGGACTGGCTCACCTCCTTCCTTACTGACCGTTCCTCCAACAACATTAGGCCCTTTCTCCTCCCCTACTTCCTCCTCCACCTGTGGTTCCCCCAGGGCTCTATTCTCTTGCCCTGGCTCTTTAACATATACCTTTCTCTGCTGGCATGCCTCATTTCCTCCTTCTCCCTCAACTTCCAGTGCTACGCTGATGACACACAACTCTTCTTCAAACCACTTACTTACGCCCTTGCACCTTCCTTAATCCCCGACTGCCTCTCTGCCATCCAGGCCTGCTGCACTGCTAATGACCTCTGCTTCAATGCCAGCAAAACAGATAGTCTACCTGTTGGGTCCCCTGCACTCTATTTCTTCCCTTCAATCCGGCCTTCCTCCATGGGCTCCCCACCTGCCCCCTCCTCTGTAGCCAGGAATCTCGGATTCATCTTCGATCCCTCCCTTTCCTTCAGGACATTCAAGAAGTCCGACTTTCAGCTTTTCCTTCTCAAAGGAACTCTACCCTTCCTCACCTTCCCCCAGAGACTCAATGTTACCCATGCTCTGGTTCTCTCCAGGCTTGACTATTGCAACAGCCACCTCCTTAATCTTTCTTCATCCACCCTGCAACCCCTCCAGCTAACCTGGAATACGGCTGCAAGACTTATTCTTGCCCACAAGCCCAGGGACCACATCTCTCCTGCCCTACAAAGCCTTCACTGGCTCCCTGTTAAATTCAAAACCCTCTGCATCATCCACAATGCTATCTGGGGCCAGGGACCACTCTATCTTCAACGCTTCCTGACTAAATACTCCCCTTCTAGAGTCCTGTGTTCCTCTGGCACCAACTCCCTGTGTGCGAAGCAGTTTTCTAAACAGAGAGCTAGTGGTGGATCACTTTCTTCAGCAGGCTCCCTCCTTTGGAACAGACTCCCTTTTCCTCTGCGTCTTGAGCAGGACCTTCTTAAATTCCAGAAAAGCCTCCTCAAGACCTTTCTCTTTACCTTTTCCTTCTCCTCCTCTCTTCCCTGCTAATCATACAGTAGCGTGACTGATGTGCAGGGCCCGTATGTATCCTCGGGACCCTTCCCCCTCCCACATCTCTCATCCCAGCCACTGTCTATTTACTGCACTTCCTTGGCTCACCCTCCCCACGGGAGGTTGCTCTTACATTCTTCTATTCTTAGCACGTCTCCAAAAGCACCACATCACCTAGCCCCTCCCACCTGCACTTGCACGTTCTGAACACTCACAAGGCATAGTAGGTTTATCTCCCCTCCCTGTTAGTCTCACTAGTTGTTTGTACTATTAATTCAATTATTTATCTTAGTTTTAATTCATTGTCTACCTCCCCTGCCCCCACCCTGTCGCCCTATGGGCGCTTTGAAACAGTTTTGCTAATTGTATAAGCGCCTAACAAATGACCAATAAATAAATAAGGATAGGTGGTAGAATAGCAGTCACAGTAGATGGGGGAGATGGAAAGTGCCATGAAGAAGAAGGAGGAGGAGGAGGAGGAAGGATAGACGGATACATGGAGAAGGATAGATGGAGAAGCTGCACAGGCTCGACACAAACTCACCAGGTGGCCTAGTAGCTGAAGGTTGGTGGGTGGAAGTCCAGCAGGAGAGTCTTGGGCAGGAGCAAGGTAGTTCAAATTGGTGTCTTCAATGAGGCACAGACAAGGAGGGGGAGTAGGGTGCACATTGGATGTCTGAGAGATTACAATACATACCATGGGACAACACAATAAGGCTTGTTGGTGTGCTATGCTGACATACGAGTTAGAAATTAATCTGTAATGTATTAGCAGTATTTTCTTTTGGACTGATGTTAAAAAAAGGATTGTACAAAGTGTTGTTCACTATTTTTTTAATTCTGAAATCTCATGAGAGGGTGACCCACTGAAAATATAGTCAAAAGATGACTCTATACCTTCAAAGACGTATCACATTCAGAACATGTCTATGGTTTCTCCCAAGTATCCTTTATCTGATGTATCACACGTCGATTATTTTTGCTTGAAAGTCATTTCTCATTAAGGACATGATTATGGCTTCCCACGGTGCGATTTCTCTTATGTATGAATAGTTCACTGTTTTGCTTGACAGCCTTAACACATTAAGAACATGCCTATGACTTCCCCCACAGTGTGATTCTTCTGATCAATAGACTTCACATCGAAAAATGTATTACATTCATAATATATATAGTCTCAAACGTGTGATTTCTCTGAGGTAACATTAAACTATGCTTTTCCTTGAAAGACTTATATCGAGGACATGCATATGGGTTCCCACCAGTGTGTTTTCTCTGATGTCACATTTGATCTCTCTTTTGCTTGAAAGCCTTACACATTCATGCATGCGTGTACATAGTTCCCTCAGTGTGATTCCTCTTCTGTATCAATAGAGAACTGATCAGCATAAAAGACTTATCACATTCAGAACATGCATATGGTATCACCCGGTGTCATTCCTTTGATGTATCACAAGTTGATCAATTCACTTGAAAGTCTTATCACATTGAGGACATGCACATGGTTTCTCCCCAGTGTTACTCCTCTGATCTATCAATAGATGACCCTTCTCCGTGAAAGACTTAGCACATTCAGAACATGAATATGGTTTCCCCCCAGTATGACTTCACTGACATAGCAATAAATATTTCTTCTCCTTGAAAGACACATCACATCAATAACATGAATATGGTTTCCCCCCAGTGTGATTCCTCTGGTGTATCACTAGGTGACCCTTTGGCTTGAAAGCCTTATCACATTGAGGACATGCATATGGTTTCTCACCAGCGTGACTGGACTGATGCATCAATAGATGACTCATCACATTGAAAGCCATATCAAATTGAGGACATGTATATGGTCTTCCCCAGTAAAAATTTCTCTGATGTTTGACTAGTTCAAACTTATGCTTGAAAGACTTATTGCATTCAGAGAATCCATATGGTTTCACCCCAGTGTGACTCATCCTATGTAGCAATAGATGCCTCTTCTCCTTAAAATACCTATCCCCCACAGAGATGGGGAGCAGGTGCAAGTGGATCTAGGTCACATGACTAAGCACCACCACCTTCTTAGCCCTGCCTCTTCCTTCCTGCTCTTCGCTCTTAGATCAAGGGCGTCTCTCGCCCAGGCATCCAAAGCGAAGGGCAGTCGAAGAAAAGGGCAATATCAGTTTGGACCTGTTTGGACCAGGAGGTCCCAGGGCCCGACCCCCTGCTCAGAGAGCAGGTAAGCATGCACCAACATGTGTTTACACCCTCTGTCCCAACAGGCCATCCCCACCACCTCTGGTCCACTGTGATGTTCCGTTGTGCCCCCCTCCCTTCTCGCACACAGGTGTTGCCTGTTTTGCTTGATTCTTCTACCCTGCTCCTGCTCCCGCTCCCCACCCTCCAGCCTACTTCTGCAGGAGTCTGCCCTGAAACATTCTGGTTTCACCATCACCGTCTTGTGGCCAATGCTGGATTTGACATTTATGGACTTTGTTGATTCACGGTGCGTTACCCTTTCTCCACGGTCATGCTGGACTTTCTTTGCATCTTGTAGTCATGGTGGCCCTGAATCATGCTGATGCGATCTTCTTGTATCCTGGCTTGCAACATTATGTGTTACTACTGACTGCAATTGTATTCGTTTTCCCCTCTTGCTTCTCCACTCTTTCTGACTGCTCACCCTCTGTTCTCTCCTCCCCTCCTTTTCTCCCTTTTCTTATCTCCTCCCCTTCTGCCCTTACTTTCTTCTATGCACTTACTCTATCAGAATTGTCCCTGGACCTAGTATGATAGCAACCTCGTCAGTCTCCTCCCCCCACCCCTTACTTGACCCCCCCCTCCAGCACTATCTGAAATGTCATCAGGCCTAGTACGATAGCCGCTTGTTTTGTTCCTCCCCTCCCTTTCTTCACCCGTCTCCCTCACCCGAGTTCGATAGTTAATTTCACATTCTTACTGTTCGTTGCCTGTAAGAATGTCATTGTATTTTCCCTTGTTCCCTCCCTTGTCGTGAAACACTTTAAAACACATTGTGCATAAGCGCTATATAAATAAACTATCATATCATATCATATCTTCAGAGCATGCATATGGTTTCACCCCAGTGTGACTCCTCTGATGTATCAATAACTGACGCTTCATCTTGAACGGCTTATCACATTCAGAACATGCATATGGTTTCTCCCCAGTGTGACTCATCCTATGTAGCAATAGATTCCTCTTCTCCTTGAAAGCCTTATCACATTCAGAACATGCATATGGTTTCACCCCAGTGTGATTTCTCTGGTGTACCAATAGCTCACTCTTTGTCTTGAAAGCCTTATCACATTCAGAACATGCATATGGTCTCTCCCCGGTGTGATTCATATGATGTTTCACAAGTTGATCATGTCGCTTGAAAGCCTTATCACATTCAGAACATGCATATGGTTTCTCCCCAGTGTGACTCATCCTATGTAGCAATAGATGCCTCTTGTCCTTGAAAGCCTCATCACATTCAGAACATGCATATGGTCTCTCCCCGGTGTGATTCATATGATGTTTCACAAGTTGATCATGTCGCTTGAAAGCCTTATCACATTCAGAACATGCATATGGTTTCTCCCCAGTGTGACTCATCCTATGTAGCAATAGATGCCTCTTGTCCTTGAAAGCCTTATCACATTCAGAACATGCATATGGTCTCTCCCCGGTGTGATTCATATGATGTTTCACAAGTTGATCATGTCGCTTGAAAGCCTTATCACATTCAGAACATGCATATGGTTTCTCCCCAGTGTGACTCATCCTATGTAGCAATAGATGCCTCTTGTCCTTGAAAGCCTCATCACATTCAGAACATGCATATGGTTTCACCCCAGTGTGATTTCTCTGGTGTACCAATAGCTCACCCTTTGTCTTGAAAGCCTTATCACATTCAGAACATGCATATGGTCTCTCCCCGGTGTGATTCATATGATGTTGCAATAGTTTACCCTTTGTCTTGAAAGCCTTATCACATTCAGAACATGAATATGGTTTCACCCCAGTGTGACTCATCCTATGTAGCAATAGATGCCTCTTCTCCTTGAAAGCCTTATCACATTCAGAACATGCATATGGTTTCACCCCAGTGTGATTTCTCTGGTGTACCAATAGCCCATCCTTTCTCTTGAAAGACTTAGCACACTCAGAACATGAATATGGTTTCTCTCCAGAGTGACTTATCTGATGTTGCAATAGTTGACCCTTTGTCTTGAAAGCCTTATCACATTCAGAACATGAATATGGTTTCACCCCAGTGTGATTTCTCTGATGTACGACTAGTTCACACTTTTGCTTGAAAGCCTTATCACATTCTGAACATGAATATGGTTTCACCCCAGTGTGATTTCTCAGTTGTACCAATAGCTCAGCCTTTGTCTTGAAAGTCTTATCACATTCAGAACATGCATATGGTCTCTCCCCGGTGTGATTCATATGATGATTCACAAGTTGATCATGTCGCTTGAAAGCCTTATCACATTCAGAACATGCATATGGTTTCACCCGAGTGTGATTTTTCTGGTGTACCAATGGCTCAGCGTTTGTCTTGAAAGCCTTATCACATTCAGAACATGAATATGGTTTCATCCCAGTGTGATTTCTCTGGTGTACCAATAGCGTGCCCTTTTGAATGAAAGCCTTATCACATTCAGAACATGAATATGGTTTCATCCCGGTGTGATTTCTCTGGTGTGCCAATAGCGCGCCCTTTTGAATGAAAGCCTTATCACATTCAGAACATGAATATGGTTTTTCTCCAGAATGACTCATCTGATGTTGCAATAGATGGTCCTTTCTCTTGAAAGACTTATCACATTCCGAACATGCATATGGTTTCACTCCAGTGTGATTTCTCTGGTGTACCAATAGCTCACCCTTTGTCTTGAAAGCCTTATCACATTCAGGAAATGCATATGGTTTCACACCAGTGTGATTTCTCTGATGTACGACTAGTTCACACTTTTGCTTGAAAGCCTTATCACATTCAGAACATGCATATGGTTTCACCCCAGTGTGAATTCTCTGGTGTATCAATAGTGTGCCCTTTTGATTGAAAGCCTTATCACATTCAGAGCATGCATATGGTTTCACACCAGTGTGATTTCTCTGATGTACGACTAGTTCACACTTTTGCTTGAAAGCCTTATCACATTCAGAACATGCATATGGTTTCACCCCAGTGTGACTCATCCTATGTAGCAATAGCTGCCTCTTCTCCTTGAAAGCCTTATCACATTCAGAACATGCATAGGGTTTCACTCCAGTGTGAATTCTCTGATGAATTATTAGATCACTTGTTTCTTTAAAAGTCTTGTCACACTCTTTCTCTTCAGTGTGTAATCTCTGATGGTGCAATATACGGCATGTTTCACTAAAAGTAGCTTCACATTCAGAAAATTCAAAATGTACCTCCATTCTGAGGACGCTATTTTGAGATAGTGATTTCTTTGTAAAGAGCTCCTTGTCAAATTCAACCTGAATCCCTCAGTTGCTCTCACCAGGTCAGGTGCAATTTTACAGACTTGAGTGTCAAGAATGAGCCACTATCCTCGGCCAGAGCAGGCAGGTCTGCGATTAGAACTGTTCTACGTCCAGAGCATGGTTTCTTGCCTTGTGTTCATGCTTTTTGGTCTTTAATAAATGTCAGCTGCCGCTGGAACATCAACAACTATTGACCAGCACCACAGCAGCGGTGCTATTGATCCTGAAGCATAAAGTCCAAAGTTGGTGTTCAGCATCTTTTTCATACTGAATGTGGCACACCAGTGCATTTACACAATATTTGGTAAGGAGGTTCTACACAATGCCTGAAAATGCTCTGCCTCTACTTTAAAGTGGCAGCCATTGTCCTCTCCTCTGTCCAGTATAGATTCAGTGGTCTACCATTAGATGATGTCCTGAGCGACCTGTCGCAGCCAGTGAACCTGCACAGTCCTATTCCATTGTGGCACATAAGACTCATCATCAGATGGCCATTTATATTGAATTTCTGGCAGGTCAGTTCATTTGCAAAGCGCCTGTTCAGAGTCTCTCCTTAGTGTATTCTTTAAAGCCTTGTGTCACTCTTTAAAGAGGAGGATGTGTCCCAATCAGTGCATTTAGATGGACTCTCTTGGGGTTAGTACTTCCTCTGTAGAAACTCCCATATGCAGTTACGTATCGCTAATGCACAGAATGCTGCAAATGTACACAAGGCAATGACTCAGTCCCCCCCCACCCCTTTTAGTGGTATAGTGTTGTTATACCGGTTGGACACAGATGACCTCTTTATTGATTGGCACTGATTGGAAATAGGAACTGTATGTGTCTTCCAAAATCATTAATAATTTCAGCTCTTTTTTAGTGACTTGCCTTCAGAGTCAGCAATATTTCTTCCGCGGTCAGAGGCTCCAGGTTGGGAGTGACTGTCATGAGCAAGAAGCAGATGAGGTTGCTATCATACTAGACCCAGCTATCAGAGGAAAGCTTTCTTTAAACATTTCACAGTTTTCCAATCCCTGCTTGAAGGAAAAGGAAAAACAGGATTAGTGTTCCATAAGCGACAAATACATATTTCTTATTTTAAAAATCATATGTGAAAAGCAAAAAGGCATGTTTCAACTTTATAATACTGGTTTCATGAAATCCTGGAATTTGTATGCAGGACACTGAGTTAAATGAATAGTGTAACTTGTCCCCAATTCCATGAACAGAATTAACACATAAATCTCTAAACATGTGGCCCATTGACCATTCATCCTTTGTCACAGAAATGAATAAAGGTGTGACCAAACTAGCCAACAGCCAGGATGAACACAATGCAGTGACGTGCAGCCACGGAAGTCTGAGAAATGGCCAACCTGTCAGTCGAGTCATTGCTGGTTGTGTTCAATTAACCAGCTCCACAGTGCACAGAAAAGATGGTGGAACAGGAACAAAGAGGAAAGGAAAGGTTGACTGCATTGAGATAAAAATAATGGGAGGCATGGCCATTTTGTCGAGTTACTATCTCAATACCTGCAGTGGAACCACAACTTACTGGAGTTTCACAGACGCAGATTTTGCGAGAGGAGGAAATAAGTACATCTTAGATGTAGTAACTCACATATTCCGCCTACACCCGATGGAAGTCACGCTGTAGGGTGAGAAGAAGGAGTGGAGACAAAAAACTTCTCAGACACAGAGCCTATAGCTGAGGAGGGGGAGACTGTGGGGTGCAGAGAAATAGGGAGACACTCCGAAAGTACACTGAGACAGAGGGCCTCATTACGACTTCGGTGGTAGCCATGCCGCTATTGGCGGCATGGCTGCCACCGAAATCATCTCCGGTTCCAGGTTCCCTGAATGGGGAAGTAACGGGCCATTCCGAGTATGGAGGG
This sequence comes from Ambystoma mexicanum, assembly GCF_040938575.1. Taxonomy (NCBI): domain Eukaryota; kingdom Metazoa; phylum Chordata; class Amphibia; order Caudata; family Ambystomatidae; genus Ambystoma; species Ambystoma mexicanum. The sequence continues at coordinate 1,388,923,988 of NC_090933.1, read as the reverse complement.
CCCGGTACATCCTCCTTTCGGGAACCCGGGCCCTGTCCTTCCCCTTTCCCATTTGAGCCCTCATAGGGCTCAAATGGCAATGGGGAGGGAGCTAACAACGGGCTTGCGTCTTGCAAGCCCGTTGTTAGCTCCCTGCTCCCCTCGCGGGACCCGCTCTGTACGTCTGGTCAAACCAGACGTGCAGAGCGGGTCCCGCGAGGGGACCTCATAATCAGGCGGTACGGGGTTGGTCGGTATGGCGCCGTTAACCCCTTTCGCCTGACTTGTAATGAGGCCCAGAGTACTTTCAGAGCATGAGCAGAACAGAGAGGAATCGCAAGTGAAGAAGCACATTATGGGAGTTGTGGTGCAGACACAAAGAACAAAGGGCAAAGAAAATGCACAGGAAGGGAAATTAATCAGAACTGCTGAAAGACTGATAGGAAGTCAAACAGGTGCATGCTAGGGCGAGAAATCCAGACATTCCACAAAGGAGTGTGAGATGCACAGGGAGGGAGATTAATCAGAACTGCTGAAAAACTGATAGGAAGTCAAACAGGTGCATGCTAGGGGGAGAAGTCCAGACATCCCCCAAAGGAGTGTGAGATGCGTAGGGAGGGAGATTGATCAGAACTGCTGAAAAACTGATAGGAAGTCAAACAGGTGCATGCTAGTGCGAGAAGTCCAGACATCCCCCAAAGGAGTATGAGATGCACAGGGAGGGAGATTAATCAGAACTGCTGAAAAACTGATAGGAAGTCAAACAGGTGCATGCGAGGGAGAGAAGTCCAGCCATTCCCCAAAGGAGTGTGAGATGAACAGGGAGGGAGATTAATCAGAACTGCTGAAAAACTAATAGGAAGTCAAACAGGTGCATGCGAGGGAGAGAAGTCCAGCCATTCCCCAAAGGAGTGTGAGATGAACAGGGAGGGAGATTAATCAGAACTGCTGAAAAACTGATAGGAAGTCAAACAGGTGCATGCTAGGGGAGGAGTCCAGACATTCCCCAAAGGAGTATGAGATGCACAGGGAGGGAGATTAATCAGAACTGCTGAAAAACTGATAGGAAGTCAAACAGGTGCATGCTAGGAGGAGAAGTCCAGACATTCCCCAAAGGAGTGTGAGATGCACAGGGAGGGAGATTAATCAGAACTGCTGAAAAACTGATAGGAAGTCAAACAGGTGCATGCTAGGAGGAGAAGTCCAGACATTCCCCAAAGGAGTGTGAGATGCACAGGGAGGGAGATTAATCAGAACTGCTGAAAAACTGATAGGAAGTCAAACAGGTGAATGCTAGGAGGAGAAGTCCAGACATTCCCCAAAGGAGTATGGGATGCACAGGGAGGGAGATTAATCAGAACTGCTGAAACACTAAAGGAATTCAAACAGATCCCCTGTTCTGTATTAGGAAAGGGTTTACATATCCGCATAAAATATATTTATGGGATAACACTGCACAATAAGGGTGATAGTGTAACTCACCAGCCGTAACTCACCAAGGTTCTGAGCATGCCTACACACAGATACTGGGATTCACAATGAGGGTGATAGTGTAACTCACCAGCCGTAACTCACCAAGGTTCTGAGCATGCCTACACACAGATACTGGGATTCACAATAAGGGTGATAGTGTAACTCACCAGCCGTAACTCACCAAGGTTCTGAGCATGCCTACACACAGATACTGGGATTCACAATGAGGGTGATAGTGTAACTCACCAGCCGAAACTCACCAAGGTTCTGAGCATGCCTACACACAGATACTGGGATTCACAATGAGGGTGATAGTGTAACTCACCAGCCGTAACTCACCAAGGTTCTGAGCATGCCTACACACAGATACTGGGATTCACAATGAGGGTGATAGTGTAACTCACCAGCCGAAACTCACCAAGGTTCTGAGCATGCCTACACACAGATACTGGGATTCACAATGAGGGTGATAGTTTAACTCACCAGCCGTAACTCACCAAGGTTCTGAGCATGCCTACACACAGATACTGGGATTCACAATGAGGGTGATAGTGTAACTCACCAGCCGTAACTCACCAAGGTTCTGAGCATGCCTACACACAGATACTGGGATTCACAATGAGGGTGATAGTGTAACTCACCAGCCGTAACTCACCAAGGTTCTGAGCATGCCTACACACAGATACTGGGATTCACAATGAGGGTGATAGTGTAACTCACCAGCCGTAACTCCCCAAGGTTCTGAGCATGCCTACACACAGATACTGGGATTCACAATGAGGGTGATAGTGTAACTCACCAGCCGTAACTCACCAAGGTTCTGAGCATGCCTACACACAGATACTGGGATTCACAATGAGGGTGATAGTATAACTCACCAGCCGTAACTCACCAAGGTTCTGAGCATGACTGCACAAAGATACTGGGATTCACAATGAGGGTGATAGTGTAACTCACCAGCCGTAACTCACCAAGGTTCTGAGCATGACTGCACAAAGATACTGGGATTCACAATGAGGGTGATAGTGTAACTCACCAGCCGTAACTCACCAAGGTTCTGAGCATGCCTACACACAGATACTGGGATTCACAATGAGGGTGATAGTAAAAATGTTGCTTTTTCCCTGTTGGTTTTCCTGCAGATTTGTCTTTATTTTTGTGATGAGAGGGACTTCTTCCCCCTGTCAATGCATCCCTTTCCACGTATTGTCCCTCTGTAGCCCATATGGCTCCTGGAACAGGGGTGTGTTTTAGATATATCATTTTTGGTGTAGGGTGATGCTAAAACCCTACAGGTGTGAAGAGACGTAGGCTGGTGGCAACTGTATTTCAGTATTGTCTTCACCAAGAGTGCTGCTGGGTTTACCGCATCATTAGCCCAGTGGACTAATGTGCTTTTTCAGTCTTAATCCCAGCAATTCTGTTTTGGGCAAACCCTTTTACATTTGGGACCAGCAGGCTGTTGTGCTGATGTGGGCATACCATGATCCCACTCCTGTACACTCTATAGTGGTTTAACCTGCCTTAGACAGGTTTACTGCCCACGACATGCCCAGTCTACTTCCTGTGTGGGTGGCCAGCAAATCGTCATCCTCTGCTGTTGAATGTGGCTGGTCATTAACCTGGACAAGAGGCTTCTTTTGCATTTCCTCCATCTGTTTCATTCGGATCAAGGGCTCAAGGCCCTGTGTATCACAACCTGTTCAGCAAAAGAAGCCCTATCTTTACCAGATTCATGGGCTGTTTCTGAGCCAAATCCTGAGTGATTGGTGCTTTGGAGTACTTGTCTCCGGACCCTGACATTCTGTGGTTCTGATATCGTCATAATCTGCTTTAGGGGTCACCAAACCCCAGAGTAGTGCGGGTGTTACCGGCCCACTCTATGACAGATCACCATTGGCTTCCACTGCCCCTAATTCTGCTCAGCTTCATTTCTTCCTTGGCTGGCTCAATATAGGTCCTGGAACTGAAGCTCTAAACAAGTGTCTACTGTGGCACTCTCTAGGGTTGGGTGCTTGTTTTTTCACACCTGTGGGGTTGAACAAGCACTGACCTGACTTTAACCCAAAGCCATGACTTACCTAAGGACTTTATCCCATTTATCACTATGGAGAATGGTCTACAAACATTTAAAACAAAATATTTTTTAGGGTCACCAAAATGCCTGGGGTAGGGGACTTGACAACACAACCAAGATGGCATCACAGGTGATGTCACACAACCTTTGACCTTGATGACGTGAAATGAAATGACATGGCATTAGACCTTCATATCATCTGAAGTGACTGACGGAGGATAAGAAATGTACATAAGTTTACATTGAATACAATACCAAATCGGTACTGTTGGGGTGGTCAGGAAAGGTCCTGATAAGGAAGAGGGGTACACATTTGGCGCACCATATTTGTGACTGGGGTTGCGTTAAAGTTGGCACGATGTGCCAATTTATATGTATCCAGTGTAGTAAATGTGAATGGGATGTGCTACTTTTAGTGTTATTTTGTGTCTAAGTTGATACATTTAAGATTGCATGCACAGCAAGATGAATGTCAAAATACGATCTGTATATGGTGTGCTACGAAGTGCCTAGAAGCTGGGCAATGAATAGCTTCATAATGCGCATTCGAGGAAGGGGATTTGTCATGAACAACCCACTGTTAAGAAGACACAATAGTTATGAAACAATATATGCTCTGAAATACATACATGGGGAATTTACAAATCTATATGCATGTGTTCTTTTTATAAATTGGTCAAGCTCTGCAGTCAGGGTTTGCAGGGTGAATTCTGGGTGACCAGGGGACACTGGTTATGCAGGGTTTCAGATGCCAGAGCAAAGGTAATGAGTAACTACGCCCTCAGCAGGTGGTCAGCCAACAAGCCGGCCTGGGGTTTTATGGCTTGGCAGAATCGTGGAAGGAAGATGCAATCTTTTTAAGTGCATGGGAGCTTGTTATTGTTATGGGTGATTCACCCATTTGTTTTACAACAACAATAAACTTGGGGTGAAGGGACGCTCGACGCCAGAGTGACCGATACTTCATGAGTTTCGATTGTTTTCACAGGATGTGACCAGAGGCCATGCATATTGTATTGGTAATCATTTAGATTAGAATGTTCCAATGACGCCAGCAAGTCGGGGTGGGTGAGATGGCTATTGCTAGTTCAAAGAGAACCTGCTTATTCATCCCCACCTCATATTTTTTTAAGTACTCTTGCAAACCATGTGCAATTACGTCCGGGGTTTGGCGGTTCAGGCCAGATGGGACTGGTAATGAAGTATGTTTGCATGTGAATGTATAACTGTATGATGATGTCATGGACGACCACAGACAAATCCTAAAAGAGGGTGTGCTGTACACATGAGCTGAAGATGGTAGTTAAGATAACTCCAACCAATGAAAATGGACGAATTGGAGAAAGACTGGATTTTTTTGTATAGTTTTTGACCAATCACATGTGGGGGGTGGATTGTAATAAATGGATGGGAGTGTTTTAACTGTTGCAATGGGACTCATTACGAGTATGACGGTCCGGTAACAAACAGTGCCGGTAAGCTACGGGCATCGTTGCTACCGGACCGGCATACTCCGAGATCTGCAGGCGGGTGCCCTCCCGCCCGCAGACCTTGACGGTAGCATCGCCACCATTATGAATGGTGCCGGTGCTACCATCCTCCCCATTCCCATTGAGTCCTATGGGACTCAATGGGAATGGGGATTAATTTTTACCGGCACCCGGCATTGGAGAATTACCGGGACCACCGGGTGCCATTAAAATAGTGACTCCGGCGGTAGCCGTGCCGTTTTTTAATGGCACGGCTACCGCCGAACTCAGGTGTCAACTTGTGTGGTTCTGAAAAACACGGGTTAGTTTGACGCTACAGCATCATCTAGGCCCTCCCCGGATGACTGTACAATAAACTTGCTAATTCTAGTGGACAGTTAAGAATGTGGCTCCACTGCTGAAAACCTATATGCTTACAAGAAAATTATGATGAATGGGTAGCCCCAAAAACCGAATAAAAAAAAAAAAAACACGATCCAAGGAAGCAATAATAGAGTGTACGATTGGCAATGAAAAAAAGTTTATTACATGCAAGTTACAGCCAGGAATGTCAGCCAGCTCTGCAAAACTGGAAACAAGCTCAATACGCCACATTGGATTACAGTATATACAGGCAAAAACAAATTTGAATACAAACAAGTTACAAAATACATGCACATCTACAATATCTACTGTCTCTCGCCATTACACACCTAAATAAATGCTATGCCCTATGGACTAACAACTTACTTGTGACCAACTAAGTGCAACCCCTGCTAATGACCTAATTGCGTGGTCAGCATAAAATGGTCAATTCTGATTGTTACAGTTATAAAGATGATGTTAGCCAAACAGTTATCTATGTGGATTGGTCAACATAAAATCTTGTACATTTGCTCTGCATGCCACCGAAAGGACCCAACCATGAAGCGAGTGTGAACATTGAAGGCATGTGACCTAACAACTTGGCACCCCCTGTAAGGAAGGCATGGTATCAAAGTAAGACGGACACAAGTGATCACAGTTCAAGGGTGTTTATTGAACTTTATCATGGGGGTGGAAAATGCCTATCTAAACCTAAATCTAAGATGGGAGCAAGCTACGACCATCAAATAATAATAATACAGTCCTAGTGGAGTCTAGTCAAATAAAAAAGGGCCTATACTCAAAATAACTATTGCCAATCCTTACTGCTATGCTACAAATAGGGTGGGATAATGGTTCATGAAAAAGAAAGAAGTGTTCACAAAATGATAAGTAAGGATGTTCAGGCCGTTGGCCTCCCTTCCCCACACTTTTAGCACAGGACAAAGCGGTCACTCGAGAACATCACTCTCCTGGGCTTCTTCAGCACGAGGTCACAGTTCCTTTTACCAACATCAGGGCCTTCTGTGCCCAAGTCTCTTACGTTCAAAGTCTCTTGATTCAGAGGGTGGATGTATCATAAACAACAAAAAAGTTCCTTTCAAAATATTCAAGTCAGGCGATTCACTCTTCACCCTGGATCCCCCTCAGCCAGGCTCAGATCCTTTTTATACAATTAGTCCCCCTCAGCCGGGCTCAGACCAATTTAAATTCACAGGCATCCCTCAGTCGGGTTCACACTTGCCACATCAATATCTTCTCTGGTAGTTTGTGGTTCACCCTGTATCCCCCTCTTCCGGTCTCAGATCCCCTTTTATACAATTAGTCCCCCTGAGCTGGGCACAGACCAATTTCAGTTCACAGGCAATCAAAGACTTTCGAATGTGCACGGGATTCAACTTAACCCACTGCAGGACCATTTCGATTTCACAGTTCAATAATTCTCACACGCTCAGTTGGATACCAAACAGAGACCTTCAAGTGAGCACCCATGTGGCGCCGGACCACTCTGTATCTGGTACCTATTTCGGTTTCATAAAGTTCCATCGCATATGAGTTTTCTTTCTTCATACAATGTTGCTGCTTGCAACCTGGAGTGTAACTGTGATGCTGGAAATGCATTGGAGGGACAGAGCTTCCATGTCATTGTCCTGTATTCCCTTATCATGTGTGTTCTGTGTTGCTTTCTGCCCAGGAGTCCAGTTGGGACCCCTGGCAGTGCAGCCCTTCCTCTTTTCAGTTGTGGTGAACAGAGACCATTGGGATACCCTTATAGCACCCAAGGGTGGGGGTACAACCCTGTACCCCTAGTGTATGTTTTCTTGGGTACCTGTGTGTTGCCCACAGAGCACGGTATGGGCTGGTGGCATCTTTATGCTGATGTGACAGGAGCTCTGGGTATTCACGATGTTGGGATACTCAGTCCCTGCCATAGGAATCAGTGAATTCCTGATAGAAGGCAAGATGGCCCCTGGGGCCTCTTGATTTTCATTGCCTGTTACCTTGTTTTCTCCAAGGTCCTGGGAAGCCCTGATTCTGTCCCTTCCCCTGACTGGCTGTTGGGTGGAAGAACCAAATATGGTATTGTGGGAAAGTACAGGCCAGACTGGCCGGACCCTTCCCAGTGAATGTATGTTTTGGGTACACCCTTGGGGTAGGACCTGGGTGAATGGAGTGTGTGACCAATATGCAATCTATGTTATGGTGGGGTCAAGGAGATACCTGCCCGGCCCCTATCATTAAGGAAGGCGCCAAAGAGCTGTCCCTGTTCATCGCCACAGTGATAAACTCTTCCTTCAACTCTATCTTAGTCCCCAACAACCACAAGGAAGCCTGGGTTATGCCACTCTTAAAAAAACAAACTTAGACCCTAACACACCAACGAATTATAGGCCAATCACAACCATCGCTTTCCTCCTAAAAATACTGGACAGAGTTGCATACCTGCAAATCCAGAAACATTTGGAGGACAACAATCTACATGGCCTCCGACAATCTTCTGCTGGGCGCCTCTTCCTCACCTGTCGGAGTCTTCATTCACGCAGAAGTCTTCTTCTCGTCAGGCATCCTATCGGTTCTTCCATCTCGAAGCCACGAACAGCTGCCGGATAGCCACTCTCCATCTCCCGATGCCAGGCCGTCCCTGCAAGAAATAAAGACAGCACAAGGTTAGAAACCACATAAACATTTAACACTTGGCTGCGCAACATATAAACCTTGCGTTTCATTTAGAAACCCTACTTACTCTCTAGTGGGGGTCCGCTCCATCCCTTTCAGACACTGCGTGGGTCCACTGTCAGCAATGCGACGCAGCGGAGCCATCTTCAACACCTATTGGGGAAAAGAAAAGACATTATTAAGAATACGGACAATAATCATTGGGAAAGACTTTAAAGAAGCATACGGACAATAATCATTGTTATCAACACTTACCTCCCATGAGGATTGGTCGCAGCCGGTCTGGGTCATTACGCATGCGGATCAGTGAAGCAACTGGGTCTGTCTATAGCGCCCCTGCTGAAGAGAAGGACGGAGAGCTCATCTTTGCAAAATAACAGGTGAGAGCCTATGGGAAAACGCTTGCGCGTCTCATTCTGGCACGAGGGGTTCGAGGCGGCTCGCAGTTCAGTCGCAGCATTCTCACTGCCTCTTACCTTTACCCAAGGGCATTGCCAGCAACCTGACCAGACCAAATCGCTGCAGCTGGGGTTAAAGCAGGATCCAGGGAAGCCGAATCCAGGGAGGGCTCCAACCGTGCCCCAACGTCCCCACAGAGACCAGGTGAGCGTAACAAGTACAAAGTGTGTAATTAAGCTTATTTTTTTATATATAGAACTGTTTTAGCACATAACATAGTGGGCCTCATCAAAAGTTGGGCGGTATACCGGTGGTATAGCGTTACCACCAACCGGTCTGGGGCTATTAGCACCGGATCAAGGGTTGGGCGGTAATGGGTATTCCCCATTCCCCATTGGGTACGTTGCACGCAATGGGGCATTTTTGGTGCAATTAGCGCATGCTAATAGCGCTGCGCTAATTACGCCCGAAAATGGGCATTAAGTCGGCGCATTTACCCCCAGCTTAGAGCTGGGTGTAAATGCTGCCAGACGCGTGATTGGGCGGACCCTTAAATGCGGCATAATAGCAATACCGCACAACTTGTGATGAGGCCAAGTGTGTGGACATTCCTTTGTGGGGGCTTGGGGACTCACTGTACTTAAGAACCAGCTTGCATCACCTCCTGAGAGCTTAAGCCTTGGTTGCTCGTCCATAGCTTCCATATAGAGAACCTTGGCTGGGGTGTTCTGTATCTCTGCCATATAGAGGGCAGAAGTACAGATACTCCGCTCCAGTGTTTACAGTATCACAGTCCGGTTTGCTATCAGTTTCTCCAACTCACTGGCTGTGCTTAACTCACTGGCGTTGCTTTGTATCGGAGTTAAGAGCTGTACCACAGTGGCAATCGCTTCTCCCCGCCTTGGCTATCAATACGGGAGGGCCCCGAGTACTTTTGACACACACTGCACTGTTCGTCAGCTGCATTTCCCGGTCTTATGTTTCTCTTCCTCGAGGCCTCTTGAAAGTCGCGGTCTTTCTCCTAAAAGGGCAAGGGTAATTCCCTCTCTGTCGTCCTCTCTGATCTCGCTGCCTTCCTTCTTGGTTTAAACTGCCATCTCGGAGCGTTTTGCCTTGCTCAGAGTGTGCATCGGTGCTCCGCCTTTTATACGTGTGGGGAAGTAGGGTGGAAGTCAGTTGTGTGTAATTATCAGAAATTGCCTGACCCTTGTGTTGGGACATGTCAGGTATACAGCTCTGGTGTTAGTCCGTTGTCGCTCATGATGAATTGTCCATGAGAAAGTGTACTGTGTCAGAAAAGGGGGACGGGGGTTTGAGCTTCCAGTTATCCTAGATCGGGGAAAAGATGTTATAAGGAAGGGGATAGCTATTCTCCTGGGACATGTAATTGTAATTTGAATTGCCTGACCCTTGTGTTGGGACTTGTGTTGGGACATGTCAGGTATACAGCTCTGGTGTTAGTCCGTTGTCGATCATGATGAAATGTCCATGAGAAAGTGTACTGTGTTGGAAAAGGGGGAAGGGGATTTGAGCTTCCAGGTATCCTAGGTTGGGGAAAAGATGGTATAAGGAAGGGGATACCGCATCTCGCCTTTCAGTGTCCCACTTCCACTCCCTCATGCAAGTGATCCTCCCGCACTGGTCCACCCCCAGGAACTGCATCCAATAGCGATGGCTGTGTCCTGGCCACCTGGATGACAGCAGGGACTTGCGGTGCGAGTCACCTTCAGGTGTCTCACACCCCTGATGGTTCTCAGACCTTGCAGCTGCATTTTCAGCACATCGCTAGCGACTACCGTCCTGAAACATTTTGCTTTCCTAGCACACATTCTTCCATATTCTTGGGAAACAGTTGTCTTTATAAAACAAAACACAGCCAATATATTGCTCTTGAGGACTAATTTCTCAGATGTATTTTTGCTCTGTTCAACCCATATGCTGCAGTTCCAATTGTCCTGCCACTCCTCGATGGGGGCAGTATAACCACAACCTAATTCAGTACCTTGGCAACATTCCAACCCTAGGTCGCATTCACATCAAATGTGTCCTTCACTTCTATTGTATTTATCCAACTGTAACATATCCTTACCCTATTTCCTGTCTGGAGCACCTTGGAACAGCAAACTCTTGCTAAAATAACTAACAATCATGCAGCCCCTCGCACTTCATCCAAGAACCTTGACAGCCTGAACGCTTGCTGGGGTAAACAGGAATAGAATCTAATTTACCAACATGCCAGGAGCTTGAAACTGTGGCCTAGTGCATCACCAGTCAAGTCTGCTACTTCAACTAGGCCCTAATTCTAACATGGCAACACTCTGGTCAGTGGTGTGAGAGGCCCTAAACATCAGTGCCTTTCCCTACTTACTCTTTATACCACCAGGTTGCTCCACAGCATACTCAACAACATCTTGGAGTCTCAGGGCCCTAAAAACTCTACATATAGTGCACAATGGGCCTCATTACAAGGTTGGAGGTAGCCTTGCCGTTTTTACCGGCAAGGCTAGTCCTAAATTTGCATCCGGCTCCGGCACCCGCAAAAGGGTAATCACCGGGCCATTCCGACCTCAGCGGACCCGGTAATTCCCCTTGCACGGGTGCCGGAGCCGGTATGTCCCCATTCCCATTTGAGCCCCCATAGGGCTCAATGGGAATGGGGAGGATGGTAGCAGAGGTACCGTTCATAACGGTACCGTTGCTACATCATGTTCAGCTTGCGGGTGCCGGTACCGCCACCTGGTCAGACCAGGTTGCTGCTAGGGCACCCGCGAGCAGAACTCATAGTATGGGGGTACGGTAGCAACGGTGCCGGTAGCGATACAGGCGCTGTTGTTGCCTTACCGCCATACTCCTAATGAGGCCCAATGTCTTTTGCAGCCCTCCATCCCACCATGTACCTGGTAACCTAATGCTCTCTAGAATGGGGGGCAAACCTAAATCCTAATTCACATGTGAGCAGAAATGCTGAAACAAATAACACATGCACCAGCACTGAAATGAAATGACAACTCCATGCTACCATAGTCTGTACCTTACTTCACATGGGGGACACTGTGCCTGCATTACAACATTCCCCTCTTTAGTTGGTTTATTAACTACTCTACTCACCTCCTTCTGCTTATCAAATTCAGTGTTTGATACACAATACTTACTAACATTACGCAAATCTCCACCTTGCTGTACATATTCTTCTGGGCTACATGTCAAAAAACTAAAATACTCGTCTCCTGTGGGGTTAACGTACGCCTGCCAATAAATAATTCTCTGGGTCTGATGGGGAGTCAAAACATGTGCCTAGGGGACCATTTGGAGTTCAATCTCACCATTCCACTAATCAGTCTGTGTGTCCACATGTTTTAAGAGGGGAGTGGCCTCCCCTGCTTTTGGTGTGAGTGATATCAACCATGTTCTTCTGGACAGCGTTTTTGTGAAGCACCCTACGATCAGTTGACAGGAACACAAAATTACAAGCACCAGGACAAGGACAGGAAACATTATTTTACAAACAGTACTCAACCATGATGGAATCCTTTCAAATATTGATGACCACCAATCTTGCTCCACCACCCCAACTTCCGTTTCCATCACAGTATGTAGATTGTGTAGGGCAACAACTGCGTGGGCCAGAGACCTGTTATCTGAATCGTGGGGTGGAATGAATCTACAACATGAAGGGCCTACTTTGGCACAGATCCCGCCCTCCATGGCCATGAATAAATCAAGCACATAGCGATTATGAAATGTCATTAATCTGATTGCCCTTTGTTCCTCTCTAACCGCCTTCAAGCTGTGCTCAGTGTCAATTTCCAGCTGTACCATTTCCGAGCGGGTGATTTGAAGACACTTTAGAGTAAGCTGCTACCTTGATTCCTAGAGCGAGCAGAGAGGGGAAGAAAGTTTGTCTTGGTGAACAGCCGGTACTTCTCGGGAATGCCATTGAGTTTCTCATTTGGATCTTGGGACAAATAGTTTGAGCGCCTTTGATGGTGCAAGCTCAGTGATCAGCGGGCCCGCTGATGCATATGGTTCATGGATTTGGACAGGCGGTGCTGATTGATTACAGTAAGGTCAGCATGGGGGATAATTAAGGCAGGGGAATGCAACGTGGCTAGGGAACAGACACCACTCTGAAATGGTGTAAGATGTATGTATGCAAGGCTCCAACATACCCAAAAGAAATCCATGAGACCTGCAGTTCCCCCATTTAGGTCTGGAATATGAAGTGTTCTGTTACAGTGTCCATTGGTGACAACAGGCACGATGCCATCGTCCCTGAAAAACAAGGAGAGCTGTGTACGCTTCAGCACTTTAGTGGGTTGCTCACGTTGCTTCATCCATGTCAGTTATTTAACATATCTTTCCCACACAGCATAACATGTATTGATATGCATCACTACTTCCTCTGAAAACCCCACCAGTCCTCTTGATTTGCACGTCATTAGTCCTTGGACCCACTTATTGTGAAAAATAGCACCCCCATTTCTAACTGAGGTCTTATTTTGCAATGAAACTGCTCCTGCCTGTTATACTCGACACTCACTGTTTTCTATCAATGTTGCCTGAACCCTGTGTCCCTGAAACAACCCACACACCCTACAGAGGGCAAGGTGCACCAAGCACTGTGCTATTAGAGATAGCATTTCTTGAAGTGTAACCAGTCTGGGTTTGCCAGTTGCATGGGGTATCAAAGAACAAATACAGCAGGAATAGTTGTACTCCTCTCTTCCCACATCCCTCATGTGGTTGTACCATAGATTGATTGTTTCGGGGGGGATGCATATCTGTAAAACTATTTAAATGGTCATCAGGATTCACAATGTCCCTCTTGCTTCTGGTCACGGGCACACTATTTGTGAATACATATGCTACTTCAATATCATTAGCCCCTACACTCCTAATAAAAAAACCTATAAATGCTATCATGAAAAAGAGAAAAACAGGAAAATGATGCAAAACATAATTCTTCTGACATTGTCCGCTGTTTCTGGAGGCTGTGAAAAAAGTTTAACGTGGACTCGTCCAAAGGACCACAGTGATTTCAGAAATGTCAATGAGATAGGAAAAACACTCAGCTCTCCCCGCTTTGTTTATCCTGCTCTTGGGGATGGGTGCTGGTGCCGTTGTCATTTTGAATGTCCGTTAGGTGGATCCACACCTTCCAACCTGCAACTTTAACAGTGGTGTGAGTATCGTAGATGACCTTGCAGGGCCCTTGGAATCTTCTTTCATTCCATTTCCTCACATAACTAATACAAACCTTGTCGCCGATGAAGAACTGTGGTTGCCATAAAGATGCTGGAATGTCTGTCACCATTGCAGCCGGCGGTCTTGGGTGCGGCACGATCTGTTGCAATATAACTTTAATACATTTGGTTATGTCCCCAAGGTACCCCTGAAACCCATCCTGCAAAATGTCAGCTGCCTTATGGGCATCTGAGGCTGTGTGTGAAGGTGTGAGGGAACTGTGCAGACTCCCGTTTGTTACAATCACATGGGGTGTGAGATGTGCTCCACCCCTGGCTGGTTTCTGAGTGGGAACAAGGCAATAGGGAGATAATAAAGCCAATTAGGTTTCAGAGATTTACATATTTTTGCTAAACGTTGTTTTAAAAGGCCATTAAGGCGCTCCAATATTCTGTTGGCTTGCAGGTGGTAAACTGAGCATAATTTGTCATTTATGCCCAAAAGGGAGGTAATTTCTTTAAATAGGTCATTTACATAATGAGGCCCGTTTTCAGATCTCAGGACCTCACATACACCTCACAGGGGAAAAGCTTCTTGCGCTAAGAATTTTGCTGCTGTTTTGGCATCGGGGGGGGGTGGGGGGGACACAGGGGCCAGCTTCAAGCAAACAATAATATGCGCACCTGAATCTCATCTTCCAACTATGGTACACCCAATTAGAACACAATCCGGCATAGGTTCTATTTCAACTTTCGATTCCATTCTAGGTTCTTCACCATCGGAGGTACCAGGTTGTGCAGAAGTCAAATCATGCAATACAGAAGGAGTAGTCATTTTCTTAGATGAAACTAGAAAGCCTTCACTATAAGAAACTTTGGAATTTAAAGTATTTAACAAACATTTGTGGCAAGCAAATTTGAATTAATGTTCTCGTACAAATGAACAAATGAATTCAAAACAAAGTTTAAAGCTGATATAGCTCTAGCTCCCAAAGGTGATGTCATATTGTGAGGATTCTGACCTTAAAGGAGAAAAGATCGATGGTGCAGATGAAGATGAACCATTCTTCAAAGTGCTAGATATTAGCTCAGAGGAATGTTCCTAAGAGCCGAGGAGAGTATCAGGGGAATGCAAGTGATTTATGGATTTTGGCAGTCGGCTGGCAGCAAGACATTAATTCAGCATCCAAGATATAATCCAGAAGTGAAGGAGGCTCAACCGAAGACCTCCCATGTAGCTCTCCATGGACCAGGCTCAATCCACTAAGGTCATTCCTCAGAAAAGAAGCCGCTACGTTGGCGTAGGAGGTTGACTGATGCAGGCATAAAGCACTAGGCGGCCCTAAAGGAGGTGGGCCCTGTCATGACGAATTCCACAAGTCACCGGCTAAAATAGATTTGTTACGTTTCAGCCTCCCTTTGAGTCCATTAGCAGGGACACCCACAGATTTACTGCGAAGAGCAGAATTAGAAATCATAGTACAAAAGTGAAGGACTCACCCATGTGGTTATCAATAGAAAAGTAAACTCGGAAAGTGACGACGAGATTCCAGCAGAGATTCTGCGCCAGAGATGACCACACAAAGCACAGGGCCACTTGCATCTACACAGCCTACTGACTGCAAATGAACTTGAGGCACTTGTGATGCACGCATTACATGCTGTGTTGGAGAAGATGCCCTCCCCATTTCCTCCACAGGGTAACATTGGGTGCAAAGTCCCTTGTGGCTAG
Source organism: Ambystoma mexicanum (assembly GCF_040938575.1). Taxonomy (NCBI): domain Eukaryota; kingdom Metazoa; phylum Chordata; class Amphibia; order Caudata; family Ambystomatidae; genus Ambystoma; species Ambystoma mexicanum. The sequence goes on along the minus strand of NC_090933.1, from coordinate 1,388,908,634 downwards.
CTCCCTCTGCACTTACATTTGATCGTCAAACCTGGGACATGCATTCTACCCCTGGGCTAGCCTTCGGACTGAGATAGAGAGGAGCAGGGCTTCACAGGACCAATCATTGGAGAGGATGCTGGTCAGATTCAAAAGTCATCCTTGGGTCATCAGTGGACTGCTCTTCTTCATAGCAATCCTGGCTCCAACGTAGATCTGAAGAATGGCTTCAGGAGTCTGCCTCTTATCCAAAGCTGGAGTGGGATGCAGGTTCAAGTCCACCAATGGTAAGGATCTTTCAAACAGCCAGTAGTTTTCCAATCGGGGCAACTACTGGTTCCACAACTGCACCTTTCTGGAACCAGGGATGTGATTGTAGCCCCCTCCTCTCGGCTTACACACACAAAGGCTCACCAGCTAGTGACAACAGCAGGTTTCCAGATGAAGTGCATGACCTTATAAGGGAACCAGGGATGTGATTGTAGCCCCCTCCTCTCGGCTTACACACACAAAGGCTCACAAGCTAGTGACTACAGCAGGTTTCCAGATGAAGTGCATGACCTTATAAGGGAACCAGGGATGTGATTGTAGCCCCCTCCTCTCGTCTTACACACACAAAGGCTCACAAGCTAGTGACAACAGCAGGTTTCCAGATGAAGTGCATGACCTTATAAGGGAACCAGGGATGTGATTGTAGCCCCCTCCTCTCGGCTTACACACACAAAGGCTCACCAGCTAGTGACAACAGCAGGTTTCCAGATGAAGTGCATGACCTTATAAGGGAACCAGGGATGTGATTGTAGCCCCCTACTCTCGGCTTACACACACAAAGGCTCACAAGCTAGTGACAACAGCAGGTTTCCAGATGAAGTGCATGACCTTATAAGGGATTTCCTGACCCGAGAATGCAGCAGAAAGGCCAAACTACAATATGGCCACATAACAAGCGAAAAACCACTATCTTTGGGATCTAGCCACCTTTAGTTGCCATTTCAGTAAGCGCAAAAGTGCACAAGTAAAAGGATACAAAAACTGTAAAAATATCATTACTGCCACCAGTTGTCTTAGGCACATACAACAAGTAACCAAAAACTCAAAATATCAAAAGCTATGGGGATACAAAGTATCCCCATTGCAATGCACAGTAAGGTGCTGTGTACAGTTAACAAAATACAGAAATTCCAGAAGAGAGACTCTGACGACAACATGTGAATTCTGAATTCTGCTTCTGACACGAGGGAGCTTTTCAGAGTGCTGAGAGAATTTGAGAATCCTTGCCCTAAAGAGTCAACAGTGATTGTTAAGAACAGCTCATTGTGAACTTCAATACAGGAATCTATGTTTGTGAAACTGTGCTGCATGAGGGAGAATGATGATGGCAAAAAGACATTGGCAGGGGTGGATGTCTCATGTAATGTTATGCAAACTCCTGAGTTCAGACCAATCATTGCGGCTGAAAGGCTGAAGATTGTCAGGCAGGTTAAGTCAAGTAGCTGTAAGGGAGATGTCTGACCAGCAGTAGTGGTAAAGGACTGCTTGCCATCGTTCATATTATCTATAACAACATTTGTGAATCAGTCACTTGTGGAGTGCCATGGTTCCTGACTGCATTAAGCAGTCTTTGAAATCTCCATTGATAAAAAGAAAAACTGCATTCATTAGTGATGACTTACTATATATAGACCAACTACTAACATTCCTTTCCTTCTTTCCTAAAATCTCGGAGAGGGTCGCATATTTGCAGGTGCAGGATCACCTTATTGCCAATAACATCCTGGGAAAAAGGCAATCTGGGTTTCGTTCAGCTCATGGCAGCGAGTTGGCTTTACTGGACTTAAAATCGCATCATGGATAAGGGGCAGGGCCATTCTTCTAATGCTATTGGAGCTCTCTGCAGAATTTGATCTCGTTGACCACGCACTGTTCGCGGAGAGGCTCTCGCAGGTAGCTGGCTTTTCTTCATCTGCTGCAGGTTGTGTTAATTTCTCTCTTGATAATAGATCTGCTAGTCTTCTGCGGGGACGGAGGTGCTGAGCCGGTGAAGATCCAATATGGCATCCCTCAAGGATCTTGCCTTACACCTACACTATATACCTTTCCTTTATTCCAGCCATTAGATGACAGAGGCATTAGTTATACCAACTACACGGATGACACTCAGTGCCTAATCCCTCTGTCTGGTGTTCATGAAAAAGATCTTGAGGTGATAAACTCGGCATACCCAGATTCAAAAATTGGTGATTTCCAACGGCCAGTCACTGAGTGATGCTAACACTGAGTTGATGGTCTTAGGCACGGCATGCAAGCTCAAGAAGCTTGAATCTGATTATCAGTCCTTTGTTATTACAGGATGTAAATTGGATACTGTATCTAAAGTTACAATCCTGGGTTGTCTTCCTTGATCAGCACCTGGACCTAAGATCTCATGTCAACTTTCTTATATCCTCCTGGGTGTATTACATCAAGCTACTGACACAAATTCGCCTTTTATTACCAAGGAGAATTGCACCACGGTTGCTAGGGCCATTATTGGCACTAAGCTGGATTATTGTGGTAGGCTCCATGTACTCAGGAACAGTGCGGTGCGGGTGGTAGCTGGACTGAGGAGAAGAGATCGTGTTTCACAGTCCAGCAGAGAATTTCATTGGCTCCCAGTAGCAAATAGAATCTCTTTTCGGCTCCTGACAATAATGCACAATTGCTTGGTGGCAGGAGTCCGACTTCCTTATCTGAATGTCTGAATTGGCTTCTGAATCGCAGGACACTGCGTTCTAATAACAGTAATCTTTTGGTGGTTCCTAGGAAAAAGTTGATCCTTGTAACTAAATGTGCCTTTGTTGCTGCGGCTCCTAAACTCTGGAATGCTTTACCCCCAACTTAAGAGGCATTTCCTCACTGGATCTTTTCAAACGGTCTCTGAAACCCCACATTTTTTCATGAGGTGTTCTCCTTCCTGTGCTGCACCTGACCTGTGGTGCTTTGCTTAATTTTGTTTTAAGTTCTGCGCCCTTATGCCTATAGGCCTGCTTTTTGGCGCTATATAAATAATATAATGGGGTCTCATTATGAGTTTGGCAGTATTTCAATGGTAAATATGTCAAAATACCATCAAAATCAGTTACTGTTACCACCATTTGGTCCCGTTGACTTACCGCAGGATTACAAATGGTGGTTGTGATGCTGGAAATGTATCGGAGGGACAGGGCCTCCGTATCCTTGTCTTTTATTACTTTTTATCGTGTGTTCGGTTGTGTTTTCTGTGCAGGAGTTCATGTGGTACTCCTGGCGGTGCAGCGCTCTCTTTTGGTTTGGTGAACAGACCCTTGGGATACCCTTATGGCACCATTGGGTGGGAGTACAACCCTGTACTCCTAGTGTATGTTTTTGGGCACCTGTGTGAGGTCCACAGAGCAGGGTACGGGCTGGTGGCAGCTCCGTTCTAAATTGACAGGTGTCCTGAGCATCCTCCATTTTGGGAGGCCCAGGCCCTGTCATTGGAATCTGCTGATTCCTGATGGGGACAAGATTGTCCCTGTGGCTTCTTGGTTTCCATTGCCTGTTACCTCATTTCCCGAAGTCCCGGGAACCCCTGTCTCTGTCACTTCCCCCTGACTGGCTGTTGGGTGGAAGTTCCATATATGGTAGTGTGGGGAAGTCCAGGACAGACCGGCTTGCGCCTTCCCAATGATTTTATGTTGTGGGTACGCCCGTGGGTTGGGACCTGGGTGAATGGAGTGTGTGATGAATACGCATTCTCTGTTATGGGTGTCTAGTATCTGTTGTGTGACACAATGACTGAGACAGTCCTGCCTGAAAATGGTATGAATGCAGAGTAGAGTGTTGAATGGCTGGGTACTTGTCCCAATACACATTACTTGTTGCGACTGTCTGGAGAGAAGTGAATGGCCTGAATGCACTGTGCGCCCGATTCGCTGCCTGCCTGCCTGAATGCCCTTCTGAGTGATTGGTTGCCTGAGTGTGACCCAGCAGAATGAATGAGAGACCAAATAGTATATCTGGGGACCTCTCACTGCTAGAAATCGTTCAGAAGCTGAAGTAGAAACTGACATCGAATATGACGCTGTAACTAATGCTTAACTTTGAAGCCCACTGGAAGAAGAAGAACTGCTGCTGCTGTCCGTCGCTAATCTGAAAGCTGCTGTGCCTTCAAGGAACTGATCCAGGAGAGGACCTGGCTAGGCGACCTCTCCCCGAGCTACGAGGGACCATTGTGCACCAGTTGATCTTTGCCAAAGCTCCCTGGTAGACCTATGAAAGGCTGCCGACCGGAGACGGGGACCACAGCGGAATCACGAAGAGAACTGCCTAGACATTGAAGTCCATCACCGTCGACGACAACCGTCACCAACTGGAGCCGCAGTGCTCCCTTTGCCTAAGAACATTTGATCAAAGGACGCTCTCGCCTGCACCGTCGACCGCTATGTCCCGCCGGAGAAAGTCAAGGACGCAGATGCGCCAAGAAGCTTCCACCAGTGGGTTTCCTGCCAACTGAAGACCGCAGAGACACCGACGAAGCTACTGAAGCCATGCCGTGGTCGCGTCCTGTTCGCAGACGCCGACGACCCAACGCCAATGCTGGGCCAAAGTTCTTCATTGACTCTTTACGGCAACAAACACTCGTCGTCGAAGTGCACTGCACGCCTCAGCTTGCAGGATGTTTTGAACCGATCGTCAACGAGCAACACAAGAACCGAAGCTGCTGCCGCAACAACAGTATTCACCCTTTTTCCTTGTGGGATCTCGACAATCCATGGCTCCTCGACAATCCAGCCTAGAGAGAACCAGGGCTCTGGAGACAGTGAGCTTCTGGTGGAAAGTGAGAAAGGGAAGACTCCCTTTGAGGGGGAGCAGCTGGTAGTGGGACTTCTTGACGATGTTCGAGATGTGAGGAGAGAAAGAGAGTGTGGCGTTGAAGATGACACCAAGGTTTTTTGCCTCGCAGGAAGACAAAGGAAGAGGGCCCAAGGCGGTCGGCTATAGTGAGAGAGGAAATGCAGAGGCAAGGGTCCCAATGAGAAGGATCTCCGTCTTACTGGCATTAAGGCAGAGATTGTTGGAGGCGCACCAATCCTGAATCGTGGATAGACAGTCAGGAATGAGCAAGAGAGCAGAGGAGGCTGAGAGGAGCCTGAATGAAAACTGAGTCATCCGCATAACACTGAAAGTTAGAGGAGAAGGTAGAGATCAGGGAGGCCAAAATGGCCAAGTAGAGGTTTAAAAACCAAGGTGAGAGGATAGAGCCCTGGGGAAAGCCACAGGTAGAGAGATGTGGTGGAGAGAATGGGACCAAGATGGACCTGGCAGCGGAGGGCCGGTCCAAGTGGAAGGAGGTCAGTCACTCTAGGGTCTGATCCGTAATGCCCAGGTTCTCACAGAGTCAATTGATCAGAATGGTGACGTTGGCCCTGTTGAAAGCAGAGGAAAGATGAAGGATGAGAACAGAAGGAATGCTGGAATCAAGGTTAGAGAGCAGATCTTCATGGGTGTTAAGGAGAGCAGTTTCCATGCCTCTGGCAGCTCTGAGGCCAGACTGATGGTCATGGAGACAACCAACAGATTCAGTGTGGAGAGTAAGCTGGGAGATGGCAAGCTTTTCCAAGAGTTTGCACAGGAAAGGGGTGATGGAGATTGAGCCATAGTTTGCTGGGCAGGTAGGATCAGCAGACGGCTTCTTGAGGAGTGGGTGCACAAGGGAGTGCTTAAAGGGAGAGGGGAACGTTGCAGTGGCGAAAGAGTGATTACAGAAATCGGCCAAGGCTGGAGCGAGGGTGTCAATATGGTCTTTGATAGTTCTGGAGGAGCAGCGGAGCACCTGTTTGGACGACACTTTCATAGATCGGACTTGTCTAGAAACCTCGTCAGGTGTTGTCAGAGAGAAAGAGGAAAAAGGAGGAGGAGAGGTAGAGATGGCCAAAGGGGGCCGAGAGAGGAAGAGGAGATAGAGGACAGAATGTCCTGAGATTTAGCAGAGAAGTGAGAGGCGAGAGCTGTACAGAGGGCCTGGGAGGGAACAGGAGAGGTATAGACCACGACAGGATTGACCAGTTCCTTGCAGATTTTAAAGAGTATGGCCGTGTTGTTAGAGGCCGCGGAGACACACGCTTTAATGTGTGCTCTCTTCTTGATGAGTGTTATTGCTTCGACTGGCATTTTGGTGCAACCAGTCTAGGTATGTCTAAATGTGGCCTGGCATGCTTTACTGTAATGTTATTACGTGTTTACACTGGTCTACATTGTGCAGCCAGTTGGACATGTTTTCATTGTGGCATGGCATTTTTAATAGCAAAGCATTAATGTTCCTGTGCACTGTTGGTGACTTGCATGTATTGGATTGCGTTACCCTACAAAACAATTGCAAACACTCTGGCTTTATAGCCAATTTATCTCAGAAAGTGTGCTGTATATTGCATTAAAACACATTTATATCTTTCTCCTAGTGCATTGTGCAGCATACCCTTTCAGCAGCACGTTCATGCGTATTGCGCAAGCATGACAATCTAGGCCGGCCCAGAGTGTGGCGCGACCCGTGATTTGTTTGCCGAGTTGTGTTACGCCACTGGATAAGCGGGAGAACATGGTGGAGTGAGGTGGACCCTTGCATGGAGCAGCCAATAAAGGGGATTCTGACAGCTCCTCCTCTCACCTTTGCCAGTGGATAGTGGATTAGCAGGGGTGCCACAGACTGGACTCTGAAATGTGTTCATCACCCAACCCCACAGAGAAATGATAATTGTTAACCTGAAGAGCATCCCCCAACTGACTGGTTGGCTGGTGAAAGGAAATAAAAAACAGGCAAAGCTCTCCTTCTCACAACAGGCACGAATAGTGGTGGTGAAGGCGGTATGGTGGCAGAGGGTGGCCTGGTCGTCAATGAGGAGGGAGGCAGGTCCCACAATCAGAGCACGCCCATGGACACTATTCTATCCCAGATGAAGGCTGGGTTTGATTCTGTAAATAACAAATTAGACAACCTGTGTTTAATATGGATTGTATGCAACACCGGATCAAAAAGGAGAGCGGTAGGATCTCTGAGGCAGAGCAGCGTATTGGGGCATTGGAGGACTTTTCAGAGGTGGCAGGTCGGCCCCTGTGCACTCTACAACAAGAGGTGAAGACTGTGTAGATGAAGACCTGGAAGCGAGGTCCCACCGTAATAACGTTTGGCTTGTTGGGATTCCAGAGTCGTTCTCACAGGGGAACATGGAGGTCTTCATGGAACGCTTCATTAAAGAAGTGTTGGTGGATCAACCACTTTCTCCACAGTGTTTGATTGAGCGAGCACACTGGGTGTCTCCAGTAGCTCCTAAACCTACCCACAGACCACACCCAGTGATTGCTCGTCTCCTGAACTATCAGGATAGAAACATTATACTTTGCAAGGTCCGTGAACTGGGGGTTTGCAATATCAGTGTATCCTTCTATTCAGATTGTACCCCCACAGTATAGAAAGCATGAATATCATTTGCAGCTGTGAAACGCCAACTTCGGGACAGAGGTCTTCAATATGCAATGTTATATCCGTCCAGGCTAAGAGTGATGCGTGATGACAAAACCCACTTCTTTATGGACCCGGCAGCGGTGAATGCATTTCTTGAAACCTTGCCCAAGCGATGACGCTGGATTCGTGACATTTGAGTATGGGTGCTTTAAGCCTTTTGGTTCTTTCAGGCTGGAGCCCTCAGCTGCTCTTTAACTGTCAAGTACTGAATTTCATTTGTGATTTTTAGCCTTTGCTTCACAGGTATGATTTGAGTCTCCACAGTATGTATGCTCTCAGGGTTAAAGTTTTGTTGCGTTCAAGTATGTAATGAATTGCTCCATTTTGGTCTTGGTAATGTATAAGGTCCGGGTGCACCCCCCACTCCGGGTTGCATGGGTGGTGGGGCAGTGCACTTGGCATTTCTGGGTTGTTACCCGCTTTCATTGTTTTGGGTTAGTCGTTGTTGGGATGATTGGGTTTTCACTGCCAGGTTGGGTGGGCGGTGGGGGAGGGGTAAGAGGGGGACGGAGTACTGGGAGTTTAGTGTTAAAATGGCTCTCACTTCACTGAGATGCTTGCAGCAGAGTAGTCCTTATTGTCATTCAGAGTTGTATTCTGATTTGGGTTGTATAGAACGTGACAATGGTGCATGAAAACTGTTCACCCGAATTATGGGTTCTCTGCCATTTTCCCGCTTTCTGAAGGTTGCAGATAAAAATGACAGATTTTCTTCAGTCGATTTTGTGCGGCCCTCGGAAAACAGGAAAATGATATGCCTGTGTTTTATTTTTTAATTTGTGGGGTTTTACCTGTCGAGCCCCCCTTTGCTCACCCCGCCCCAACCCTCCCCCACAGGATTACCATGAAATTGGGGCTTTTGTACCCTAAAGCCCCGTCCATCAGCCCCCGCCCCCTTCCTCCCTACCCAAGACTCCCCCAAACCAAATAAAACACAGACACAGACAACACACCAACACACTTACCTGTTCTCCTCATACTCTGCTTCTGGGTCCTGGTGAGCCTGTCAGCCCCTGCGCCCCGTCGTGTGCAGCAGGGGTGTGACAGTTTGATTTAGAAAGACCACTCTGTGCGGTCACAGAGCAGTCTTTCTAAATCAATGTTTTTTCAAGTCAGTAAAAATAAAAAGGTAATTTGACCTAGAACGGAATCATGTACTCTCCTCAGTTGAAATGTCTGAGGTTTGAATAACCACGCTACGATGTGTAGGGTTCTAGCGCTTTGTGAGTGGCATGGAGCTAAGCTTCTCTTCCTCCAGGAGACACATTCGATGGGTAGAATGAATTAGGTTTTTGCTACATCATGGGGGGGCGATGTATTATACGTCCTTTTCATCCTATTCCTGGGGTGTTTTGATCCGAATTCATAGGTAATTGGGCTTCTGTCTGCTGCATCATGAATGTGGCATGGAGGGTTGCTATGCCATAGTGTCAGAGTTGATGGCCCGTAAGTTGGTCACATTTGTTCATGTATATGGACTGAATGTGGATGATCCAGAATTTTACCAATCCCTTTGGGCCAAGTTTCTGGCGTAGTCTCATAGGCAGCTAATAGTGGCAGGTGATTTTAACACTATTTTGCATGTAAGGTTTGATAGATCCACAGCTTGCTCAAGGCCACTATCCTTGGCTGCTAAAAAGATTCTACGTGGGATGGAGGATCAGGGATTGCTGGATCTATGGAGGACAATACACCTGGAGAGAATTCTCTTTTTATTCCGCAGTTCACAATATACGTTCTCATATTGATTTCATTTCAGTCCGGTCAGCGCTGGCCCATGCCACGAAGAGTTCCTCGATGTTACTGAGAACATTGCCGATCATTCCCCGAATCTTTGGTTGTGCCAAATGGAGAACTTGATATGATATGAGTCATTTATAACGCGCCTGTACACAAGTGTTTCTAGGCGCGACAAGACAATTGAGGGAAGACAGAGGGAGGACAAAACAAACGATCTTACTAGGCCTTGTGTCATTCAGATCGTGCAAGTGCGATAATGCAAAATGCATGCAGGAGAGAGAAGGGGGACGTGCCAGTGAGATGGATGGGGAAGTGCAATCAGGGTAGCATTGCTCTGAGTACGTGCAGCCAGGGCAGCACGGCTCTGAGTAAGTTCAGGGAGGCTGGGGCATGTAGGGTTACAGTTACAGGCCCTAAGTGCATGGTAGGCCTAGGGGCAGTACAGGGGCGACTGTTCATGGAGGAGACGGATAACTAGGGAGACTTTGAGGGTAGCCAGGCAACCAATCAGTGCAGCAGACAGGTAGGTCAGCAGGGGAGAGAAAGAGAAAGCAGAGACAAGAAGGAATGTCTTGAGCTGCTTCCAGAACATCAGGTAGTCCGGCTCAAGTTTTAAAGGGGCAGGAAGGCCATTCTAGAAGGAGGCACCTACAAAGGAGAGAGATCTACCCCCCACTCTCTGCCAGGAGAAGCGTCTGACCCACAGAGAGTTTCAGGTGGCTGAGGGAAGGGCTTGAGAAGGAAGGTGTTTTGGACGAGAGAGTTGGATGTGGAGCAGTTCCAGCCCCAGAAAGCCTTGTGGATGATGCAGAGGGTCTTGAACTTGATCCTTGCAGCCACCGGGAGCCAGTGGAGAGATTTCAGGGCAGGAGAAATTTGGTCGCTGGGCTTTAGGCCAAGGACAAGTCTTGCATTCCTGTTCTGGATTAGTTACAGAGGGCAGAGAGTAGAGGAAGGCAGTTTGAGAAAGTGGCTGTTGCAGTAGTCCAGCCTAGAGAGAACAGGGCTCTGGAGACAGTGAGCTTCTGGGGGAAACTGAGAAAAGGAAGAATACCTCTGAGGAGGTGCAGCTGGTAGTGGAATGTCATGGACAGGTCCTTGATGTGTGGAGAGAAGGAGAGAGTGGAGTCAAAGATGACACCAAGGTTTTTTGCCTACAGGAAGGCGAAGGCAGAGGGCCCAGGGAGTGGGGCCAGAGTAAGAGAGGGAAAGCGGGAGCAGGGGTCCCAATGAGAAGGATCTCAGTCTTTGTGGCATTAAGGCAGAGATCGTTGGAGGCACACTAATGCTGAATTGCAGATAGACAGGAATGAGTGTGAGAGGAGAGGAGGCTGAGGGGAGCCTCAAAGAGAGTGGAGTGTCATCTGCATAACTCAGAAAGTTATAGGAGAAGGTAGAGATCAGGTGGGTCAAAGGGGCCAAGTAGACATTGACAAGCTAGAGTGAGAGGTTAGAGCCATGGGGAACACTGTGGAGAGAGAGGTGGAGAGAGAGATGGTGGAGAGAAATGAGCCAAGTTGGACCTGGGAGGGCCGGTACAGGAGGAAGCAGGTCAACCACTTCAGAGCCTGATCCATGATGCCCAAGTTCTCACAAAGTCGATTGATCAGGATGGCATGATTGACCGTGTCAAAAGCAGAAGAAAGGTCAAGGAGGATAAGGACAGAAGGAAGGCTCATTGCCTTAGGGCGTGGTTCACCATACCTAGCCCACTAAAACATTGTGCATTGTATATATACTACCCTTTGTCTCTGAGTGCACCATTTAGCCTATTGCGACATTGTGGCTCCAAATCCTACATCCCACTATCTCTGAGAGTCCTACGTAGCCTACTGTGACACTGTGCACTGTGTATTTATGCCTCACTGCCTACTGTCACGGAGAGACCTATCTAGCCTAACGCGACATTGTTTAGTTATGTCCGACTGCCCACTGTCTTGAGTGATCTACTTGGGCCACTGCAATATTGTGCATTGCATTCTCATTACCTACTGCCTGCTAGCGATTTACCTTACCTGGGCCCACCACACATGTACTCTTTATAGTTCTCGCCCATTGCTTTGTAGCACCGTTGAGCGCCTGATCTAGCCTCCTTGACAATCTACTCCCCATTTATAATGTTGAACCCTCGGTGACCAGCAGAGCCCTGTGCCCCCTACCCTTCGTAGTCCATTATCACCTAGATGCATCTAGAACCTGTGACCCATACCAGCGCACCCTGATCCTCTCTAACAATGTATGCCACCCTTATCGTCTTCATTAGTATACTTCAGAGCATGCTACTCGCCCTGCCACTATCAGGCGACAGAGCCAACCCATCCTTGTCCCAAACTTCACGGCCCAAGATACCTACATCATCAGGCAGATACTCTGAGACTATGGGCCTCATTACGAGTCCGGCGGTAACCGAGGCCGTAAAACCGTCTGGTTACCGCCGGACTCGTATTACCATTCCGCCTCCGTGATTCCCGGAATTACCGGGGCATTACAACCCCGGTTTTCCAGGAATCACGGAGGCGGAATAGTGTAAATCCCCATTCCCATTGAGTCCTATGGGACTCAATGGAAATGGGGATCATGGAAACACCGGCAGCATCTCGTAATGCTGCCTGTGTTTCCTCGTCCGCCTGCACGCGGGAGGTGTTAAACCTGCCAGGAACATCACCTCCCGCCTGCAGGGGTCGGACTCAGGCGGTCCAGAAACAACGGTGGCGGCGGGTTTACCGCCACCATTATTTCCGGACCGCCTGGGTCGTAATGAGGCCCTATGTCTACCTATGTCATCCCTGCAAACTGGACCAAGCCCACCAGATTTCTGCCACCCATGATCCTCCCATATAAGATCAAACCGACACCATTCCTACCTCCACTGAACCTTCTGACCTGCAATGCCAAAAACTCCAATAAACCCTATAACGGCCGTCTAGGTGTTATCATCAACGAACCAAATGTCCCCCCTAACATCTTTAGATGACCTAGCCAGAATAACGCCTAACCTCCCATGTCCTTTAGCATGCAGAAACGTCAGACTTGGATCTAGACTAGCTAAGTCCTACTTCTTACCACCCAGACCCCCACCTTCAACCAATCATAACTTCAGCCAACCTCAAAAGCATACTAAAACACACAAATCCCATACCAAATCTAGACGGACAATGGCCGTACTGGATACCACTGTCCTAAGCAATAGCCCCACTGCTATCAGTGGCGCACTGATCAATGCCAGATCCCTGGTGGCACATGCAGTAGAAATAGCAGACCGAATTACCACTAAAGAACTGGATTTCCTTGCAATAACGGAGACCTGGCTACATGCAGCTGCAAACCCCTCCCTTCTTATTGCCACCCCCGACAACTATACAGTCTTAGGATCTGACAGAGAGTCAGTCAGAGGCGGTGGAATTGCCTTTATCATCATATCCTCCTTGGGTCTCAGAATAGTCCCACAGCCTCCAATCAAGTCTTGCAAACTAATGTCAGTCAAACTTCCACTCACTAACTCACGGACCATAACAATGAATCTGATCTATAGACCCCCTGGTCCTATTGGCTCCTTCGAAGAAGATCTCATGACCCTTCTTACCTCTAACACCAAACCCTTTAACGTGGGGCTCAACGACCCTAAGTACCAACCTGCCATAACAATGGCTAACTCATTGTCCGACCCAGGCCTTACTCAAAGAGTACTCCACCCCACGCATGATAAAGGATGATCCTAGATTGGATAGCAGACCTTAATTGTGAAACTACCATATCGTCTATCGAATCACTCCCTTGGACTGACCACTCCCTGCTTCCATTTATTATCCAAAACTGCAAACTTCCAATTAAACAAAACTCCATCGCTCCTTCGATGCCAACCAGAAATAAAAGGAACATCACAGTGGAAAATCTCAAGTCATTTCTCCAACCTCTGTGCCCTTGTTCCTGCCTAACAATGTGTGCAATCTCGTCACTGGCAAAATGCTGGAAAGAAGTCACGAGGGCCACTGTAAGCAAAGACAAGACCAAATTAGGCGCCAAGAAAAAAAAATGGGGTTAAGCGACTTACCCACTTGTACAGCCTGTAGCTGGGAGAGGCACGTCCCAATCCAAGTCACAGGCTGTTAAGATGGATTTCTGAACTCTGTCCTGGAGGGGCAGAGGTTCAGAAGGCCAGCCTAGTTTCTTGGAACAGGGTAACCTCTGGACAAGCCAGACCAATCAGGGTAGCGATGGGGGCGGTCAAGACTAGGTCTCAACAGGGGTGAGGGTGACTGAAAGTCCGCAATGAGCACACAAAGCAAGGACATGTACAAATTACTCCAAACAGGTGTTATATAAAAAAATATAGACACATTTATTACAAGGCCTTTGTAATATTGACCATAGTAAAGAATCGCAGTAAAGCTCAAGTAAACCAACACATCACAATCAAAATACAGTTTATATACAATACCAAAGGGTCTAAAGAGTTAGACGCATGAAATATGCAGACCACCTAGATGGGGAGGAAAACAGGCAGTGCGAATAATAGTTAGACCCAGTCCACCTTCAGAGGCACCTAACTAGAAGGAAGTCCGAGCCCTACGAAGAGGGGAGCCTTGTGCTCAAAAGTACCTGCACACGCTGGTGCCAACGGGCAAAAGGGAGTCTCTTCGAGGAAATCAGGCAGTTCAGATCGGTGAACAAATGAAGACGAACAGATCTCTGCGACTCAAGCGCAACCTCCACTTGGGGGCAGAAGCAGAGCGCGAGTACGGAAAGCCGTGCTGTTTGACACAGTGGGGAAAAGCTACAGGTGTCAAGCTCACTCTTGGATTCCGTCAATTGAGCTCCACCTCCCAGAGTACCCCTCACACCCTTCTCCTCACCTGAATCTTCCTGATCCGATACAAGTCCAAATCTCCGAATTCTCAATGCTTCTTCCCTTGATTGTCGATGTGGTCTGCCTCGAGAGGAAGCCACCCTGCCCCTCTAACTCGGGGCCAAGGGGGCCCCCGCACCGGGGCAGACCGGTTTAGGGGAAAAAGCCAACGGGCGTAAAAAACCCCTTGTAGTAGAACCAAGCAGCTGGACAATATTCACTGAGGACTTGAGGATAAGGACGGCCCTTCAATGGAGAAAGATGGCAACAGAAGGAAGGGAAAGCGGGAAACAGGAAAGTACTTCAAGTAATAGCAAGGTAAGCCAAAAATAGTACACAATAAAGGGAAGTAGGAGCAAGGTGCGGCGAAAAGCCACAGAGGAAAGCACAGAAGCCTATCAACCCGGAAGCCTAACATGGAAGGTTGCAACGCAACTGCTTCCGGGTTGAAGCCGGCTAAAAGGATATCGTAGGTCTGGAAACTAGACTGCTGCTGGAACAAAAACGTAATGACGTGACGGAGCAATTAATGGCGGCTCCACCGCCAACGTTTCCACAATTGCCAATGACCGCGGGGTGTGACAGTATACCCCCCTCCCAATCCTGAACCTCCAGGTTTCCCTGGATGTGTCCGGTGAAAACGCCGGATGAGTCTAGATGCATGTATGTACGACCTGGGCTCCCAGGAGTCCTCAGAACTAGGATAGTTTTTCCATGACACCAAGTATTCTAACCTGCCCTTACGATATCTAGAATCAAGGATAGCAGACACCTCATATTCCTTTGGTCTAACCTTGGGATCACGTAAATGTCCAGTAGTCTTGCCAATCGGGGTGTCTGGATCCACTGGGCTGAGAAGGGAGGAGTGAAAAACTGGATGTACTCGGCTCATGGACTTGGGAAGTTGCAGTTTAAATGCCACTGGATTGATTTTCTTGATAATCTTGAAAGGACCTATATTTCTGGGGGTCAGTTTGGTCGGATGTACCCACCGAGGCAAGTATCTAGTAGATAGCCAAACCCGATCGCCCACCTCCCATTCTGGACAGGGTAACCGAGCCCGATCAGATAGATCTTTATATCTGCGTCTGGCCGAAGCTAAACTCTGTAGTGCAGTGTCGTGGGCTTTAGTGATTTGATCAAGTGTGGATTCGATAGTGGGTATGTTAGTCTGAGAGGGAAAGGTTGGGAGTATGCTGCGTGGGTGATGTCCATAAGAACAGAAAAAAGGACTCAGACCCGTGGCCGAATGCACTGTGTTATTATAAGCAAATTCAGCGGTGGACAAAAGGTTCACCCAATTATCCTGATTCCTGTTAACATAACACCTGAGATATTGTTCAAGAGTGGCATTAAGCCGCTCCGTTTGTCCGTTGGTCTGAGGATGAAAACCTGATGATAAAGCTCTCTCAATCTCTAACCGTTTACACAGGGCACTCCAAAACCGTGAAGTATACTGACTACCTCGGTCTGAAATAATCTTGTCAGGAAGACCGTGGAGCCTAAAAATATCCCTGAGAAATACTTCAGCCATCTCGGAGGCTGACGGTATACCCTGCAGAGCGGAAAAATGTGCCAACTTGGTAAACGTATCAATGGTTACCATAATACAAGTCATCCCCTGAGATTTGGGCAGATCCACTATAAAGTCAGTGGAAATTTGGGACCATGGCTGATTTGGCAAATCTGTTTGTGTAAGCAACCCATAGGGTTTATGTGTGGAGTTCTTGTTTTGGGCGCAAACTACACACGTCTTACAGTGTTGTCTAACATCATGTGAGAGTGAAGGCCAAAAGAAAGATCGAGAGATTAACTCAAGGGTGCCTCGAACTCCCCTGTGTCCAGCAGTAACATGATTGTGACCCTATTCTAGGACCCTTGATTGTAAGGACTTTGAGGGAATGTACAGACGTTGTCCTACCAATAGAAGACCCTCAGACCAATGGATTTTAGATTGCAAGTCACCTGGTACTGTAATTGTCAATTCGGGTTTAGTTTCCGATCTTATCTCTTGCAAGAATGCCGAAACCATTCCCACAATCTTGTTTCGAGGAAACATCGGTTGGCTCCCCGAGGGGGAATGAAAGTCTGCAGACCGGCTTCTAGACAAGGCATCCGCCAAGCTGTTTTGAGAGCCAGGAATGTACGTGATGGTAAAGTCATACTGACTGAAGAAATGTGCCCAGCGAGCCTGTCTTGAATTGACGCATTCCATGTTCCGAAGAATCTTCAGATTCTTATGGTCTGTGCGTAATGTAAATGGATGCCTTCCGCCTTGTAGCAGATGTCGCCACTCTTCACAAGCCACCTTGAGAGCCAAAAGTTCTTTTTCTATCACTGAATAGTTTTGTTGACTGGAAGAAAGAGTTTTAGAAAGATATGCTACAGG
Source organism: Ambystoma mexicanum (assembly GCF_040938575.1). Classification (NCBI taxonomy): domain Eukaryota; kingdom Metazoa; phylum Chordata; class Amphibia; order Caudata; family Ambystomatidae; genus Ambystoma; species Ambystoma mexicanum. The sequence goes on along the minus strand of NC_090933.1, from coordinate 1,388,892,161 downwards.
ATGTTCCTTACTATCCTTCAGCTGGAGAAGTACCGCACCTAAAGCGCTTGCTGAGGCATCTGCCTCTACGATAAAAGGTAGGTCTTGATCCGGTTGAGTTAGGATGGGTGCAGAACAGAATCTCTTCTTGAGGTCGATGAAGGCTTGATTAGCTGATTCTGACCAGAGAAACGGTTTAGCGTCCTTCTTAAGTAATGAAGTTATAGGTAACACAATCAGTGAAAAATGACTGATGAATTTTCTGTAGAAATTGGCCAGACCCAGAAACCGTTGAACCTCTTTCAATGATGTGGGAATGGGCCAGTCCAAGATGGCAGACACTTTCCTTGGATCCATAATGACACCCTCATGAGAAAGAATGTATCCCAAGTATGGAACAGATGCCTTCATGAAGATGCACTTCTCTGGTTTAACTAACAAATGTTGCGATTGCAACCGATGCAAGACTGTCTGAAGATGTACTGTATGTTCAGATGGAGATCTTGAGAAAACCAAAATGTCATCCAAGTATACAATGACACTGAGGTATAACAGATCCGAGAATAGACGATCCATAAAGCGCTGGAAAATGGCAGGAGCGTTAACCAAGCCAAATGGCATCACTCTATATTCAAAAAGACCAAATGGAGTACGGAATGCGGTCTTCCATTCGTCTCCATCCTTTATGCGGAGAAGGTGGTAAGCACTCCGTAGATCCAGCTTAGAGAAGATGGTAGAACCCTGAACTGCTTCCAAAATGTCTGTTATCAGAGGCATGGGGTATCGGTCCCGAACCGTGACTTTGTTTAAACCTCTATAGTCAATGCAAGGCCTTAACTCAGTAGAATCCCTCTTGGGTATGAAGAACAGTGAGGCTCCAGCCGGAGATTTGGAGGGGCGAATGAGGCCATTGGTCAAATGAGAGTCCAAATAACTACGAAGAGCCCTCTTCTCTAGTAGAGACAAAGAAAACATGCGGCTGAACGGAACCAAGGCGTCTGGTACCAGCTCAATAGCACAGTCCTCCGGCCTATGTGGGGGCAAATCTAAGATTGGATCATCTTTAAACACTTCCTTGAATTCCGCCAATTCAGGAGGGACTCTACTGACCTCAAATATACCTTCCTGTTGTGGAGTAAGGACTTGTACCACTTCCTCTGATGCATGGGCTAAACAATTCTGTTTACAATACGGGGAGGAAAAAGCCATGGTGTTTTGCGCCCAATCAATGAGCGGATTATGCCTCCTCAACCAAGGAATACCCAGGATCACAGGAAAATGTGCTGCTCGAATCAAATCAAATTGTAACTGTTCCGAATGCTGGAAAACCCGGACCTTCAGGGTCACTGTAGAATGGGTAATTGGTCCTGACGAGAGTGGTGAACCATCCACTCCCTCTACCTTCTGCAATTCTTCTCGTTTTAACAGAGGGAGTCCTTGTTGGTGTGCCCACAAGGTATCCATAAATATGCCTGCGGCTCCACAATCTACCAGGGCCATGGTAGTAAGAACCTCTGTCGGAGTCTCCACCCGGATGGGCACCACCATGAGACGAGAGTCCATTGAAACAGTCTGAGAAGCTATCGTCACCGTGACATAGGGACTAGCACTCTGACCTCGGTTACTTGTCCCTTTCAGTTCCGAGGTTGATCGTTTCCCGACCGCCTAGTGGAACTGCTGGACAGTTTCGTAGTAAATGAGTGCCTGAAGCACAGTACATACATAGTCCCGCATCTCTGCGACGTTTTCTTTCTTCAGGTGTCAATGAAGATCTAGCAGACCCCACTTGCATAGGTTCTTCTTTGTTACTGGAAGTAGGCAGGGAGGGCAATGAGTGGGTACTAGGTAGAGAAAAGGTCGGGGCTCTTTGTTTCTTTCTTCCTGCTTTGCGTTCACTTAGGCGGTAGTCAATCTGAATAACAATGGAGAATAGATCAGACAGGGTGGTAGGGCGGGCTATCCTTGCAAGTTCGTCCTTTAATTCTTCCTTTAAACCTCGACGAAATATGGTGTATTGGGCCCGTTCTGGCCACCCAGCCTCTGAAGCCAAACGTTTAAAGGTGGAGATATATGTCTGTAAATCACTGGAACCTTGGTTAACATCCAGGAGTTCTTCCGCAGCCACATGTATGATCTCTGGTTGTTCAAAAGTCTGGCGCAATAAGGACAAAAATCCCTCATAGTCTCTTATGACGGGATTATTGTTGGTCACCAAAGGGGCTGCCCACGCTAAAGCATTTCCAGTTAGATTGGATACCATAAATCCCACCTTGGTATGATCATTTAGGAACAACTGAGGTCTAAAGGTGAAGTAGATAGAACAAGCTTCCAAAAATTCCTTTAGACGCTTCGGAGTTCCGTCGAACTTGCCAGAGGATAAAGCCATGGGAGGTAAGTCGGAATCCCTTGTATCTCGAGTAGAGACCATCTGTCTCAAAACTGCATTATCAGCCTTTACATTCTGTAATTCCGTATTCATGGCCTGGACCGCGGCCACTAGTTCCTGTATTTGTTCTGAGGTGGCCATCTTTTCTCTTTGGCATTGCAAACTGTCAAGCTCACTCTTGGATTCCGTCAATTGAGCTCCACCTCCCAGAGTACCCCTCACACCCTTCTCCTCACCTGAATCTTCCTGATCCGATACAAGTCCAAATCTCCGAATTCTCAATGCTTCTTCCCTTGATTGTCGATGTGGTCTGCCTCGAGAGGAAGCCACCCCGCCCCTCTAACTCGGGGCCAAGGGGGCCCCCGTACCGGGGCAGACCGGTTTAGGGGAAAAAGCCAACGGGCGTAAAAAACCCCTTGTAGTAGAACCAAGCAGCTGGACAATATTCACTGAGGACTTGAGGATAAGGACGGCCCTTCAATGGAGTAAGATGGCAACAGAAGGAAGGGAAAGCGGGAAACAGGAAAGTACTTCAAGTAATAGCAAGGTAAGCCAAAAATAGTACACAATAAAGGGAAGTAGGAGCAAGGTGCGGCGAAAAGCCACAGAGGAAAGCACAGAAGCGTATCAACCTGGAAGCCTAACATGGAAGGTTGCAACGCAACTGCTTCCGGGTTGAAGCCGGCTAAAAGGATATCGTAGGTCTGGAAACTAGACTGCTGCTGGAACAAAAACGTAATGACGTGACGGAGCAATTAATGGCGGCTCCACCGCCAACGTTTCCACAATTGCCAATGACCGCGGGGTGTGACAACAGGCTACTGCAGGAGGGCGACCGGTTCCTATCGTTACTACTCACCGGTCCCCGATGCAGGCAGACCCAGGCTTCTCCGCATCAGTTTCAGTGCTGGCAGGTTCAGATACGAGCACGGGACATCTCAGCGTTGTGTAGATTCCGCGGCAGCAGAAGTTAGAGTTGAGGATGTCCCAAACGTAGTGAACCCGCACAGATTGTTACCACAGCAGGGCAACGAAGCGGCTGTGTGCATTTCAGCACAATGTACACTACTCACTTCAGACCTGGGAACGCCAAGTGTACGAATCGTGTGAGAGTGTCAAGGACTCGGAATACAGCAGCAACCTGACGGCGGTTACAGAGCAAGACTCCTGGGTAGGCTGGTCAGTCCACTGGATGGCCCAGAGACACTTCCGAAGGCTTACGTGCAGGAGATGGTGAAGATGCCGAGAATAGTTGTTCCCACTATTCCAAAGGGTCGAAGTACCAGTACAGGCCTTCTCGTTCGATCAGAGGTAGAAAGGGTTTCCCAAAAAGACAGCAGTGCAGAGGAGCAGTCCTTCAGCGGGTCACCAGCGATTCCTCGGTCCAGCCTCTTGGTTACAGGATACTTGGCTCCTTATCCTTCGTTCGTGAGAACACAGGAGATCGACATGGTAGTGGTGTTTCCAGCCTCCTCTTATCCAGGTTTCCCTTCGCGCCAAAACGGAGGGGACCCAATAGGAGATCTGTTCACAAAACACTCACACCATACGTGGACCTATCACGGACCACGGTGGTCCCTGGCACCCAGGATGTGTATTGGGACCAGACATCCCAGCCCGCATCCTGGAGGCACACACCAAGCCTGTAGAAGTCCGCAAAAGCGTCCGTGTTTCGCGGGAAAGTACATGCCCAAATAAGGAAGGCCCCAGGTCGGCTCGACCTGGGGAAGGTGAAGGGGGCAAGACGGTCAGCGGACAGGACAAAGAGCCTCGTGGTCTGGCAATCTTGAGAGCCAGGCCACCCTTTTGGGCTAAACGCGAGACACGCACTTAAACAGCCAAAAGGAGCTCAAAACACAAAGAAACGATCGCTGCCACCAGTCCCGTCCGTGATTCACTTGCACCGTTTGTTAACAATCCACGAGAGTATCTAGGGCCCAAAAAATTACTAGAGACCCAAGAGAGCAGTAATTTAGCTTACAGTGCTCTCTTGTGCCATGTTGCGCGAAAGCTGCAACATGAGCGAAAGAACTACGGAAAACAACGTTTCCCGGTACTGACTGTTTTAAGGGCATGTCAGTATCCCCGTAAGAATGGAGCGAAAGCCCAGAGGAGTGCGGCAGGAAGCCGTGCTTCTCTGGCAAAGTCTAGATCAGGGTGTAAAACAACAGCAAAAAGTTTAGGGGTTGCCACATGGAAGGAAGAATTACCTACAATTAAGAAATTTTTCCTAACACAGGCCGTCAGCCACCGTCAGCCACCAGCCACCAAACATTATCTGGAGACGAATACGGCGAGGGACGATGGGACTTGGAGGCAGGGGATCTGGGGGGCTAAGCATAGGGCTGAAGACAGGAAGCTGCAGGAAAGTCGAGGGCAGATGTGGCTACGGTCCTCGTTGCCTTGCTGCCGAGCATGCTCGGTCTGCTCTCTGTTCCACTGCCTCGAAGGTTTCGAGAAAGGAACCCTAACTGGGCAAGCCATGTCAGGCTGCACCGCCTAGCACGGCCGTCTCTGACAAGGCCCCCGATCACCTCTGGGCCTGTTGGGCTTGGGCTCGGAGAGGATCTTGTAGCCCTCAGGGAGAAGTGTGTCAAAACTCGTGACAAAGCTGGCCTTAAACCATGTCTCGGTAAGGGCGAGAACATCTAGATCCAGCAGTTCAAGGAGGTGGCAGATGTCAGAGCGAAAGTTAAGAGCAGCAGTGATGAGCAGGTTGTCACTTTTTAAAGACTTCTGGGGCGGGGTACAGTGGACCCAACCAGATGTGGCAGAGGAGCCTGGGAGGTAAATGGAGGAAGAGGCAGAGGAACCAAGGAAGAAGTTGATGGCAGTGAGGCTAGAGAGGTGGAGTTCAAGGGAGGCGAGGTAGCCAAGAGAGAGACGCATCAGGTAAGGTAGTCAGGGGAGCAGTGGGGACGAGGGAGGCAAGGGAGCCAGGAGAGCCAAAGCTGGCAAGGGAGCCAGAGTAGAGGAGGGACGGGGTGGAAAGGGAGCCATGGAGGTGGGTGGCGAGGGAGCAAGTTTATAAGAACCATCATTGCCAAAGCCAAACAAGAGCAATATTAAAAGAGGTTAACATCAACCAACATTGCCGAAGCCAAGAGAGGCAAATACTAAAGCAAATTGACAAGAACCATCATTGCCAAAGTCAAGAGAGGGTAATTCAGAAGCAAGATAATTGTAACCCTTATTGCCAAAGAGAGAAAAAGGCAATAGTTGGAAAAGACCCAAACAAGCATTGTCTAAGCCGAATAGAGGCAAGTGTGATAGACACCCATTATCAGCATTTGTTGATGTAAGAGTGGTAAAACAAGAGTAGCAGGAGAGCAGCATTGCATGTGGCAGTCACAAGTGTGGAACACACAGCACCAGTGTGTCTCATGTCTTCCCAGAAGAAGTAGTCAATACTGATGTTGATGAAAGTCTTTGCCAAGTTGTTTGAAGCAAACTTTTCCAAATAAGTACTTGTAGTAGTGTTGGAAGCTTTTAGTCCGGCAGGCGAGTATACCAGGACGGAGACCTTGAAGTAGTAGTCATGGCAGGTTAGTGGACCAGGAAGAAGTCATTTAAGTACTGCCGGTGCATCCAACGTGCTGTGCTCGAGGGTGCTTGTCAGCCCGCCAGGAAAAACCTGGCAGGCTGTCAGGCACCCGCGAGCACAGCCCGTAGTATGGCGGTCTGGTAACTACGGTACCGGCATGCTTACTGGCACCGTAGTTCCCAGACCGCCGTGCTCGGAATGAGGCCCAGTAACACATTAGAAAAACCTAAGAAAAAACAAAGAAAAACACGTTGATATGATCAATATTAGCTGTCTACACACAAATGTATAAAGGTGATCGCTACTCAGTTCCATGCTTTGTGCACCCCATGCAAGTATGTCATAGTTTCACTACTTCATGAGCCCTTGGTTGTGATCAATTCAGCTTGTTGTGAATAAGTGCGCTCAATGTGTTATATTCTGCCATTTTTAAGCATGTGCTTCTCATGCAGTGCCTGTAAATGTTTGTTTATGTTCATATGTTTGTATACGTTTGCTCACCATTGTGAGAGTTCATATATATTTATAAGATTGCCCATTTTAACCTATACACCGTGTCAGCTTCACTGACCTGTGTGCAGGGAAATGTCCTGCTCAGAAGTACGTGGTTCGCGGCGCTAGTAAACGTCCTTCTGAAATGAAACGATATCAATATGTTTACGTTATCCATCAATGTCAAGATTGCCTTTGTGTATTTCCGATAAGTTCAGTTTTTACCTTATCTGAGGTATCGCTATGCATACAGCCGCTCCCGCCGCGTACAGTGCAGCCGCGGCAATCGTGTTCCTGTTAATGTTTTTCCGTTGGCATGGCAACATTGTGTTACAAGATGGTCGATCGCAACTAGTTGCGTCGGCCATCTTGGGAGGGGCAACTCATTAGGAAATATGTGTGTAACATATAATCAGTGTTGTGCTTCGATGGAATTGTCAATGTTGGGTTTTCTACCTGAAATGGGACAATCCTGCATTAAACCTCTCTTCCGCATTGGTAGAGTTTTTACCTCAAATGCGCACTATGTATATATTCCATATCTAATAACTTGATGCAGTCTAAATCAGTTCAATACATTCTACTCTTGAATAAATATCAATAGTTATATATGGGAACTACATATAATTTGGGAACTAAATATAATTTTGTAGAACCACGAGCTTTAGTGGTAATATATGTTCTGATGAACTAATAGTTGAACAATTGAAAGTACAATACAAATAGTGCAAACATTGGCTGAAAATATTACATGTGCATTCATCTTCATGTGTATCCAAGTTTGTACCGATACCTCCTTTTAGCATTTAATCGAGTTAGTATAAACTCACCACAAGGGCAAAATCAGATTATGCAAATATATATAGTTGAGAATACTCCAACACATTCAAGCCATAAGAAGTATTGATTCTAACTATCCGATGGCTCTGCATTTTCAGTCCCAACATGGCAGCAGATTGGAGGGTTGCTCCTTTTTTGGTATTCGGACTGTGCCTAAATCACCCAGAGGCGGCAATAGGGAGTTACTGTTGAGACAACTGGAGACCAAGTCCATTTTGGACCTCGAGACCAAGAAACCTAGGGGTCATAATCTTGATGAAGAGCTATACACGTTTTTAGGCACCTAATAGTATATATTTGTTTTTTTTATCTTTGATGAACTACTTTTATATTTCAGGTACCTTAAATGTTTTTGTATGACCTCTTGAATGTCTATTAATGTCCAACAGTGCCTTCTTTAGATTTTAGCCACCATGTACATTCCCTTTAGTTCTGACGTATCTTTCAGGTTGTTTCTTTCATGATATTGTGCAGTTTAACTTGCACAATTTTGTTTTTAACAAGATCAGTAGTAGGGTTTGTTTTTAATATTGATCACTGTGATGCATACTTTTACACAGAATGTCTTTTGGATTCCTTATGCTTTCTTACTCTCCCCCTTATCTTGTCTCGACCCCTTTTGTCTTTTCCTTGGCGGATATTTCACATCCTTTTAGATGCAGATACTTACATTGCAGGGGTTACCCAGTCATGGTATATCCCTTTGTGGGTCCACTATGTCTAAATATTGTTTTGGGACGCTCAAGTATATGTGTATCATCTTTTTGCAGTAGATGGTTTACTAGGAAGCTAGTTTGCCTTAATAATTGGGCATTTTTATGGTTAAATGCACTTTGCACTTTACGGTGGATGAATTTGTTGATTATGCTCCAGATGTCCATGCATGCACGGTTTTTTGTCATGTATCCTTTTACAGAGAGAAGAGTATTTTTTAATATTTTAGATACTATGTCATTTTAAACATTCAGCGATTTTTAAATTCTTCTCTGATAATTGATTGCATGGTTTATGATTTACATTACCAGCACATTTAGGAATACATCAGTGCATTCATGGACGTAGAGCACTGTGCATATTATTATTACTGTAGCGACTTCAACTCTCATCCCCCCTTCCCTTTTTCCTTTCCTTTGCTGCTAGCACTTTGCACTTTCTTTGCTGCTAAAGCACTTTGCACTTTATACTGCACTTTTTAGCTTGATATGTCCCATCTGCATTTTTGTATTCATACGATGATGACCATGCATTTATGGATTCTTGAGACTTAAGATAATTACGGGGCATATTTACACGTTAGTCAGTAAATGGTATGTACGATATTCAGACTGCGGGACAGAGTTCAGGAGATGGCTGAACAACGGCGTGTGTGCAGATTTTTTGCACAGATGCAATGTTTACTTACATGGAAGGCATTTACTGACTAGGCTTCTACCTTATTAATATTTTATAATTTGTACTGTTTAGAGGCATGATATAGTCCGTATGGCCCCCAGTGGGAGTGTTTCATTAAAAAAATTATTTTGATGACACTCACAGATATCAGTCGTGATTAACACCATTTTCCATCTTGTTACATTATTGGTGTTTTGAGATATTTGACATATTTTGTCTTTTTCTCCGAGCGGTGTATTCACCGTATTTTTTCCTCCCATTGCTATTTCCGCGCGTTGCTCGCCGTCTCCTCCTCAGTCCCTGCATTCATGATTTCTAGGACACTGGTTGAAATTACATAGTAGTTATCTGGTGTTTTGATGACTATGGGGTGTACTTTATTCATATAGTACAGACCGGTGCTTTTAAATGCTATGACATGGCCGCCAAGTGTTTACTACATTGTACTGACTTGTGCATAGGGATATTCTATGCACTGCTACCATAGAGTTTGCCTAGCTCTTTTAAGGAGTCCTTTTTCTGTGTCATTCCCTACCTACGTGAACAAGCGGTCGGAGTACCGTGAAACGTGTCGTTTGTTATTCAGGTTTTCTCCCTTTTTTCATGCACTTTTATTAACCCTTTAAATGCCAGCGACGAGCCGGCTCGTCGGTGGCACTTAAGGGGTTAATGAGGGTGGAAATGTTGGCGGGTTTGGGCGGTGAATACCGCGATTTAAAAAAAAAACCTGTTGGCACTGGAACCGCAATGGCACTTAAGAGGTTAATAAAGAATACTTTGTGCTGCCTGGATTTGCTGTCAAGCCTTTTTTCTTGCTGAGATTGGACTTCTTTCTCTCAACTGCTCTCGGGAGTGCAACCCGTTGGTTTTGCCCTGTCACGGGGCAAAATTTTCATTTGAAAATATATATGTATATATATTCACTGAAAGAACTTTGTTAAAGGGATGTTATGGTTCCAAGTAAAACCGAAAACCCCCTGAAATTCGCCAGTTATGGTAAGCTAAGCAACCATAACTCACGCCACCACCATGCACTGCTAAGACTAACACCCAGGACATCACTGATGACATCACATATCTGGGCCACTTGTTTTTGTTCCTTGACATATATAGGCCAGGTGGTTTTGTTCAGTGGCAGTCAGAATAATAAAATTAAAAAAGGTGCTATATATTGTAGGGGAGGGAAGGTCTAAAAGACCCCCCCTTGCCTACATCCCTCCCCAGGTGAGGGCCATGGCTCACTGGGCGTTCTCCCATACCGCCAGGGCCCAGGCGGTGGGGGGCTCACCTACTGAAGACATTGCCCACACGTTGAATTTAGAAAGGCCTCAGAAACGATTTTTGTCTAACAAAGATGGTGTGAGCTCTGCGCACTGCAGCGCGGCCCCCACCCTTGAAGAGTTTCAACTATCCCTGTTGCCGCAACACCCTGGCAGATCCGCTGTGAGCCTGTTCCCACGAACAAGGCGGACATGAGCTAGCACAAGATGCTAACACTGTAACATTTCGCCCTCCACAGTGTATCACTGCTCCCAGCCTGACCCGGCCTGCAGGCCTGGGTGATGAGAAAAAACTGTAAAATGATCATCAGGTGGCTGAAAGTCCCCAAAATATTAATGTCAAGACCACTTGCAAAAATGTGCGCTTCTCCACAAACCCTCTGCTATTACGAAAACCTGCAAACTGCATAACCATGATAGAATACATACCTCCATGATCTTAGCAATATAAGAGCCCACACCACTGCAGTAGGGTGCAAACAATGAAAGAGCGTACAAGGGTTATTTGCTATGTGTATCACTAAAAAACCGACACTCCATGGTCCTGTGCCATAACCAGACTAATGCTGCTAGAGTACAAGAGAAGATGAATGTAACAATACAGAGGGCTTGTGCGAGAATGCACGTGTCATGTGTGTACGTTTAAGCCCCTTGTGTGCCACTACCGTCACGTACGGTGGCGAGTACGTGACGGTAGTGGCAGTGGAAATTGCAATTATGGTATAATATGTACAGTACGTTATTGAGAGAAGACTGGGCTCTGATGAAGGATTTAATCCGAAATGCATTGGCCATACAGTCATTGTTTGCAGCAAATTGGTGATTAATAACCAATAATTTAAAGAATAAAAATATGTTTGTTTAAAACATTATACATAACTTTTCAAGGTATTCTTTGGAAAATTATTTAAAGAAACAATTAACCCCTAGTGGGAAACACGGTTGTGCGGCCCACACCAAAGGCTATTGAGCCTAGGTCTCATTCATTTTTCAGTCATATTTATGTGCCCTGCACGGTGGCACTACATAGTGGGCTGCACCCTACTAAAATATATTCAAGCTTCAAATTCAACAAAACAGCACGCTATAACAGATCAACCTAAAACAAGCGGTGCCCTCTCTACAACCATTGGTCTATCTTCCATGTTGTGCCATATCCAGCATGGAGGACTTCCAGGGAGCTGGTTTTGATTACTGCGAGTTTAGCCTATCAAGCTATGGGTTATGTCGGAAGTGAACAGGCAACGGGAAGAGAGATCTTTGGTTTGGGTGGAAAGGCAATTTTGTCTGCACAGGGCCACAAAAAAAAAAAAAACTTTAAATATGACTTTGTAATCATTGCATATGGATAATGCTGCCTGCCAATATGAACGGTTCCTGCCTGCCGTCCAAGAATAACAATCTGTATGTCAAAGTACACTCCAACCTAGACCGCGCTACCCCCCCACCTAATTGGTTCCTACCCTCCTCCCAGCCCAACAATGTAACCTCCATCACTGTCCTGCTCCCCGTCCTCCTACCTACTCCCCATCAATTCCATGTCATTTCATCGTGGAATGTTTTTTCGTGGGGGGTTTTACCGCAGATTTTTTAATTAAAAAACTCATGGACATTTTTTTTGCCCCATCCCATTACATTTTTTACCTATTTTCGAATACCCACACCCCATATATATATTTTTCTAACCCCCCTTCCCCTAAAGATTTGATGAGTTTTTTTAGGTAAAAAATCCACTGTAAAAACCCGGCGTAAAAAACATCCTGTGATGAAAGGACATCGTACCCTCACCAGCCTCCACACACGATCAGCCCTACGACTCAGGAGCCACAAGAACCCTGAAACACCATCCCGAAAAGCAACACTCATCCTATCCGCCCACTCAACCTCTCGCCCTCACGGCCAGCCCCACTTAACACACCCTGCACCCTTGTGCCCTCAAAACACACTAAGCTTGATACCTCCCACAGCTACCAACTACCTCCTTTCTCCCTCTCCCATCACACCCTTAGCTACCCACCCAGCCATCAATGCATCCCCCTTCCCTACACAGACACCGTGCAACCGCAGACTAACAATGTTGCATGCTCGCACACTACCAACTTACTGCCACTCTTTCCCAAGAGGCACATCCTCAAGAAATCGCCTACTCGCGCTGCACACCCAAACCTCAGCAGCCCCCCTGCCACCACCACCCCTGGTGTAATCAGCAGCCTCCCTATGCAGCTCACCAAACCACTTGCCTCATTCCAATGTGCCCTCATTAATTCCTGCTCCCTCCCAGCACATGCTCTGGAAATCTGTGACTTGCTCCCCGCACACAAACCTGAACCTCAGTCATCTCTGAAACTTGGCTACATGAAGCCTCTGGCACCGCCTTATCCTTAGCCCTACCCCAAGGCTACAACATCTACCGTCTGGACCGCCTACACACCAAAGGCGGTAGAGTGGCCATCATTGCCAAGGAATTCCTCTTCCTACGACAGGTCACCAACTCATTTGAAGGTAACAGTGACGTTTTGTCCCTCAAACTTACAACCTCCCCTAACTGCACCATCACTATACATATTGTTCCCCCCCCCCTCATCCCCATGGCTGACTTCCATGAGAAAGACATACACCTCCTATCTGACAACCTAAAAGTCTCCTCTAAGTCCATTCTATTAGGAGACCTGAACCTCGGATTCAATGACCCTGAGGATTCACATGCCAAATCTCTTGCCAAAGCTCTAGACACCCTGGGGTTCAATCAATCAATCACTAACCCCACCCACTCTAAAGGTTGCATCCTGGACTGGATAGCCAACCACAATTACTCTCTATCCATCTGCTCCAATGCCCCCTGCCCCTGGACAGGCCACCATATCATCCACTTTTACATCCACATGCCTACGATAAAAAACCTCTCACCACTCAACTACCGCATTCCCCAGTTCAAGGAAAGTAACCAAATCGAGGTTACTGCCCTATGTAGCAACCCCCACTTTCAAACCTCCTTTCTCCAATGATCCCATCGTTCTAGCTGATCTATACAACTCTGCACTAAAGAATGCACTCAATGCCATAGCTCCAGTGTCAGCAGGAAAATCAAAACTGCCAGACACGCAAATGCTTGGTTCACCCCAGAGCTACTGGAACGCTTCTCCTTGAAATGCACCGCCCTCTCCACTTGGTAAACTAACCCACTTGAATCCACAAAACTAGAATTCAACAAGATAGCCACCCAATACAAAAAGGCAATCATCTCGCCCAAATCCGCCTCCTTCAACACTAGGATTACCAATGCAAAATCTGGAACTAAGAAAATCTTTGCCATCTTCAGAGAACTAGAATCACCAGCTCCTACCACGCAGGTCATAACTAAAGACGAATCATGGTGTTCTAACATCAAAACCGCCATGCTAAACAAACGTAACCTTCTGCAGAGCACAATCCCAACCAGAACACATTGCCCTCACCCTCAGCCACACCCACCACTAACCCCTCTGCCCAGGAGGATATCCCCCTCTTCTCCTTCAATGATGTCAGAGAACTTAGTCCTCACCCTCCTAAAACACCTCAAACCTTAGAACTGCAAAGGTGATGACTGTCTAGCCACGATCATTAAAGACTGCTATCACACTAGCCCTGTTTCTCACAGCAGTTATCAATGCCTCCTCCTTGTAACCAAGTAGCCTACTTACCTCTGTAACAGCGCCACGATGCCTGCGGGTTGTTGTGTGCTACACAAATTTAAAAAACTAATAAATAAATAATGCGCTTTAAAATGCACACTTTTATCCCCATCCAAACTCTCGCTTGAGGGGATGGGTTGCAAGTTGTCCTCCTTTACTCATAGGGGGCATCCCTGGGCATGAGGCAGGGGCTGGGGGGCAAAGAGGAGAGAAAGGGAAGAAGGGGGCATGGAGTGCACTCAGGACAGGAGACAAACTGCTGCAGAAGCAAAGAACACCCTGTGCAGAGAGACATGCATATATCACAGCAGCTATTTACCTTCTGTTGCCTGTGATCCTGACTTTCTGCGGGACACTGCAACGCACCAATAGTGTATTCAGGTCTGGAGAAAGAAAATATTACCATAGGATTAATTAATCTCCAAGAATGTACACCACATCCAGAGAAAATATATTTAAAACATATCCAAAGAGGGAGCTGCCTCGCCCCCTATAAATCACAAACACAGGAGAAAGGCTTAACAGAAGGAGCGTGAAGGAAAAGCAGAGACAAGTCAACATTACCCTAAAAGGACACTTTTCTCACCACAAGCGCGTGCAATAGGCCTGTCACTCAGCTGCGGTAAATTATGCCATGGGATTGCTTCAGAGCTTGTGCAGCATTTTCCCTTTAACAATAGAGCAAGAGATGGGGGGGGGGGCAGGAGGAAGCAGGAACGCAGCCACGGCTCAGAAGACTGAGCTACCTAGCGCCTTGGGCAGCGAGGCTGGGGTGCAGCGCTGGAGGACAGACATGCGCAGTACCGAGTAGACACCAGAGAGCATGCGCAGAAAGGGGGAACAGGAAGTAGGAACTCACAGCTGAAACTAAACCCAAGGAGCATGCGCAGAAAGTAAACACCGGAAGTAGGAACTCACAGCTGAAACTGAAACCCAAGGAGCATGCGCAGAAAGGGGGAACGGGAAGTAGGACCTCACAGCTGAAACTAAACCCAAGGAGCATGCGCAGAAAGGGGAAACCGGAAGTAACACTCACAGCTGAAACTAAACCCAAGGAGCATGCGCAGAAAGGGCGAACGGGAAGCAGAAAACTCACAGCTGAAACTAAACCCAAGGAGCATGCGCAGAAAGGAGACACCGGAAGTAGGAACTCACAGCTGAAACTGAACCCAAGGAGCATGCGCAGAAAGGGGAAACGGGAACCAGCAAACTCACAGCTGAAACTAAACCCAAGGAGCATGCGCAGAAAGGAGACACCGGAAGCAGCACGGACACATCCGAAACATCTACCCAGAGAGCATGCGCAGAAAGGGGGAACCGGAAGTGAACCTCACAGCTGAAACTAAACCCAAGGAGCATGCGCAGAAAGTAAACACCGGAAGTAGAAACTCACAGCTGCAACTAAACCCAAGGAGCATGCGCAGAAAGGGCGAACGGGAAGCAGCACGGACACATCGCAGAAAGTATACACCGGAAGCAAGACTGTCACATCTGAAACACCATCTACCCAAAGAGCATGCGCAGAAAAGAGACACCGGAAGCAGACCGCTCACAGCTGAAACATGTACCCAAAGAGCATGCGCAGAAAGGAGACACCGGAAGCAGCACGCTCACACCTGAAACATGTACCCAAAGAGCATGCGCAGAAAGAAGACGCCGGTCATATGTGCATCTACAGTTCTCGAGAGTGTCCATACAACGTTGCCAAAATAAACATGAGGTCCACTTTCCTAAGCAGAGCACATTTCCAAGGACCGAATGGTTCATACTGGTTTTAATCCAGTTAGCCATTTCTTAGCCATGCTTCTGGCCAGTCATTCACACGGACCAGTTTGTAGTGTACTTAGAAACAATGCTATGTGATGCCACTTCCTGTGATGTCACGATGGGGGCGTGGCCAAATAACTTCATGTGATGTCACTCTTGGGGGAGTGACCTAGTGATGTCACTTTCACTACGCCTGGCATTTTGGTGAAATGACATCCCTGCTTCCGCCTCTTCCAAGATTCGCTCTCCACGGCTGCTGAGGCTGGGGGTTGTGTCTCCTCAGGGTAGAAGTGGACACTGTGCTCTCCCTGGGGTGGAATGGTTTGGTTTCTAGGCACCCTTGGTCCGGGGTGCTTGTTCAGATCCTTCCGTCGGACGTTACGGGCATGCCCCAAGATGGGGTTGCCCTGGGCATACCCCAGGTGCTCTGCTGCTGCACTGTTCACAGGGCGTGGAACGGATTGCCATGTCCCATTTTGTGGCGACACTCTCTTCCTCGCATCACCCGCCTGGTGGGGCGGTTTTCGATGTCGGCAGTGAAGGCAGCGGTTCAGGACGCTGTGGATCGCAAGGTTGCCTCTGGGTTACGGAATGCATGCTGTTGCTACCCTGTCCCTCTGTACATCTGTCTGCAAGTCCTCTGCAGCCACTTTACGGGGGTCCTGTGCTGTTTGGTGGCTCCTTGGAGGTGTCGGTTCACTATGTAGGAACGTAGGTTCCCAGCCTATGTTCATGCGGACGAGGTCTGACGACACTCGTCCTCTGCTCTCCCACACACGACTCGCCCTTCGAGGCTGGTTTAGAAGTCCGGCTGGTACATTGGGCTGGCGGGCGTTCTTCACGGACCTAGTGGTCTTCCGCTGCCTGGCCTTGTTAGGACTTCTATCAATTCATGCTCTATCTGGCAGCATTGGAGGAAACAGCATCCTCACTGGGTATTTAGCCCTTCAAAATGGTGGCAGCTTGGTGCACTGCTCAGACGATCTGGTAACGTTGCAGTTGTTTACAAGATGGCGCCCTGATGCAATCCATCCCAAGGATCGTTGCCACAGAGTGACACAGCAGAAGAAGCAGCCCAATGGTGAGCACCTTGTGTCGCTTCGTTTTTTCCCCACTAAGCATTGATGCTGTTACTCTACCCTGTTTTCTATTCCCTGTTTTTCTCTTAGCCCTTCTGTCTTGCCTTTGCCATATTCCTCCTTTGCCCTTCCCGATTCCCTCTGCCTTTGCACTCTGTCTGCCTGCTCGGCGAAGTAAGTTCTGTGAAGGAAACAGAGTTCCTATTCCCTGTCCGATTGTTTCAGTTGCCGCCTTGGCACCTCGGTGCGTTTCTTTTACATTGAGGCAAGTAACTGATAACATCAGTTCGCCAGAGCAAGGAACCATACCATCATCTTCTCTGAAGATACAATGCCTCTGACAAGGGTTTTCCCTGTATGGGTTTTCCCCCTGGCCATCGTCCATAGAGCACACACGGCCACCCTATTCAAATTGGGCTACGTGAATGCTCTTGTGCCATTTTCTAATCAAATCTCTCTGGGTTGAAACACGAGGTGATCTACGATGAGATTACAGGTTAGCCTCCGACTGCACATCCTTACAGCAAGCGACGCCAGCTCCATCACAATGGAACAAATGCAACAAGTATTAGCAGCTCTTCAAGATCTCACCCAGGAAGTGCAACATCTGAAGAATGAAAATGCTGCGCTTTGACAAATGGTTGCAGCTGCACCCATACGAACTGAGCTGCCTCCAACCTCCCTCATTTTGTGGAATTTCGCAGAAAATCCAAAGAAACTCAAGGAGTTCTTGGAATCATGTGTTGTACAGTTTACTTTGAATCCCTCCTATTTTCCCACAGATCACTCTAACGTGAGTTTTATTCTATCCAACTTGGCAGGAAGTGCCCTGGCACCTCCCCTTGTAATCACCAACAATCAAATCCTGGATTCATGTTCTGCCTTTGTAAATAGTCTTCAGGCAATGTTTAGCCAACAAGAACTCACTGACACCACCCAGGAAAATCTCAAAAGAAGACAAGGGTCATTAGATGTGCTGACTTGCAGCACCAATTTCAAACAAATGGCCGGGGAGACCGCCTGGCCTGATGATGCTTTGGTAACACTTTTTCGACAAGGGTTGTCTGAGGAACTCAAATATGAGGTCTCCTGTGTGCCAAGACCTCCAAATCTGAAAGAGATGATTGCATTAACGCTACAGATCGATTTTCGTTTGCAAGAGCAGCAATCCAAAAGACTTAAAGGACGCCTGCAGAAGACGGCCAAAGCTTTTCATTCTAGTCCTCGCCAGCACTCAGAATAGGAGCCCATTCAGGGTGGTATCGCCCGTGGAACTTTGACTCTGGAAGAACGCAATAGGCGCAGGACTCTCGGCCTCTGCATGTATTGTGGATCTTACAAGCATTTGTTAAGGATTGTCTGATCACCCCACCTCAACAGATGGGAAACCCCAGACCCCATCCATAATGGGAACCACGGTCAAGGGGAAAGCTGTATGTTCCCACGCTCACAATCCTCAGGATACCCTCATGATGGTTCTTAAAGTAGAGTTGCATCTCCAGGACAAGATCGTTCATGATGTTCCTGCCCTCATCGATTGTGTCTATAAACAAGGAAAGGGGTCCTGCCTATGTAATTTCTAATCTATTGCACTTTATTCTAATGCAGTTATTACTTCTTGTAGGGCTGCCTGCCAGCATATCATTAGTTGGCAAGCAATGCCTCGCTGTGTGCAGAAAATACAGTGGAAAGCTCAAAAGAGAATGGTGTTCAGTTTATTACTAATGACTGACCCATGTTTTGAAATATATTCATGTTTTAAAATATATGCACTTTGTAACATATGTGAAAAGCGCACAACTTGAAAATCACAGAGTGCAGTACATATCATCTCCTGGATCTGGACATTTCACAAATGATATGTAAAGTAAGGCTAATGAACATCAGACATTTACTCCATGCTAATCCTCATAACAAAACTCAACATAGGCATTGCTTCATGCCTTTGCAACTTGGCACATCATTTGAAAAACATACAGATGTCAAATGCAGTCACAGCAGTGTTCGTTATTTTCACAGGTGAACATGGAGTTCCTAAACAAAACCAAATGCATTACTTTGTGTGGCTTTGACATGCGGAAGTTCCAAATAGAGAAATGTTCTAGTGTCTTTCATAGATGAAAATCTATTCAATGTGTTTCATCTTGGTGGTATAACCTTCACGAGGTTTACTTTACACCAAAAGTCAATTTTCAGCCAGGCTTTTGATGCGACTATCTTCCCATAATGAGTCCATCACATTTGATCTAATAAAGGCAGCACATTACCCAATTATTTTGGATCTTCCTTGGCTTCGGCAACACAACCCCTATGTGAATTGGGCAGCTGGTACCATATTTTTGGGCTCAGAGTATTGGCTTCGACATTGCCTTCATGAAATAGCCATCTGCTTTCAAACTCAACTGAAAACCAATGAGAACAGATCTATATCCCACCTCCAAAAATTGCCCAAAGAGTACCATGCTTATCAACAGGTATTCTTAGAAGACGAATACAAGTAGTTACCTCCACATCGAGTAGAGGACTGTTCCATTGAGATCTTGCCCAACACTCAACTTCCTTTCGGTATGATTTATACTCTCTCTGAGCCAGAGAAAGAGGCCTAAGGTGCATACCTACAGACTTACCTTCAAAACGGGCTGATAATGGTGTTCAAATCCCCTGAGGGTGCATTGATGTTCTTCATCCCAAAGAAAGACACTTCAGAATTACGTCCATGTATTGATTACAGAAGCTTGAATAAGATTACAGTAAAGGGTAAGTACCCTCTTCTCTTGTTCCTGGACATTTTGGAGGCCGTCCGAGGGGGCTTTGATATGTACAAAGTTGAATCTTAGAGGCGCATATCATCTCCTCTGGTTTCAAAGTGGCAACGAGTGGAAAACAGCATTTGGCCCTCCCTTCTGCCACTACGAATACCGTGTCATGCTCTTCGGATTGGCTAACGCCCCGCTTTATTTTCAGCGATTTATGGATCACCTTTTTTCAGATCTCTGTTAGGCAGAAACCTGTGCAGTTCCCTTAGGGACCACTGCAAAAGATTTAAGACTACCGGTGTTAGCAGTAAACCCACTTGGTAGCAGTCTGTACCACCCAGATTTACCTCGTAGCTGTGGCTGAGCAGTCAGACTTCCCTCAAGAAGAGTTAGGCAGTATGCAAAGTATACTCAATAGGCACTCAGATACAATAATACAAGCAAACACTCACCAGAGCTTTGGTATCAAAGTATATAATTATTTATTTATAAACACACAGTTGAAACACTCCAGCACTCTTATTGTAAAATATTCTAAACACAGTTACTATTATGATATATACACCCCTTTTTCCCTATTAGATAAATCACAGTAAAACACCACTTATTTTCATACAGAGGTGAGCGCTTAACTAGATTGCACTCTAATAAGTTTGTGAGAAAGGGAGGGAAAAAGACAGAATATGGAAAGGTACACCACTCTAAGATTCAGGAACACTGTTAGCAAGGCAGAAGAGCAAAAGTCACTGGTGAGTCAAAGTCCAAGGACTGGGCCCACTCTTAGAGAGAGCAGAGCACAAATGCGCCCAAGATCACACAGTTACACTAGGCTTAGAAAGTCTTGCAGAGAGTTCAGAGAAGAGTTTAGAGAGGCTTAGAAAAGTTTAGCCAGGGTGTCCCAGGCTAACCCAGGTTCGAAAGCCGGGGGCTAAATCTACCCCGTACAGTCGGTTGCAAGGGAAGCCAGGCGGGACACGGTACCTTAAGTGGGAAGGA
Organism: Ambystoma mexicanum; assembly: GCF_040938575.1. Taxonomy (NCBI): domain Eukaryota; kingdom Metazoa; phylum Chordata; class Amphibia; order Caudata; family Ambystomatidae; genus Ambystoma; species Ambystoma mexicanum. The sequence continues at coordinate 1,388,871,979 of NC_090933.1, read as the reverse complement.
TCCTCCAGCGGTGGCAGTTGTTCCTGGTAGTGGTTGCAAGTTGCGGCGTCATCCAGGGGAAGAGAAGATCTCGACGTGGAGGAAAGATGCAGGTCGTTGCACTACCAGGGCAGAAACCAGCCGCGGAGTTTTCCGGTAAAAGGTGGTACCTTTATCTCGCGGTCGTGGTAAAACGTGGTATCCCGGTTGCCGGGGTGCTTAGCACGGGCAAGGCGGCCACGAGATACGTCGGGAAAGCTAAAAGACGGTGAAACGTGTTATCCCCACCAGTCAAAGGAAGAAGACTCTCCGGCGGGAGATCTCCTCTGTCGTTGGGAAAAGTGGTGAGACGGTCCAGCAGGGCTCCACCGGTCGTGGTGTCGTGGCAGGTCGGCTCAGCTTCTCCCTCGTCAGATTCTTAGGTCCTGTGGCAACTTCTGAAGTTCCAGTCCCCAAAGTCCTGCTTTTATGCAGCAAACCCCCATTCACTCAGCCTAGCTGTCACTCAAACATGCTAAGTGGTGAGCCGGCCGGCTCACCACTTGGGCCAATTAGGACGGAGTGCGACTCAGTCCAGGGTGCCTACATTCCCCCCCACCCCTCCTAAGTACCCCAGACATAGTGGCACCACTTTGGAGGGCTTCTGTGGAGAAGCCCGCCAAAAAGTGGAACAAAGGGCTCAACTTGGGTTGGAGTCACAGAAGAGAACACAAACGGCATTTTAGAATCAAGTTTTGGCAAAAAATACCAACCGGAGAATTAATATTAATTAAATAAACCGGCGGTATGTTCGAGGCTACCGTAAATAATTAAATAAAGATAGTAGCCTAAAACAATGGGAAATCCCATAGGAAAATATTCGCGGTTGAATATAAAAAGTAGTATCCACTGCCACCAGCCAAAACTCGATCAGGGGGGACGAAGACGTGCCCCCTCGACTAACAGACCCTGGGGCAATCGAATTGCCCCAGCCAGTACGTCCACAATATGATGGTGTTACACTTCAGACTTCCCCGCCGGCATCCTTGCGGAATACAACTTCTTTACAGGCTCCTCTATGGTCCAGGTACAAGCTACCATGGCGTCTGTACAAACGTCGACGCACTCCATGTCACCTGACACGCCTTGTACGTGGAAGACATACAGCAAGCCACGCCCCTCTTACGACTATAAAACCACCGTCTTCCAAGGGGCTCGTTGCTGCTAATTAGCGTTACCAGCTACACGCGGTTTCATCCGTTTCCTCTTCGTGTCTCCCTACACAAATTCTTATCTGAACTCCTGGTTTTGACCTTTTGCCTGAAAATTGGATTGATTCGTCTCCTGCCTTATTCTTGTCGTGATCGTCTGGTTGTTGGACTCTGAACGCTACTGGATACGGCTCTCTTCTGTGTCTTGCGGTTCTTCCCTGGTTGCCGCTCTGCACTTCAATTTGCTGTCTACATCCGGATCATCTCAACAACTACTCAACTATACTCGTGTACTCAGGTACATATCTATTGTCTTCCATGGACATTGTCTTCTGTTGGATTCTGGGACATTGAGTGACTTTCCTGTGAGATTTCTCTTCAGTGCATATGAACGCTTTCCTGAACTGCACCAACCCCGCCCTAGTGTGTCCCTCGTGCCGTTCGGGGTTACTTACCTATACTAACTTCCCTGTTTGTTATTTTCTCCTGTCGTTGTCTTCAGAATCCTGGACTCCTCTTACTCCATTTATCTTTACTCAGGTCAGGTGTCATCAATTCTATAGCTAAAGTGGGAACCGATATTGATTTAGATCAATTCCACTCATTCGTGTTATTCTTTGTAGATTATCCCGGGGAAACGCAACTTCACTCCAATATCCATATAGGTAGTTGTCCAATCATTTTAACTGTTCTAATCACTTGTTTAACATCAACACTGTCTAATATCTTGGTATTCTTTTGCAGCGTTGGTATTGGCGGTGTGTGTTCTCCCCGCTCTTTTACTCAATTGACACCTCTGTCTGTTCTAACTGAAACAGCAGAGCGGTACATTGTGGAAAAGAGCCCCTCTTTGAGGAAGCCTGAGTCTTGTACTCAGGGGAGCTGGGATGGAAGGCTGAATTCGGAATTCTATACTACCAACACCTCCAAGGTTGTGTTCTCCGCATCTTCGGCCTATTTGGAGTGGTAAGTAACAGATGGTTTGTACTGGTTCTGTTCAGAATTTAAGACTAGTAAAGTCAATGGTGACTTTACATGCCCTGGGAGACAGTAGTCAGTCCCAGGGTATGGAGTCTATACTGGGGGGTCACTATGACACCCCTGTGTTACTGCACGGAGGGTGCTGTGTAACACACATCACAAAAACACATGAAACCCAATGGAGTAAAAGACCCCATAGCCCATTAAACACATCTAGATTCAAAGAAACACACTCAAATCATGTCCAAGAGTGAGGGTAAAAGAGTCTTACTCTTGGCAGGAGAAAAAAATAAACCCCAAAAATCCAGCAAAGCTGCTGGGGGACTCACTAGGTTAGGAAATTCAGCCTACACAGAGAATTCTCCCTAACAATCTCATATTTCATTCAGTAGTCGTTTATCTCGACAACATTCTAATATTTCCCAGAAATCTTCAAGAACATCAAATCGATGTCTCAGAAGTGGAAAAACGTCACATTCACAAAACATCTGTTAGTTATTTGGCTTTCATTCCATCTTCTGATGGAGCTTCCATGGATCCCTCAAAAGTGCAGGCTATTTTGCAATGGAAAGTGCCCGCTTTGGTTAAAGACATACAAAGCTTCCTGGGCTTTACAAACCTTTATAGGAAATGTTTTCCTAATTTTTCTTTGAAAATCCTACCCTGACTGCTCTTTTGAAGAAGGGAGTCCATTTCTCATGGAACAACAGAGCGAGACAGGCGTTTCGAGTGTTAAAAGCCCATTTCACAAGAGTTCCTATATTACGCCTCCCAAACCAGAATAGACCATTTATTCTGGAAACGGATGCTTCAAACGCTGCAATTGGAGCCGTTCTTAAACAACTTTTCTAAGATGATTGTGAACATCCCATTGCTTATATGTCCAAGCCTCTATCAGGCTCGGAACAGAATTATACCGTCTTGGAAATTAAACTTTTAGTGATAAAAAAACCTGTACCGAATGGCGACATTTGTAATTAGGTTCCAAATATCAGGTGACTGTGAGAATGGACCATCGCAATCTAAAAGTTCTACAGCAACGTGAATGTCAAATCAGTAGACAGGCCTGTTGGGCATATTTTATTTCTCTTTATGATTTTCTTTTCACCTTTCTGCCTGTCACGAGAATCAAATGGCGGACGCATTATCTTGCACCGACTCTGAAGCCGGAGTTCCTCATCAGCAACAAAAGCTGCTTCCCAAAGCTTCTTTTCTATTTACGGACTCCACCTTTCTCCAACAGGTGAAACAAGCAACTAATCTTTGAGACCCATTGATATTAGCCACCATGGAACAGTACGGGTTGTAAGGCGGAGCATGTTTCATGGTCAGACGCATTACATACCCATCTCAACCTTACAACAAGAGGTATTATTATACATGGGCCATGATGTGAAGACAGCGGGTCATCGTTGAGTTTGTGTAACCTTGGAAAACATCATCAGATATTTCTGGTGGCCCAACCTCAACAACGAAGTTAGAGACTACGTAGCCTCTTGTGCCATTTGTCAGCAAAGAAAGACACCTCGTAGGCTCCCCTTGGGAAAATGAACACAGCCTCCTTTACCATCCCATCCATGGCAACACATCAGTACTGATTTAATTGTTAATCTACCCCTTTCTGACGATCAGACTATAATCATGGTGATGGTAGACTCTCTTACTAAGATGGCTCATTTCATCGCTCATCCGTGTATTCCTACTGCCAAACGTATGGCCGAAGTTTTTCTTCATTCCCTCTTTCCTCTTCATGGCTTGCCGACTACCATAATCTTGGATCAAGGGACACAATACACCTCTACTTACCGGAAACTATTGTGTAATAAGCTTGGGATTCAGAGAGCCCGGACCTCTGGCTATCACCCACAGTCGAACAAACAAACCGAAAGGCTGAACCAGTCACTCACACAATACTTACAGTGTTTCACATCAGCATCATAGGACAACTGGGCTGCCCTACTACCATTTGCTGAATATGCTTATAATCACTTGATTCATACCTCTACCGGACTCACTCCTTTCTTTTGCACCTACGGTTATCACCCTGCATGTGTACCTTCCGAGACCCCTTCAGACACCAAGGTTCTTTCACTAATGAACTCGTTGATAAGATCCAAACAGGCCATACCACTGCCTTGCAGTCCTTAACAGATTTACGAGCTACCAGCTAGAAGCAAGCAGATATAAGGCGACTTCGAACATCTACTTTGAATGTCAGTGACCTTGTGTGGCTATCATTGCACCATTTACTGAAACATCTGGTCCCATCCAAATTGGCGCCACGCTTTTTTGGTCCCTTCCAGATTCTTCAACTGATCGGGCCAGTCGCCTTCAAACTTCAACTACCCGCTTCATGGTCTCGCATACATCCTGTCTTTCACATATCCCAGTTAAAACCCTATATGACAGATCGCTTTCACAGACTCACTCGCAAATACCCAGTACCTGTTGATACCACCTCTGGACCCGAATATTAAGTGAAAGCCATATGTGATTCCATTACCATAGGGGACAGCTACAGTATCTACTCGATTGGAAAGGTTATGGATCGTCCGACCGTACATGAGAACCAGCTTCAGCAGTTCATGCCTCAAGACTTCTCAGGAGATTTCACCGGTTGCACCCTTGGAAGTCTGGTACGATGCCTCTTCAGGGGTGGCACACTGTTAGGACTTCTGTCAATTCATGGTCTATCTGGCAGCATTGGAGAAAACATCATCCTCACAGGGTTTTTAGCCCTTCAAGATGGCGGTGGCTTGGTTCACTGCTCAGAAGGCAAAACAAAAAGGTGATGGCTGGAAGGTTTTGAATTAATCATAACCACGGGCGTAGCCCTGGCCAACCCTCCAGACCATCGTTTTTCAGCCTGCCACACCACTCAAAACCTTCCTCTTCGCCTCCGCTTTCTCTCCCCCTCTCCCCTGCTAAAGTTACTGAAAATGCACTGAATCTGCAACTGGGCCACTCACCTTCTCGGTCCTTGGTCCAGCCACTCTCCCCTGCACTGCCTCCCTGGCACCCCCTGCACTATGGGACTGTGTCTGTATCCCTACAGCCCCTCCTTCCCAGCACTTATCTGCACTTACTCGCACTGCCACTAGCTGGCCCTTGTTACTTTCCTGTATGCTATTAACCCTGTACTGCACTTTCCCCTCTCCCTTTCCCCTTGCACTTCTCCCTTTCCCCTCCTCCCTTGCACTTGCACGATCTGAATGACACCTGGCCTAGTAGGATCGTTGTATGCCTCCCCTTGTTTCCCCCCCCCCGCCTCGACGCGCCTTGAAACACTTGTGTATAGGCGCGTTATAAATGCCATATCATATCATATCATATCATTACAGAAGGGGAAAAACCATATGCAAATCAGGTTTGGTCCTACCTCAAAAGGGGCAGTCCAGCCCGAACCTCTAGGTCACATCCCTTCTGCACGAGACCACAAGCATCCCCAGACATGTTTCAGCCTTGTTGGGCGTCATCAGTGAGGAGTAGCTTGGATCTCTAGGCCCGGCAGACTCAGGACCCACGTCTGGGCATACCCGTCCCACTCAGGGTGACTTTAGCAAAACAAAAAGGTGATGACTGGAAGGTTTTAAATTAATCATAACCACAGGCGCAGCTCTGGGCAACCCTCCAGAACATCGTTTTTCAGCTTGCCAAGCCATTACAGAAGGGGAAAAATCCATATGCAAATCAGACTTGGTCCTACCCCAAAAGGGACAGTCCAGCCCGAACTGCTAGGTCACATCCCTTCTGCATGAGACCAAAAGCATCCCCAGACATGTTTCAGCCTTGTTGGGCATCATCGGTGAGGAGTAGCTTGGGTCTCTCAGAAGATCTGGTAACGTTGCAGTTCTTTACAAGATGGCACCCAGATGCAATCCGTCCCAAGGATCGTTGCCAGAGAGGGAAACAGCATAAGAAGCAGCCCAACGGTGAGCACCTTGCGTCGCTTCGTTTTTCCCTACTAAGCATTGATGCTGTTACTCTACCCTGTTTTCTATTCTCTGTTTTTCTCTTAGTCCTTCTGCCTTGCCTTCACCATATGCCTCCTTTTCCCTTCCTGCTTCACTCTGCCTTCGCACTCTGTCTGCCTGCTCTGCCAACCAAGTTCCCCAAAGGAAACAGAGTTCCTATTCCCTGTCCGATTGATTCAGTAGCCCCCTTGGCGCCTCAGTGAGTTTCCTTTACATCGGGGCAAGTCACAGATAACATCAGTTCGCCGGAGCTGAAGATCTTCACCAAGATTCTTCACCTCCGACAAGGGGGTTTCCCTGTATGGTTTTTCCCCTTGGGCATCGCCCATAGAGCACACACGGCCGCCCTATTCAAATTGGGCTATGTGAATGCTCTTGTGGCGTTGTCCAATCACATCTCTCTGGATTGAAACACCGGCTGATCGACAAGATTATAGGTTAGCTCCGACTGCAAATCCTTACAGGGCTCTCAGCACGGTCAGGATGGTTCTCAGATAGCCTTCGGGTCCCTGCCCGCCACTCTGGTCTGGATTTCTGCTCCATGCTCTCTTCCCACATGCACATGCTTGTGGCCCTTGAGGACTGATTATGGATGGCCACTTTTGTGCCAGTTCATTGGGCACTCCTGAGTGGGAACCTACTCAGAGAGCGAGTTATTTGGCTGTGTTCCTTCTCATTAGAGAAGCTTCCAGACCTTTGTTTATATGTTTAGGGACATGGGATTCCTCCCTAAGTTACCCAGAGTAATCCAGACATGGACGCCTTGCTCACTGTGCTTAGAGAGGCACAGCTTGGCCTCACTGATGAGACCCGACCAGGCCGAAACACGTGTCTGGGGTTGCTGTTTGTACTCTTGTTCAGAGGAGAATGGCTTAGTATTTTGATGCTGGACTGCCCACGTGGGTAGTACCACACTGATATGCAAATGGGTATTTCTCCTCTGTGAAATGTACAGTGAGCTAAAACGTGGTTATAGACCCTCTGAGTGGGCACCTACCTATAGAACAGGTTATTTGGCCATGTTTGTTCTCGGTAGAGGGGCTCTCAGACCTTTTTGTGTATTTTTAGGAACTTGGGGCTCTGCCGTACGTTGCCCAGGGTAATCCAGACGTGGACCCCCTTGCTCACTGTGCTTAGAGAGACACAGCTTCGTCTCACTGATGAGGCCCGACTATGCTGAAACACATGGCAGAGGTTGCTGTTGGTACTCTTGTTCTGAGGAGAATTGCCTGGCATTTCGGTGCTGAACTGCCCAAGTGGATGGGACCAGACTGATATGCAAATGGTATTTCTCTTCTGTGAAAAGGACAGTGAACTAAAATGTGGTTATAGACCCTCCGAGTGGGAACCTACCCATAGAACATGTTATTTGGCCGTGTTTGTTCTCGCTAGAGGGGCTCCCAGATCTGTTTGTGTATTTTTGGGAACTTGGGGTTTCACCCTAATTTACCCAGGGTAATCCAGATGTGGACCCCTTGCTCACGGTGTTTAGAGAGGCAATGCTTCAACTTACTGATGAGGCCCGACTAGGCTGAAACATGTGTCTTGGGTGGCTGTTGGTACTATTGTTCAGACGAGAATTGCATAGCATTTCGGTGCTGGACTGCCCAAGTGAGAAGTAAAGTCAGCTAAAACGTGGTTGCAGACACTCCAAGTGGGCACCTACCCATAGAACAGATTATTTGGCTGTGTTGGTTCTCATTAGAGGGGCTCACAAACCTTTTTTGTACATACAAGGTAAGTTTCTTGGGAGACATCCACCTGCACCCTCTCTCTCAGTCAGGCCCACTCTAGGAACACTCTGCACATAACATTCTCACAGCACTCAGCATCCAGGCAACCGTAACATTGTAACATATATAGCAACAGGAGGGAAGGCAAATCCAAGCCACAACACTTATCCTTCTGTCTGTCTGGCCTTTTGATTCTGGTGGCCATTCTGACAATATACACATACAGCCCAAGAGGAGCAGAATGGATAAGTTTGAAAGTAAGGAGGAGCAGAAAGGAGGAGCAGAAATCAGCCCATTCAGGAACACTGAGGTATGATACGATATATGATATGATATGTCATTTATAACACGCCTATACACAAGTGTTTCAAGGCGTGACGAGGCAAGGGAGGGGAACAGAGGGAAGACAGAGACAACGATCTTACTAGGCCAGGTGACATTGAAATCGCACAAGGGCAAGGGAGGAGGCGAAGGTGAAAAGTGTGAGAGGGAAGGGGAAGGAGGAGTGCAGTACATAGGATAACAGTAATAAATAGACACAATAAATAGGAACAATGCATAAGAAGTGCAGCCAGCTGGTGGCAGGTGCAAGGGTAAGTGCAAACATCAGGTGGCAAGTGCTGGTAGGGGCTGTAGGGATACAGAAACAGCTCCAGAGTACAAGGGTTGCCAGGGGGGCAGTGCAGGTGTGCAACTGGCGGGAAAGGGACCTGGGCCCGAGAACAGATGGTAGCCAGGTGACCAGTGCAGTTTCAGTCAGGAGTTCAGCAGGGTAGAGGAGGAGAGAAAGTAGAAGCAAAGAGGAAGGTCTTGAGGTGCTTCTGAAACCGGAGATGGTTCTCCTCAATTTCCAGAGAGGCAGGGAGGCTGTTCCAGAGGGAGGCCCCAGCCGAAGAAAGAGATCTGCCACCAACTCGTTGCTTGGAGAAGCGACTGACCTTGAGGGAGTTGGAAGCGGATGAGTGAAGAACTAGAGAAGGAAGATATTTAGGAAGAGAGAGTTGAAGGTATTGAGGCCCCAGGCCCCAGAAGGCCTTGTGGACAATGCAGAGGGTTTTTAATTTAATCCTTGCCGCCACTGGGAGCCAGTGCCGAGATTTCAGTCCTGGAGAGATACGATCCCTAGGCTTGAAGCCAAGGAAACGTCTTGCAGTCCTGTTCTGGATGAGTTGCAGTGATTGGAGTGTAGAGACAGGCAGATTTAGAAAGAGGCTGTTGCAGTAGTCCAGCCTAGAGAGAACCAGAGCTCTGGAGACATTGCGCTTCTGGGGGAAGGAGAGGAAAGGAAGAATACCTCTGAGGAGGTGCAGCTGGTAGTGTGAATTCTTAGAGACATCAGAGATGTGAGGAGAGAAGGAGAGTGTGGAGTCGAAGATGACCCCATGGTTTTTAGCCTCACAGGTGGGAGCAGGATGAGGGCCAAGAGAGGTTGGCCAGAGAGAGACAGAAAAGGGTGGAGCGGGTGTGCCGATGAGGAGAATCTCAGTCTTACTGGTATTAAGGAAGAGATCATTGGCAGCACACCACTCCTGGATAGCAGACAGACAGTCAGAGATGAGGGAAGGAGAAGAGGTGGCTGGAGGGAGCCTGAAACTGAGCTGAGTGTCATCCGCATAGCACTGAAATTTGGGGCAGGGAGCGGCAATGCGGTGGGCGAGAAGTGATGTTCATGGAGACAACCAACAGATTCAGTGTGAAGATTAAGCTGGGAGATGGCCAGCTTTTACAGGAGTTTGCCCAGGAACGGAGTGATGGAGATTGGGCGATAGTTAGCCGGGCAGGACGGGTTGGCAGAGGGTTTCTTAAGAAGAGGGTGCACAAGGGAGTGCTTCAGGGGGGGAAGGGAAGACCCCAGTGGCGAAGGAGTGGTTGCAGAAGTCAGCCAGAGCAGGAGCCAGGGTGTTAATGTGGTCCTTGATGGTTTTGGAGGAACAGGGGTGAACCTGTTTTGATGAGACTTTCATAGATCGGACTTGTCTAGAAACCTCATCTGGGGAGAACAGGGAAAAGGCAGAGAAGGAGGGAGGAGAGGTAGCCGAAGAAAGGCCAGATGAAGTGCAGGGAGTAGGGGAGGGGGAAGAGAGAGAGAACAGGATGTCTTGAATTTTAGAGATGAAATGAGAAGCCGGAGCCATGCAGAGGGCCTGAGAGGGGACAGGAGAGGTAGAGACTGCAGCAGGATTGGCCAGTTCCTTGCAGATTTTAAAGAGTTCAGCTGAGTTGTTAGATGCTGCAGAGACGCAGGCTTGGATGGGAGCTCTCTTCTAGGTGCGGACAGAGAGACGCTATTTCCTGTGGAGCAGGCGGCAGGCCAGTTTGTCAGAGGATGTACCGGAAGCACGCCATTTTTTCTCAGCCACCCTGCACTTGTGTTTGAGGGTGACGAGGTCTGAGTCATACCAGGAGTTGCACTTTGGGCGTCAAGCAGAGCCTCATGACAGGGGAAAAAAAATCAAGAGTATCAGTTATAGCAGAGTGGAAAGGGCTGTGTCATGGTGCGAGTCAACCAAAGGGGCAGGGGGGGAGAAAGTGACGGTGAAAGCCTCAACTGACACAGCTTCATGGGTCGAATAATCAAGAAGGTGGGTGGCAGTGCTGGAGGTGGCTTGGCCTGAGGGGTAGAGAGGGTGAGCTGGGAGGAAAGGAGAAAATGAACGCTCCAGGAGAGAGGAGTGGTGAGAGGGATAGAAAGGGGAAGGCCTGAAGAGATCAGAGCATCCAGAGTGTGCCCTGCAGAGTGAGTCGGGCCAGAGATGAGAATATAGAGTGAGAGAGAGTCGCAGATGTCGCGAAAGAGTCCAGAGGAAGGACAGGAAGCATCCAGGTGGATGTTAAACTCTCCAAGACGGAGGAGTTGAGTGGTTGAGACCAGGAGGGAAGAGTAGAGGTCTGCCAACTCAGAGAGGAAGGAGGAGATCTGACCAGGTGGCTGATAGATGATAGCCACAGTAAGGGAATGGCTAGGAGAGATAGAGGCATTCGAAAGAGGAGTAGGCTTGCATAGGAATGACAGAGGCAGGAATCCTCTCGGGGAAGATCAGGGCTAGACCCCCTCCAGAACGGTTGGACCTGGGCGCAGAGAGGATCTTGTAACCATCAGGGAGGAGAGTGTCAAAGCTTGTAACAGAGCTGGTCATGAACTATTTCTCGGTGAGACCGTGGACATCAAGGTCAAGTTCTTCCAGGAGGCGGTAGATGTCAGAGGAGTGTTTGACAGCTGAGCGAGAGTTAAGAGTGGCAATATGGAGAAGGTTGCCACCCTTGAAAGACTTCCGGGGAGGTGTACAAATCAGAGGTACGCCCTGTGGAGGTGTAGAAGAAGCCCGACGGGGGGCAGAAGAAGGAGGAGAGGACAAGGAATCCAATGAGGAGACAGCAGGGGGAGGCAAGGAAGCCATAGGGGGAAGAGAAGGGACAGCAGGAGAAGGAAGGAAGTTGATGAGGTGCGGGAAGCGTCTATCAAAGAGGAGAAGATTGGCCAGAGAGCCTTGGACCAAGACAGTACCATTCAGGTAAACATTTATGATGACCTTAGAGGAGTCGAAGGAGGCCAGGAGGGCCTCGTACCTGGTGCCCCCATTAATGGGAGAAGAAGAGAGGACAAAGCACAGAGACCATATGAAGAGTCCATATGTCTGACAAAGGAACAACAAATATGCTTTGGTGAGGGTTTGCCTAGAGAAGGCACTGGTATAGGTGTCGTCGATAGAGAGGCCTGGGTTGGAGACCAGGATGTCCTTTTTAAACTTCTTCCTACCAGATTTAGTAAGGAGAGCAGGATAGTCGATAGAGAAGCAGTTGGAAAAGTTAGGAGAGACAAAGAGCACCATAGGGTGGCTGGGGAGAGGAGAGAAGAGGAACGGGTGGGAAGGAGGGGTGTAAGGGGCAGGGAGTACATTAGGAAAGGATGCATGGAGGGGCGCAATCAGATGGTAGCGCCTGGAGGCTGGTAAATGGTAGCAATGGTCAAGGTGGAGGAGGGAGAGATCACCAACTTGCAAACCAGGCCCACAAAGGAAGAGTAGAGCTGGGTGGGTAAGATGGAAGAAGGAACCCACTCAGGTAGGATTAAGGCAACCCCACCGCCAGCACGGTAAGGTTGAGGCTTGGAAATGATCTTGAAGCTGTCAGGTAGGAGGGAGTCAAAAGAAGTGACTGAGCTGGCATTGAACCATGTCTTGGTAAGAGTGAGAATGTCAAGGTCAGTATCTTCGAGTCATGAAGCCCAATGTGGATGTTTGGAGAAGGTAGACATTTGGAGGAGGTTGAAGAGAGGGGACAGGAACCGCGGATAAGAGGTTTCAGTAGTGCAAAAATGTGAAACACTCCAAGGTATTTTTTCCTATAAAACCTAGCAAGATGGAGGGGAGATCTACATTGATTCACAGTGATACTCTGTCCAATTTGTTTCTGGCATCGAAATTAAATAAAGCAGACTCATGTTTGATTCTAAATCTAAGTTTGGAGTGATTTCCTTCCACACCATCATCACAATACATTTCTTGTTTCAAAGTTTTATCCAAGGCATCCGACTGTAAAACTATACAAAATAGTGTTTTTTGATTTGTGGTTACTTTGTGACAGTACACAAAGGTAATATTTGTTTTTGGAAGTTCAAATATCCAATCTGAGGACCAACACTACTTGTTTCACTTTTCAAAACTGATAAATGATTTTAACAAGCAACAATTGGTCCCGGACAGATTAGAGTAGCCTAACACATGCATTTAGTATCTGGAAACTTATGAAGGAGTTAGCACTTTTGCTAACATCCCATGATTTGTAGTTTCAAAGCTAATATTATTTGTTTGTTTTCTGCCGGCATCAGCCCCTCAGATCCCTCTGGGTTATGCTGATTAGAGCCTTACATTTGTTTGGAGCCTCTGTTCACAAATTTCAAGACTGATGATAGATTCCGAAAAAGCAGTGACAGGTCTCACACATACCTGGACAAATGAGTGCACCTCAATTGAGCAGACGTGCTCATGTATGTAGCTTCTGTAAATATCTGAAGGAGATTTTCTAACCAACCTGACGTGTTCTAAAATAGTAGTATCTTGGCAAAGTTCCATTGAGGTGATTTTTACCAAACATCACCATTTATCATGCCAGAGCACATTATAGTTTTGGTGTTTTTTTCAGCTTTCATACCCTCCGAATCTACAAGTGTTGTTGATGGAGTTTTAGCGGCCCGAGGACTGGGCATTAAAAGGGGAAGATTGATGGTCATGTTTCTCTGAAAACCAACAGCTTCCAGACTATTCTTACTCCTGGACCCAGGTCTGGAGTATGGAGGCTTGGTGATGTATCTGAGCCAGGGATGACATGGAGCAGGAACCAGGCTGACTCGGGTAACTGTAAAAGGAACAGGCTTTATTCTTCTTAGTTACATAGGTATAGTCAATGAAAGGTAGGAGAGTAAGTCACAAGCCTCTGCCCTGGTTCCCAGTCTATCTCCAAGTCCCAACCGACACTCTGTGGAATCCCCAAGCCTCCCACACTCCAAGCTCCACCTCTCCATTCTATGAGGCCCCTGCATACACAAGCACTAGCTACAATCATACCAGGATACCACACATCCCCCTCCTTAACAACCAAACTCAAGAAACAGAATACCCTCACCATCATGCTAGGATCACAATCAAAACAAACCAAAACACATTCTACCCCGGCCTGCCTCACCGAGGGCTCAGTGCTGCCACCACCAAGAGCATACCTTGCCACATGGACAATAAAAATTAAGCTACCAACATAAACCCTCCTAACCTACCACCTTTTGCCAGAACTGCCACTCCTGGCCTCAAGTCTGCCACACCTGAGCACAAACCACGTCTCAACGGGACCAACATACCTTCCAAAATAGTGTAGCCCCACAAGCGTACACAATGGCCTAACAAAATCCTAAAATGCCAACAACAAACAAAACCAAAGTATCCAAAAACAACCACGCCTCAACACCTTATCCCTACTCCCCTAAAGAAAACATAGAAAAGGATGAAAAATATAGCAAGAAGACTAACTAGACAAAGACCACATAAACCACAAAACGCAACCATAGAAAGGAAGAAGAATGGTGCGTAAACCCAACCACGGTAAAGACCATGCTAAAAATAAACTGTCTACAGCCGTTACAGATGATGGAATGTAGCAGTAAGGCATAGAATGTAAATATGCAGGAATATATCATCATAGCACAACAAAAAAAATAGTGTCATGCTAAATTCCACAGCTCCTAGTAAAATGTAATAAACTTTGATGTTAACATTTCTTAAACAATTCAATTTGCCAGTGCGTGGTTGAACTGGTTCTCTACCGACCACAACTACAAGGCCTACAAACTGTGTGCCACTCCAAAAACCTATTAACAAAAAAAAATCCACTGGCGTGCTAAACAACTGAACTTACCCTGCACCACCTGGCACCACAGACAGCTACTAGGAGACCACCTACTCCTAAGAAAACACCACTATGTGCGGTCACCTTAAACGCACATACCTACAAAATGGGCCCCCTGCCCAAAACTCCCATGCAAAATGCATATACATGACCCCCAAACTACAAAAAATGGGCCTCGTGCCCTGGTGTCTACATATCTACCCTACTTCATATCTAACCCTAAGGGTTAACCTCAAATGGAGCACTACTGTCACAAGTGTCCAACCTCCAAAAAGGAAATTGAGGCTACTACAAAAGGTTTTCCAAAACTGTGGGCAAACACAACCGGCCGGCATGTGAAAGCCACTCCCCAAAATGTACATGTAACTCCACAATGTCCAACTCCACTGTGCGCAATCTTGGGTCAGACACCAAAAACTCCATTTGCACACACACATGCAACCTCAACAAATAACCCATGCTGCAATTCCATCCTCTCCAAACTCACTGCCCACGAAATACATACACTATACTTAAATGCGCATTAAAAAGGTGTATATTCCCAACAAAAAAAAAGTGGTGGTGATCAGTCACCATGCTGGGGGCGCACGCAAATCTATAAAAGCAAATCTTAAGCATATTCCACAATTAAACATTCTTGTATAAATACATGACATGCTCCATATTTGATACATTCCTACAAAAATACATACATTTGAAAAATGTGGTGGACTTTTCCAAATAGGCGTAGTCTCTAGTCTCTCCCTTCACTTCATGTAAAAACAACACAATTGTGAAATTGCAAAACTTCATATATAACAGAACTCTCCTCTGTTTCAGAGTCCTGTACTTTGTCGGTAATGTACGCATGCAGTCCATATCAAAAACAGGATCATTTGTGCATCACCGTACATCCCGAGTTTAAAAAAATGCTCAATTCAAACGCTGCACCATACAGCTTGCCCCCCAAAGAACTCGGCTCCCAATCCGCATAAGAAATCAATAGCCCAGCACGTCAGATAACCTTATTAAACAACACACTCCGTATTGTTCTTTCACTAAAATCAAACATGCAGGCAAAACTCTTGAGTGCATTTCCATTGCACACTTTAATACCATGTGGCTCCTTCTCCCGCCGGCCAGCCCCGAACTTAAACTGCTGCCAGTATGATTACGAGTACCTTAAAGTTGTCAGCATCCGACACTTGTTCCCAGCTAATCCGTCGTATTTCCTTACGGCATCATCATTAATGCTGGACGGGACGTGTGCTGAGTTCACCGCCCACTGCCGTAGTCACCTTTTTACACTACCAGCGTGCTGTTGCTCCTCTATAAATGACCACGTTGCTGCCTGAACAATAAAATAACGCGCAACACCAATGCTGCTTCTCCATGAACTTTACAATAAACGATGTGTTACTGTTACTGCTGCTCTTATCATATCTGCTACCATTGCCTGATGCCTCTGCCAATGCCATCTCCAGGGTTACTCCAGCCTCCAATCTCGGCTCACCATGGCAGGGCTCCATTACAGGTACACAGCGTCAGGCTCCATGCACCTCAGTTCTCCTGCGCTCTCCATACGTTACTCCAGGTTCTTAATCCTCGTCGCCAAATGATGTATCTGAGCCAGGGATGACATGGAGCAGGAACCAGGCTGACTCAGGTAACTGTAAAAGGAACAGGCTTTATTCTTCTTAGTTACATAGGTATAGTCAATGAAAGGTAGGAGAGTAAGTCACAAGCCTCTGCCCTGGTTCCCAGTCTATCTCCAAGTCCCAACCGACACTCTGTGGAATCCCCAAGCCTCCCACACTCCAAGCTCCACCTCTCCATTCTATGAGGCCCCTGCATACACAAGCACTAGCTACAATCATACCAGGATACCACACTTGGCATGGATTACGGCAGTTGCCAGTGCCCTACCCCTGGGCTGTCTGGTGTGTGTGCAGGCTGGGACGACCGACTGGCTGAGCCTTTGGGGGAGGGAGCCCCCAGCGATATTTGAGCTCCAGCTGGGGGCAGATGACTGGGATCTCACGGCGGGCCTACGGTCCCAGAAGGTACTTGATTCCTGCATACTATAAGTACTGAGGTGGCAAGAGGAGGCAGACACTGACTACCACACAGTTAAGAAATCCTGGGGCCTAGACTAGATGTTTTAAGAGGGGTAGTTGCCATTTTGACATTGTGAAGTATGGAGCCCCTGAGAAAGTATGTAAAGATGAAGAGTCTTGATGCTTAGGCCACTGGCGATGGGGTAGCTAACCATATACCCCCTTGGTCATAATATAATCAGGATGGAGGGCTGGAGAGGTAGCTGCGAGGACGTAAGGTGCTGTGGCGAAGCCCCCATTGTGAGGCCTCGTAGCTGATGCCCCCCAGTGCAGCCTGTGGGCCTGGCACAGTCTGCTGGCTTGGAAGTATGAGGGTGCCGACCTGACCAGTGAGAGTCCAATCTGGGGCCCAAAGGTAACTCAGCCCACTACCAGGTAAATGTCATAAAAAGAGGTGACAGAAGATGGAGTATGCCAAGTGCTAGATAATCCCAGCTCTTTATTTAGAATACACAACAATCTGGGGGAACACGAGATCCACAGGCATGCCCTCACTCAGGTTTCTTCCAGTGTTCATTGCGGTTGTAGGTCAAATGGTCGAATCTAAAGGGTCGACAGGTCAAATGGTCGAATTTTGTTTTTTTTTGTTTTCTCTTTTTTTTTTATGGGGGGGTTCCCCCAACCGCCTTTTTTTTGCTAAAAAAAACCACTTTTTTTCCCTAAACGAAAACCTAAAAAAATATATATAACTAAAAAGAAAATTCGATCATTTGACCTGTCGACCAAATTGTGTTGACCTTTTGACTGTCGACCATTTGACTAGACAGCGTTCATTGCTTGACACATCTCTAACATTCATTGGTTTGCTCCCCTAATGTACATTCACTTTCCATTGATGTAACAATCAGGATTGGAGGGTGCCTATCTACTGGCCAACCCACTTTTAGATAACACATACACTTACATCACTTTAACATTTGATTGGTTAGCATTAGACAGGAGTAAGAATGGCTCTCATTGGCTGGTATAGGATGTTCTTAACCTTGTACTGACCAGGTGTGAGGATATGACAATGCATTACTTACCGTAAAAGCATTTCTGATGGTTGTATCTGCTTAGATTCACATGCTGTGCATAGGTCCGACATCGAGCGGTCACTGCGGATTATTGCATTTTGTTTTTCGTAGTCGAAAAGGGGACGTCGACAAGGCGTGTCTGAAACACTATCCCTATAGTGACGTGCGTTGTACCCACAATCCCTCACGCGTCGAGGTCCCTCTGTTTGTATTTTTTCTGCCCTGAGGGAGCCTTCTAGACGTGAGTGAGTACAGAAAAGAGAGATATAAAAGGAAGTCTATGTTCCTTCCATCCGAGCGGGGAGGAAGGGTGGGCGCATGTGAATCTAAGCAGATACAACCATCAGAAATGCTTTTACGGTAAGTAATGCATTGTCTTCTGATGTTTGTTAATCTGCTTAGAATCACATGCTGTGCATAGACTAGCGAGCAGTACCTGGAGTTGGCGGTGGGTTATGAGAAGGAACAGTAGAGAAAAGATGTCTTAATACTGCCTGTCCCACCTGGGAGTCAGATCTAGAGTGTGCATCTAGACAGTAGTGTTTTGTAAAGGTGTGCACAGAACTCCAGGTAGCCGCTTTGCAGATGGACTCAAGGGGAACATTTGCAATGAATGCTATGGATGCCCCCGTGCCTCGAGTAGTGTGCGCTCTTGGCTTAAAGGGCAGTTCTCTCTTAGCAAGAGTATAGCAGAGAGTGATGCATTGAACAATCCATCTAGAAATAGTGGACTTTGAAACTGCATCCCCTTCTCTTCCTGCTGCCACCGAGACAAAGAACTGATTAGTCTTCCTCAGTGGTCTGGTTCTTTCCATGTAGAACATGACCGCTCTGCGCACATCCAGTGTGTGCAGACTTTTTTCTCCCAAGTTGGAAGGATTTTGAAAGAACGTTGGTAGTTCTATAGACTGGTTTACGTGGAATTTCGAGATGAATTTCGGTGCAAACCTTGGGTGCGTGCGTAGAACCACCTTATCTCTGTGAACTGTAACGAAGGGGTCTAGAACAGAAAGAGCCTGTAGTTCACTTACTCTCCTGATGGAGGTGATAGCTATTAGAAAAGCAGTCTTAAGAGTGAGGTCCTTAAGAGATGCTTTGTGCATGGGTTCAAATGGTGAGCCCATGAGTCTGGTAAGTACCACGTTAAGGTCCCATCCGGGAGCTGGGTCAGCTATCGGGGGGTGTATTCTCATTACTCCCTCCATGAAGGCCTTTATAACAGGGATCTTCCACCACGACACTTTGAGTTGGGAAGTGGTGTATGCAGAAAGTGCCGCTAGGCGGACTTTAATGGAATTGAACACTAGACCTGAATCCAATAAATGGGTCAGGTATAGAACAATATGTGTGGGAGAGCAGTCAATCGGGTTGATGCTCTTTCCTCTGCACCAGATGACAAATCTCTTCCACTTGTTAGAATAGCAGTGGCGAGTGTTAGGTTTTCTGGCTTCCCTGAGGATGTCCATGCATCTCTGCGGGAGCTGTAGATGTCCAAATTCTATGATCTCAGGAGCCAGGCTGCTAAGTTCATGTTCTGGGGGCAAGGATGCAGAGTCCTGCCCTTGTCTTGTGACAGCATGTTGCATACATGCCAACATTCTGTGACCAAAAATCTGTAGGAATCTTAAAGTTTCAAAAATAGTCAGGCGAGGAGGTAATGATAGGAATTGGGCGCGTCAGCAGCCCATTGTCATTGGATGAGCCCGCCGCCGCGGGTGCATTCAATGACAATGAGGCACCTGCCACGCCTTCTGCCATCACGCCAGCTCGGGGGAGCTCTTGAAAGACTCGCCAGAGTTGACGTAATGGGGGGCTAATGGTGCCTTTTGTGAAAGGCACTCGCGGCGGAGGGGCGCCCTTAGCCCACCGCCGTGGGCGCCTTTTACATCAAAGGCCTGCATGCTGTGCCTTCTCCCACTACGCCAGCTCGGGGAAGTCCTTGAAAGACTCCCCTGAGCTGGCGTGGTGGGGGGCTAATGGCGCCTTTGGCCAAAGGCACCCGCGGTGGAGGGGCGCTTTTAGCCCACCGCCGTGGGTGCCTTTGACATTAAAAGCCTGCATGCTGCGCCTTCTCCCGCTACGCCAGCTCGGGGAAGTCCTTGAAAGACTCCGAGTTGGCGTGGTGGGGGGCTAATGGCGCCTTTTGCCAAAGGCACCCGCGGCGGAGGGGCGCTTTTAGCCCACCGCATTGGATGCCTTTGACATTAACAGCCTGCATGCCGCGCCTTCTCCCGCTACGCCAGCTCGGGGAAGTCCTTGAAAGACTCCCCCGAGTTGGCGTGGTGGGGGGCTAATGGCGCCTTTGACCAAAGGCACCCGCGGTGGAGGGGCACTTTTAGCCCACCGCCGTGGGTGCCTTTGACATTAAAAGCCTGCATGCTGCACCTTCTCCCACTAGGCCAGCTCGGGGAAGTCCTTGAAAGACTCCCCGAATTGGCATGGTGGGGGGCTAAGGGCACCTTTTGCCAAAGGCACCCGCGGCGGAGGGGTGCCTTTAGCCCACCGCCGTGGGTGCCTTTGACATTAAAAGCTGCATGCTGCGCCTTCTCCCGCTACGCCAGCTCGGGGAAGTCCTTGAAAGACTCCGAGTTGGCGTGGTGGGGGGCTAATGTTGCCTTTTGCCAAAGGCACCCGCGGCGGAGGGGCGCTTTTAGCCCACCGCCGTGGGTGCCTTTGACATTAAAAGCCTGCATGCCGCGCATTCTCCCGGTATGCCAGCTCGGGGAAGTCCTTGAAAGACTCCCCCGAGTTGGCGTGGTGGGGGGCTAATGGCGCCTTTTGCCAAAGGCACCCGCGGCCGAGGGGCGCTTTTAGCCCACCGCCGTGGGTGCCTTTGACATTAACAGCCTGCATGCCACGCCTTCTCCCGCTACGCCAGCTCGGGGAAGTCCTTGAAAGACTCCCCCGAGCTGGCGTGGTGGGGGGCTAATGGCGCCTTTTGCCAAAGGCACCCGCGGCGGAGGGGGCGCTTTAGCCCACCGCCGTGGGTGCCTTTGACATTAAAAGCCTGCATGCCGCGCATTCTCCCGGTATGCCAGCTCGGGGAAGTCCTTGAAAGACTCCCCCGAGCTGGCGTGGTGGGGGGCTAATGGCGCCTTTTGCCAAAGGCACCCGCGGCCGAGGGGCGCTTTTAGCCCACCGCCGTGGGTGCCTTTGACATTAACAGCCTGCATGCCATGCCTTCTCCCGCTACGCCAGCTCGGGGAAGTCCTTGAAAGACTCCCCCGAGCTGGCGTGGTGGGGGGCTAATGGCGCCTTTTGCCAAAGGCACCCGCGGCGGAGGGGGCGCTTTAGCCCACCACCGTGGGTGCCTTTGACATTAAAAGCCTGCATGCCGCGCATTCTCCCGGTATGCCAGCTCAGGGGAGCCCTTGAAAGACGCCCCCGAGCTGGTGTGGGCAAAAAAAAAAAAAAAATGTAAAAAAAAAAAAACTTTTTTTTTTTTACAAAAAAAAATCGGTATTTGGTGTTAAAAAATCGGTAGGCGGTAGGACTGCTTCAAAAGCGGTATCCTACCGCCTAAATCGGTAGGGTTGGCAAGTATGCATGTTGTACGGGCAGGGGAGTTTCACTGGGGGAGATAGAGACATCTCCATCAAGTGAGCGAACCATGGCTGTCGGGCCCACATTGGGGCCACCAGTATCATGGTCACTTGTTCCTGGTGCATCTTGTGCACAACCTTGTTGAGAAGGGGAGTCGGGGGGAAAAGCATAAACAAATTCCCCTGACCATTGAATCAACAGACCGTTCCCCTTGGATTGGTTCTGGGGGTACCTGGAGGCGTAACTTTGGCATTGTGAGTTCTCCAGGGTTGCGAACAGGTCTATTTCTGGGAATCCCCATTGCGTGAAGACGTCGAAGACGATGTCTTTGTGCAGTCGCCATTCGTACTCTTCGGGCAGGGTGTCAGGACCCAAGATTGGAAACATTGGTATCGCTGGCGGTTCCGCCGGTGATCGGTCTAGTCCTCACCCAACATGGCGCCCATCATGACGCTGAGCTTATATAATCCGGCTCCGCCCACTTTTCAGCGCATTGTATCTGTTATTTCACTCTCTCTCAACGCTCCGACTTTGGATTATCGCCTTCCTGTGTATACCTCCTAGTCCTCATTTCCCCTGGTACCTTCCCTTTATCCCTATTCCTTACCTTTCTATTATCTCCGTATTCGCTACAGTTTTTCTCTGCGCCCACGAATGCAGCTGTTACATCTGTTGCAGTACCCTTCCGCTTCGCTATTTCTTTCTTTGCTCTAAACTTCCACTTACCTTACTTCAACCTGGGACTCCGGCTGCGAGGGTGCTTCTCGCACTGTGTTTCCGCGTCCGGAAACAGGAGCTTTCTTACTGGACTTGCTATCGGCTGTTCCTTCAACCCTTCTGACTGGTATTTCTTTCTTTTACAAACACAGAAGCGCTGTGCTGGTCGCCGCTGCGTTTCTCAAGCCTTTGTTACTTTTCTACCTTTGTCTACCTTCTCGGCGTAATACCTTCTGGCGAGTTGTTCCTTTCCGTTTCTCCGCAGGGGGTTAGCGCTGCTTCAGACTACTTGAGACTTTGGTACAGTAGCCCTTTCTAATTACTGTTTCCCTTTTCCCTTTTCGATACTTTCCTTTTCTACCCTTATCTCAGGGTCAGCTACCCCTTTACTCCGTACCTTGGTTTTTTGCCTCTTTGATTCCTGCCTTCAAACACACTATCTACGTCATCACCCCTGACATCTTGGAACTGCAAATTATAGTTCTGAACCATCTAAAGGACCTACCTTCCGAACCCATCTATGGACTAGGGTTTTTTCCGCCTTCGGGCTTTTTCCCCTAGAACTGAGGCTGGCCCCCAGGGGTTACCCGGTGATAGGTCCACTCTTCTGTCACGGTGGCCTCCGGAGGGGCCAGACCTTATCTTCACGAAAAGAAGGCCAGAACACAGAAAAGCAGGGTTCCAAGGACTACGGAGAAGCCAGGCAAGTTTGAGACCGATCCTTGTGTACGTACATCGGAGGAGTCAGGTGAGGAGAAAGGGGAGGTGGACTCGGAACAGGACACAGGGGGAAATCTCTGCTGAGTTTGTCTGCCAGCAGATTGAGTTCCCCTGGTACATGTTGTGACAGTAGGAACATGTTTTGTTTGAGAGCCCACTTCCATATATTTTGGGCCAGTTTGGACAGTCCTGGAGAGTGGGTGCCCCCCTGCTTGTTGATGTAGTACATGGCTGTGGTGCTGTCTGTAAGGACCATCACTGTTTTGCCATGTAGGTGTTCCTGGAAGGCTTTTAGCGCCTTGAACACAACTAGTAGCTCCAGTAGATGTATGTGTTTGGATGCTACGTTCGGAGTCCACACTCCGTGAGCAGTCTGATGGGATAGGTGAGCCCCCCATCCTGTAAGGGATGCGTCTGTGGTTAGAGTGGCTTCCACTGCGGGTGTGGCAAAAGTTTTCCCTAATAACAGGTTTTCTTTTGTCCACCACCGTAGCGAGAGAACCAAGGCCTGCGAGACCACCACTAGATCGTCCCATTGTCCGCTGGCCTGACACCACTGGCTGTTGAGCCACTCTTGCATTGGGCGCATACGCAGGCGTGCGTGAGGTACCAAATAAATACATGACGCCATCATCCCTAGCAAGCGCATTGCTTTGCGTACCGTCACCTCTCAACCTACCACATAATGTGGGATCTGAAACAGCATGTTTTGGACCCTCTCGTTGGAGGGGAAGACGAGGCCGTCCTTTGTTCGCATTAGAGCCCCTAGGAATTGTTTGATTTGGCTGGGGTCTAAGCTGGACTTCTTTTCGTTGATGGAGAAGCCCAGTTGGAACAAAAGGTCTACAGTCTTTTGGGTATTGGAGAAGCATGTTTCGTAAGAATCCCCTGTTATGAGCCAGTCGTCGAGGTAAGGGTATACCGGGATGGATAACCTGCGCAGGTGGGCCGCTGCCACTGCCAGTACTTTCGTGAATACCCTTGGTGCAGATGCTATCCCGAAGGGTATTACTCTGAACTGGTAGTGTTTGTTGTCTATCTTGAACCTGAGGTATTTTCTGTGCGCTGGCAACATTAAAATATGAAAGTATGCATCTTTCATGTCTAGCGTTGTCATGTAATCCCCTTGTGATAACAGTGGGATTACTTCCTGCAAGGTCACCATACGAAACTTTTGGGGTTTGACAAACTTGTTCGCTGGGCGCAGATCTAGTACAGGGCGCACGGTTAAGTCCTTTTTGGGTACAAGGAAGTACACTGAATAAATACCTTCTGTTACCTGAGATAGGGGGACAGCCTCTATAGCTTCTTTTTTC
Organism: Ambystoma mexicanum; assembly: GCF_040938575.1. NCBI lineage: Eukaryota > Metazoa > Chordata > Amphibia > Caudata > Ambystomatidae > Ambystoma > Ambystoma mexicanum. Next base: position 1,388,848,318 of record NC_090933.1, on the reverse strand, counting down.
AGTAGCTCTTCTACTTCTTGAAGAAGAATGGTGAGGTGTTCCGGTGTCATGCGTCGGTTCCGTGGGGGTCTGTACTTCAGGGAACCGTTGAATTCGATGCAGTATCCGTGGGCTATGGTGGATAATACCCAGCGGTCTGACGATATTCCCTCCCATGCTGAAAGGAACGATGTTAGCCGGCCCCCGACCGGTGATGCATGGGAGGGGAACCGAATCTTCGGGTCATTTGTTGGTATTGGGCGTGGAACCTTTGGGGCTGGAGCCGCGACCTCTTCCTCTGCCACGGCGTTGGCCTCTTTGACTGAACTGGGTGTTGCTACCCTGGTTAGAGGGCCAGTTGGTAGCAGAGTAAAATTGCTGTTGGTTTTGCTGCTGGCGTTGGCCACGAAAGGAGCGTCTATTGCCATAGCCGCGTCTGTTAGGGGGCCTAGAAATTTGGTCAAGAGTCTTGATGGTATCAAACTCTTTTTTCGCATGTTCTCGGGCCTCATCAACTGCTTTCCCAAACAGATGTGTTGGTTCTATGGGCTTATTTATCAGGGAAGCCTGGGTTTCCGGCTTAAATCCTGAATTGCGCAGCTAGACATGGCGTTTGAGAAGTATTCCCTGAACCAGGGAACGGCCAGCCATCTCTGCGGGATCTAAGGAGTTTTTTACGATGCTCTGGTTTACAAGAGTTCCCGCTGAGATTGTAGCTAACAGGCGTGAACGCAGGGGTTCTGGTGCGTCCTCTGCTTCGCTGCGCAGCTTGCTCCACTGTGCATCTCCGTAGCTAGCTAGTAGGGAATTGTTATTTGCAATTCTAGTCGAAAAGGCGGCGGACGTCGTGATTCTCTTCCCAAGTGCGTAGAGCTTTTTGGCCTCTTTGTCAGGTGGTGCCTCGCTAGTGGATAGTGGTACCCCTGCTCTTTTCCTTGTATTAGTAACTACGAGGGAGTCCGGAATAGAATGGCCTCTGATGTACAAAGGGTCAGAGGGCGAAGGGCTGAAGATCTTTTCTATCCGAGGGTTGACCCCTCTGACTAAGGCAGGATTGGAAAGGGAAGGAGTTATTCTTCGCTTTAAAGAAGCCAGGAGCGGAATAGACTGACTAACGGGGGCTTTTTCTTTAATAACTTTCTCTACAAAGTCTATGTCCGGAAGAGTCTCCCCTGTGTCTATTTCAAAATGCGCTGCTGCCTTGCGCAATAGTGCATTAAGTGAAGGTTGGTCATCTATGGGAGAGGTGTTTCCAATAGGTGTCTCCTTGGGAGGAGAAGGGTGAAAGACATCAGGGTCTGAGTGCACTGATGGGGATTGCCAAGGCTGCGAGGTAGCTGTATCTTCTTCGAAAGCTCCTGCACTAGTGTAAGGATCTTCTTCAAACCCCTCTTCCTCATGTTCTTCCTCTCCACCCAGACACTCCTCATCTTCCTGGAGGTATTGCTCCTCTTCAGTGAGGTCATATACGTCTGTAGAAGGGGGAAACAGCCTAGGAATCTTGACCCTAGGGTCATCCTGGGGCCATTCTCTTGGTCTTTTGGGTGTGGGTGGGTTTTGGTTTCCCAAAAACCTTTCCATTTTCTCCATACAAGAATGGAGTCTTTCAAGGGTCTCATGGGGGACCCCTGAATAGAGGGGGGAAATCAGTGTTTTCACCTTCAAACCGCGTAAAACGCTCCCACAACGTCGAAGAAAGGTTTCCGTCGCCCTCTGAAAAGCCCTCCGGTAGTTCAGAAGTGCCCTTAGATGAAGGGGGCAGTTCCTGGCTACTCTTGTGCTTTTTCAGCGTTTCCATAGCTTTTTGTGCGGTATTCGACGTTTGTTTCGTCGTCCGCTTACGTTTGTCTTCGGAAACAATTCTCGCCAGGCTCTCGACAACGAGTTTGTCAGTAGAGGACTCTGGTGTCGACGTTGCCTGCGTTACGCGTTGTTCCTCGACGGCCGCTCTATGGAGCGTTACGTCGGATGATTTTGGGGTAGCGCCCGTGTTTGATGATAGCCCAATCGCTGGTCGCGGCTGCGTTTGCGGGTGGGGCTTGAGACCCTTACGGTCTGAGGTAGACGCCAGAGTGCCCTGCATCCCCTTCGGCGCTGATGGATCCTTCGTCTTCGACGAAGAAGAGCCGTGGGTTGTGTGCTTAGGCTTATGGGGTCTGTGTGCGTCCTTGTCGCCGGGGTGTTCATCCCCATAAGCAGGGCGTGAGCCGAGCCTGCCGGGGCCGGGGACCGACGTCGAGGAGCGCGAGCGCTCCTTCTGGGGGTTAATGACTTCCGTAACGGACGTCGAGTTATCACCCTCCTCGTCACTTTCTGTAACAGCGGCGGCAGGTGAGGAAACTGACTTCGACATAGCGTAGTCCGCCCACCTCTTAACTTTGCGTTCTTTAAGCGTTCTTGGTTTCAAGAGCTTACAGGCCGCGCAGCTGTCCTCCTTATGATCGAGGGGCAAGCAACGATTACAGAACTTGTGTTTGTCCTTCCAAGTGTATTTGCCCCTACAGCGTGGGCAAAACTTAAAAGGTGTCCTCTCCATAGCTGAGGCAATAATAACTGGTGATAACAACCCCAAGGGAAAGATAGGGGAGAAAGAAAGACATTCTCAAAGAGAAGATAAAAGTTCGAACCCCAACTCTCCCTACTGTATGTTGGCCGGCGAGGCCAGGCCACGTGTTCGGCAGCGCCGAAGGATCTCCTCCGTCTCTTCGCCTCCGTCGAAAACTTGCTCGGCGGAGAAACAGCTTCACAGCTAACGTCGAGGGGAGGGATCTTTAACAATATAATAAGTATAATTAAGGACCGAGGTCCGTAGTAAGTATTTGCAATGTCTCTCTAGGAGCTCCGCATAAGGCGACCAGAAGCTGGGCGGAAAAAAACAATCTGAGGGACCTCGACGCGTGAGGGATTGTGGGTACAACGCACGTCACTATAGGGATAGTGTTTCAGACACGCCTTGTCGACGTCCCCTTTTCGACTACGAAAAACAAAATGCAATACTCCGCAGTGACCACTGGATGTCGGACCTATGCACAGCATGTGATTCTAAGCAGATTAACAAACATCAGAAATGGAGTTTCTATATTGAGGATAGAGAGATCTGTGTACTTCTATAATTGCCATTTAAAGAACAGCTCTTAATTATTCAAGCCAGGTCTATGAAAAGTCCAAGGATATTCTCTGTGAGTCAACCTCTCCCTCTGTCTAGTACGGCACGTGCGTTATCTTAGAGTTGACACTTCGACTAATTGACTGCTGACTCACGTGCTCCTCAGCCATGTTTCAGCTTAGAATACCTAGATTTTATTTGCATTTTATCTACTGCTGAACATGCCTCTCTTCCAGATAATTCCTTGAAACATTTATCATTGTGTCGGCAGGATTTTTATCTGGCTTGCTGGTGTGTGCACCTGGACATCAAAGGCTGTCTGCCGTTCACTGAAGCTAATTAAATGTAATTGTTGACCACTTTACCAGCCTGCGAATAACTTCCCTGTGTTCAACTGTGGTTATCTCCAAGGCTCCCTTTCTACCTGGCATTCACATTCAGTGTGATGAGCACTGAGCCGCTCTTCCCGGCTGCTGAGAGTGATTGTACCATGGCCCAGTTGAGGCCTAGCTAGATTTGTAAAGCCTGTTTTGCTTTTCATTTGCAATGTTTAAAAGATGGCAATGACTGTTACATTTATTTTTCATGCTGACACATTTTGACTGCACTGGGTTTTGATGAATTTTCGGCCATATGTTGATTTCCCTGTTGGTGTATTCTGCCACTATCCCTGCATGCATTTAAAAGCTATCCCTTTACCAGTGTAATGAGTCCCTTTTATCTATTGTATGCTGGCACAAAACTCCTACATGGGTGTCAGCCCTCTGTGTGCTCTGGCATTATCTAATTGTAGCTCTGTAGATTCTGCTTTAGCGCATGTGCAAAGTGTTATTTTTAGATTTCTGGAATGGAGTAAGGGTGTCTTAGCTTGTATCCTTTCTACCTGCTCAGTACTGGTGAGTACTGGGGGCAAAAGAGGCGAAAGCTGCTACTTGCATATTCATTGGTAACCTTACAAAAGGCGAACGGGTAAGCGTACTGGCGTAACAGGGGCCCCCGCAGCCCCTGCGGGGTGGGGGGCCCCGCCAGCACATGTCCTGTGAGGGGGCCCCAGTAAAAAAAAAAAAAAAAAAATCTAAACAAAAAAAATATGTTTCTTTTGAAATTCACTCTGCATTCATAAAGAACATGGCGAAGCCGGCCCCCTCCTTCCAAGGCCCATGGGAACAAGGCTGGAGCCTGTTCTCTGCCTGTTAACTGCCGACTCTGCCGTCTGCCAGACCCCCTGGTCCACCGCATTCACCGGCCAAGGTAACACTGTGCCTGCTTTATCAACGCTCCGCCGAGCCCACAACCTACCTGCAATTACACTCGCATTTGTATTGTGTTGTGCCCTATGGTCGCCCCAGACCTCATTTGCATTGTGTGGTGCCCTATGGTCGCCCCAGACCTCATTTGCATTGTGTTGTGCGCCTCCTGACCTCATTTGCATTGTGTTGTGCCCTATGGTCGCCCCAGTCCTCATTTGCATTGTGTTGTGCCCTATGGTCGCCCCAGACCTCATTTGCATTGTGCGCCTCCTGACCTCATTTGCATTGTGTTGTGCCCTATGGTCGCCCCAGACCTCATTTGCATTGTGTTGTGCCCTATGGTCGCCCCAGACCTCATTTGCATTGTGTTGTGCGCCTCCTGACCTCATTTGTATTGTGTTGTGCCCTATGGTCGCCCCAGACCTCATTTACATTGTGTTGTGCGCCTCCTGACCTCATTTGTATTGTGTTGTGCCCTATGGTCGCCCCAGACCTCATTTGCATTGTGTTGTGCCCTATGGTCGCCCCAGACCTCATTTGCATTGTGTTGTGCCCTTTGGTCGCCCCAGACCTCATTTGCATTGTGTTGTGCGCCTCCTGACCTCATTTGTATTGTGTTGTGCCCTATGGTCGCCCCAGACCTCATTTGCATTGTGTTGTGCGCCTCCTGACCTCATTTGTATTGTGTTGTGCCCTATGGTCGCCCCAGACCTCATTTGCATTGTGTTGTGCCCTATGGTCGCCCCAGACCTCATTTGCATTGTGTTGTGCCCTTTGGTCGCCCCAGACCTCATTTGCATTGTGTTGTGCGCCTCCTGACCTCATTTGCATTGTGTTGTGTCCTATGGTCGCCCCAGACCTCATTTGCATTATGTTGTGCGCCTCCTGACCTCATTTGCATTGTGTTGTGCCCTATGGTCGCCCCAGACCTCACTTGCATTGTGTTGTGCCCTATGGTCGCCCCAGACCTCATTTGCATTGTGTTGTGCGCCTCCTGACCTCATTTGTATTGTGTTGTGCCCTATGGTCGCCCCAGACCTCATTTGCATTGTGTTGTGCCCTATGGTCGCCCCAGACCTCATTTGCATTGTGTTGTGCCCTTTGGTCGCCCCAGACCTCATTTGCATTGTGTTGTGCGCCTCCTGACCTCATTTGCATTGTGCTGTGCCCTATGGTCACCCCTGACCTCACTTGCATTGTGTTGTCCCCTATGGTCGCCCCAGACCTCACCTACATTGTGTTGTGCCCCACCTATATCACCAATGCCCCCTACCCACCACTCCTCTGTACATCACCCTAGCCCCAGCATGCTACTTTGCCTGACTGCGATCATGTTCCCCTTCTGTGTCATGCAAAGCAACATACCTTGCACTGGCAATAGTTACTTAGCCTATAACAATGGTCTAGTCAGACCTGCCTGCCCAAGACATCACCCGGTCACCTGCCCCACACCATTCCTGCCCACCACACCAGCCTTCCTCCCGGAACCTAAATCCGCCCATCCTACCCACAGCCATGCACACTCTCCGGATGTCCCAGCTAATACGCACTTAGCTGTCTACAAGCGGAACCCCATCAACACGAGAGCATCATGCCCCACTCTCGACTACAGCACCTCCACAATGGCTAACCCAACTATCTCTCGAACCACTACCTTCATCCCGTCCGATTGGAACATTAGACTTGGCGCCAGAACCCACCACAGATCTAGCAAAGGCCCAGCCAAATCACCTAATAAGACCAACCACAGATCTAGCAAAAGCCCAGCCAAATCACCTAATAAGACCAACCACAGATCTAGCAAAAGCCCAGCCAAATCACCTAATAAGACCAACCACAGATCTAGCAAAAGCCCAGCCAAATCACCTAATAAGACCAACCACAGATCTAGCAAAAGCCCAGCCAAATCACCTAATAAGACCAACCACAGATCTAGCAAAAGCCCAGCCAAATCACCTAATAAGACCAACCACAGATCTAGCAAAAGCCCAGCCAAATCACCTAATAAGACCAACCACAGATCTAGCAAAAGCCCAGCCAAATCACCTAATAAGACCCACCACAGATCTAGCAAAAGCCCAGCCAAATCACCTAATAAGACCCACCACAGATCTAGCAAAGGCCCAGCCAAATCACCTAATAAGACCAACCCTCACACTGTAACACCTATCAACACTATCCCTCCCATTCCCAAAGGAGCTCTCCTAAATGTCAGATCATTAGTCGCCCACTCCATAGAAGTCGCAGACATTATTCTAACAAACAACCTGGACTTCCTTGCTGTAACCGAAACCTGGCTGCACGATGCTGCAGGACCATCTCTCACCCTAGCCATACCTGATAACTACACCATCCTTAGAGCAGATAGACCGAACGCTCGAGGAGGCGGTGTAGCCATTATTTTTAAGTCCACGCTTGATATCAGACTAGCCTCCTCTCCTCCACTTAAATCCTGTGAGCATCTCACAGTCAAATTACAAACTTCCCCTAAAAGTACTATCACGCTGCATTTAATTTACCGACCCCCGGGCCCACCTGGCTCATTTGAGGAAGACATCACCTCACTAGTTGCTGAAAGCTCCAAACCATCAGCACAAATGATTATACTTGGAGACTTTAATCTTGGGTTTAACGACCCTCTCGACACCCCAGCCATTGCCCTGGCCATGGCATTAGAGGAGCATGGCCTCCAACAACTTTGCTCCAAACCCACCCACTCGAAGGGCAGAATCCTTGACTGGATAACTGCCCTTAACTGCAACATTACTGTGAAAGATCCCACACAATTTATCTGGACTGACCATTACCTCCTCCCATTTGACATTCATACCAGCAATTTAGTGCATAAAAGGCCCATTATTGCACCTGCCTGCCCAACCAGGAAAAAGAGCAACATCACAGCGGAAGCCTTAATACCTTTGGTGATCCCTACTTTGAACGCACTACCTGCTACAACGGACTTGAACCAATTGGTCAACGTCTACAACGATTCCATGGCCAAAGCCATCGACATCATTGCCCCACTGAAACTGCGTAAAGGGAAACCTAAAGCGCACCTGAACACATGGTACACCCCGGAGCTCAAAACTCTCCGTCAACAAAAAAATAAACTCGAAGCACTATGGAAATCAGTGCCTTCTGTAAATAACAGAACTAATCTCACCAACATTTCCACTCTCTACAAAAATGAGATTACACGTGCCACGAAAGAATCTCTCAACACTAGGATCTCCCAGGCAAGCTCCAGTACAAAGGAGCTCTTTAACATACTAAAGGAATTAGAAAACCCCATTACTCCCACTGACTCTTGCACTAAGGATAAACCGTGGTGCACAGGGATCCAGAATGCCCTAGCTAACAAAATCTCAGGGCTCCAAACCAAAATTAACAACAAACGACAACAACTCACTCTTGATCCTACCTCCAGTCCCATTCCTCCTCCACTTACTGCCACTAGCTCAGGCTTCACCTTCAAAAAGGTATCCATATCGGAGGTTCAGAAAATTATAGCATCCTTGAAACCGTCGAACTGCAAGGGGGACAGCTGCCCCGCACAGATCATAAAAGATGCAGCTAGGGATCTCTCCCCATTCATCACTAAACTAATAAACCTGTCTTTCGCCAATAACCTGGTCCCCAGCAATCTGAAACAATCCTGGGTCCTACCTCTACTAAAAAAAACTACTCTCGACCCCGACATTCCCACGAATTATAGACCCATTACCACCGTCCCATTCTTACTAAAAATTTTGGATAGAGTGGCCTATTTACAAATCCAGGACTACCTCGAGGCAAATCATTTACTAGGAACTCGCCAATCTGGCTTTCGACCACAACACGGGACAGAAACAGCCCTTGTTGATCTCAAGAGCCAGATAGACGAACTCAAAGACAAAGGTAAGGCTGCCATCCTTCTTCTCCTCGACCTTTCCGCTGCCTTTGACCTGGTCGACCATAAAATCCTGTGCAACCATTTGTCTTTGGCAGCACACTTCTCCCACTCTGCGGTCACATGATCCAATCTTTCCTGGACAATAGGACCATGCGGGTCTTCTCTCCCCTAGCAGCGGCTGACCCCATCCCCATCACCTGCGGTGTCCCACAAGGATCCTGTGTCTCACCCACTCTATACAATATATTCACAAAGCCCCTATTCGATAAGCTGGACAATCTGGGTGTCACCTACACGAACTACGCAGATGACACCCAGATACTCCTCACTTTATCAGGTAACTACAACGTGGACGCCAAATGGATCAATGAAGTCTTTTCCATCATTCAGGCATGGATGGCCACACATGGCCTGTGCCTGAATGATGATAAGACCGAACTGCTCCTTGTCGGCTCACCTAACACCATCCGAAAACTCTGTCCCGGCTACACTAGCTTTACTATTGACGGTAACACCATACCCATCGCCAAGAGCGTAAAAACCCTCGGTTTCTACCTAGACACGAATACCAACCTAGCCAAACAAATCAATATGACTGCCTCAGCCACTGCCTACACTGGTAAATTAATTAGGGCCTGCAGACCATTGATCTCCCCTAACAACTGCCTCATTTTAGCCAGAGCACTCATTCAATCCAAACTGGACTACTGTAATAGCCTCTATGTAGGTGCCAACAAAACAGTAACCAATAAATTGCAAGTCCTACAAAACAACGCACTCCGTGCCGCCCTAAATCTTCCCAGAAGAGAACACATCTCCGCCACCAGAATTGCTTGCAAATGGCTGTCCATCCAACAAAAAATAGACCGGAAAACTATATGCCTTACATACAAAGCTCTTAACCATCTTGCCCCGCCCTATCTCTCTAACAAATTTACATTAAGACAGAATACTAGAACCACCAGATCGTCTAACACATTACAACTAACAGTGCCCAAATACTCCCTCAAAAGAGCCGGTGGATCCAGCTTCCCAGCTCTGGCATCACAACTTTGGAACACTATCCCACTGGATATCAAATCCACACCCACTTTCCAACCTTTCAGAACTAAGGTCATCTCCTGGTTACTCAACAAATAACCGACCAACCATGTATGTATGCATACCTAATGTTCAAATGTCTCCTATGTTGTTTGCCTATTATTATCTATGCACTAACTGCCTTCCTGTCAACCTTCCTATGCCTTATTACTACTGTACTATTGTCCCCTTCTGTTACCTGTAACCTGATGTTCAAAGCGCACATATACCCCTGGGTCAAGAGCGCTATACAAATAAATAAACAAACAAAACAAACAAACATTTCTGTAACAGAAATAATTTCTTTATGAAGGCAAAGTGATTACAAAAAGAAACTTTCTTTTTGAAGTCCGAAAGCCCCCCTACCCCATGACATGGAAGACCCTAGGCTGGAGGCCTCCGTCATGGGGTGGGGGGAGCCCTATGACTAGAAAAAGAAATAGTTTGTTTTTGAAGTCACTCAGCCTTCATAAATGTTAGGGAGAATTCTCTGTTTAGGCTGAATTTCCTAACCAAGTGAGTCCCCCAGCAGCTTTGCTGGATTTTTGGGGTTTATTTTTTTCTCCTGCCAAGAGTGAGACTCTTTTACCCTCACTCTTGGGCATGATTTGAGTGTGTTTCTTTGAATCTAGATGTGTTTAATGGGCAATGGGTTCTTTTACTCCATAGGGCTTCATGTGTTTTTGTGATGTGTGCTACACAGCACCCTCAGTGCAGTGACACAGGGGTGTCATAGTGACCCCCCAGTATAGACGCCATACCCTGGGACTGACTAATGTCTCCCAGGGCATGTAAAGTCGCCATTGACTTTACTAGTCTTAAATTCTGAACAGAACCAGTACAAACCATCATATTGTGGACGTACTGGCTGGGGCAATTCGATTGCCCCAGGGTCTGTTAGTCGAGGGGGCACGTCTCCGTCCCCCCTGATCGAGTTTTGGCTGGTGGCAGTGGATACTACTATTTATATTCAACCGCGAATATTTTCCTATGGGATTTCCCATTGTTTAGGCTACTATCTTTATTTAATAATTTACGGTAGCCTCGAACATACCGCCGGTTTATTTAATTAATATTAATTCTCCGGTTGGTAATTTTTGCCAAAACTTGATTCTAAAATGGCGTTTGTGTTCTCTTCTGTGACTCCAACGCAAGTCGAGCCCTTTGTTCCACTTTTTGGCGGGCTTCTCCACAGAAGCCCTCCAAAGTGGTGCCACTCTGTCTGGGGTACTTAGGAGGGGTGGAGGGGGATTTAGGCACCCTGGACTGAGTTGCCTAGGCAACTCAAGTCGCACTCCATCCTGATTGGCCCAAGTGGTGAGCCGGTCGGCTCACCACTTAGCATGTTTGAGTGACAGCTAGGCTGAGTGAATGGGGGTTTTCTGCATAAAAGCAGGGCTTTGGGGACTGGAACTTCAGAAGTCGCCACAGGACCTAAGAATCTGATGAGGGAGAAGCTGAGCCGACCTGCCACGACACCACCACCGGTGGAGCCCTGCTGCACTGCCTCACCGCTTTTCCCAACGACAGAGGAGATCTCCCGCCGGAGAGTCTTCTTCCTTTGACTGGTGGGGATAACCAGTTTCACCGTCTTTTCGCTTTCCCGACGTATCTCGTGGCCGCCTTGCCCGTGCCAAGCACTCCGGCAACCGGGATACCACGTTTTACCACGACCGCGAAACAAAGGTACCACCTTTAACTGGGAAACTCCGCGGCTAGTTTCTTCCCTGGTAGTGCAACAACCTTCATCTTTCCTCCAAGTCGAGATCTTCTCTTCCCCTGGACGACGACGCAACTTGCACCCACTACCAGGAACAACTGCCACCGCTGGAGGATCCTTCCCACTTAAGGTACCGTGTCCCGCCTGGCTTCCCTTGCTACCGACTGTACGGGGTAGATTTAGCCCCCAGCTTTCGAACCTGGGTTAGTCTGGGACAGCCTGGCTAAACTTTCTTAAAGCCTCTCTAAACCCTTTTTGAACCCTCTGCAAGACTTTCTAAGCATAGTGTAACTGTGTGATCTTGGACGCATTTGTGCTCTGCTCTCTCTAAGAGTGGGCCCAGCCTTTGGACTTTGGCTCACCAGTGACTTTTTGCTCTTCTGCCTTGCTAACAGTGTTCCTGAATCTTAGAGAGGTGTACCTTTTCATATTCTGTCTTTTTCCCTCCCTTTCTCACAAACTTATTGGAGTGCAATCTAGTTAAGCGCTCACCTCTGTATGAAAATAAGTGGTGTTTTACTGTGATTTATCTGATAAGGAAAAAGGGGTGTATATATTACAATAGTGACTGTGTTTAGACTATTTTACAATACGAGTGCTGGAGTGTTTCAACTGTGTGTTTTTAAATAAATAATTATATACTTTGTTGCCAAAGCTCTGGTCAGTGTTTGCTAGTATTATTGTATCTGAGTGCCTATTGTGTATACTTTGCATACTGCCTAACTCTTCTTGAGGGAAGCCTGACTGCTCAGCCACAGCTACCAGGTAAATCTGGGTGGTACAGACTGCTGCCAAGTGGGTTTACTGCCAACACCTGTAGTCTTAAATATTTTGCAGTGGTCCCTAAGGGAACTGCACAGGTTTCTGCCTAACAATAAAGAAATTAATTTGGTTATGGTTTGGTCCTTAACTGAAATAATTTCTTAATGAAGTTATAGTGACTTAAAAAAGAAACAATGGGGCTCATTCTGACCATGCCGGTCCAGAAACAACGGTGCTGGTAAGCTTACAGGCACTGTTGTTTCCAGACCGGCATATTACAGGTCTGCCTGCTGGGGCTGCCATGCCCGACAGGTCTGAACCTGCCAGGCACAGCAGCCACGGTAGGCAGACCCGTCACGGAAGCAACAGCACCGTTAATAACGGTACAGGTGCTTCCGTTTCCCTATTCCCGTGGAGTCTGGGCATTAACGAAATTACTTGCGCCTGATTTCCCGGCCGCCGGACTTGAAATAGCACAGTGGCATCGGGAAGTCAGGCGCTAGTAATTTTTTACGGGTCCGGCGGCAACCCGCCGATAAGACGGCACGGTTACCGCTGGACCCGTAATGAGCCCCAATTTCTTTATGAAGTAATAGAGCTCCCCTCAACTCCATGACGTGTGCGTGTATGGTGAAAGGGTGCACACTTAAATGTATGGGTGGCTGCCTGTGAGATGGCTGGGTGTGTATATGGTGAATGGTGTGTGTGCAGGTGTACATGGGCACATCAAAACCTTCATTTCAGGGGGGCTAACCCTTCAAATGTTGGGAGAGGCGCTAACTTCACAGGCGGTGGGGAGGGGGAACCTTATTTGTGTGGGGGCATCCAACTAATTTACGCATTTTAATGACACTAATCTAGTGCAGATTCAATGTTACAAGCAGTTAACTCTCTCTTTTAAGTCTCCTGTTCCCTCTCTACCCTTCCAATCACTCCCCTGGCATGCAAGTACTAAACCCACATCAGGATTTCAATTGCCTAAACAATGTGGCATTTGAATGCAGGTACCAACAGTGAAATGCTTTACGTTGGTAATTGCTGGGTTCTTGTTAACAGCAAAAACCAGGTCCCGTTTAACATCTGTGTCCTGTTCGGTCTGGCAACTGCTCTAAAGGTTAGCCAGGTTTAGTCAATATAGCCCAAAATTTCATGTGGGGGGTCGGGGTAGTGCTGAAGCCCAGTCAACTCAATGGTGTTGCGCCACTACTTGTGCTTAATGCTTTGCTTACTCCTTGACGTATTCTTCCTCGTCCCAGTACTTATGTATGAGGCAGTACTTGTGTGTGAGGCAGTCTGTCTCATACACAAGAACTGGGAAGAGGTAGAGGTACATGGAGATAATGCCTGATTTAGCTACCTGTAATCTTCATCACTCCTCGTCCCACTATCCCTCATCCCAGTACTTACCTATGAGACAAGGAGCCCCATACGTAAGCTCTGGGACAAGGAAGAGGGACGTGGAGGTAATTCTGGGTCAAGATGCTGATTGTGGAGGTTGGGGTAGTGGGTGGGTGGGAGAAAGAGGAGATGAGTGGGGGGTGGGATTGTGTGATAAATCATAATGGTTGTCCATGTCCAGGCTAAGCAGGCATGATATGGGGTATTAGTGGCTAGAGAGGTATTTTGGTGCAGCCAGTCTAGTCATTCCTGAGTTTGGTATGACTTTCTTTTAACTGGACATTTCTGATAAAGCAGTCCTGCTAACTTTAATTACCTGGCTAGATTGGCATTTGGGTGCTGCCAGCCTAGCCATTTCTTACTGTGGCATTGTATATTTTCTGGTCATCTGTGATAAAATGATATGATATGATACAAGTCATTTATAAGGCGCCTGTACACAAGTGTACACAAGGGAGGGAAGACAGCGGGAGGATAAGACAAACGATCTCACTAGGCCTTGTGTCATTGCGAGAGCGAGAAGTGCAAGGGGAAAGGGGGGGGGTGCAAGTGAGAGGAGAGGGGAAAACAGGGCAGCAATGCTCTGAGTAAGTGCAGCCAGGGCAGAGAGGCTATTGGTTGTGCAAGGAGAACAAGGGACTGCAGGGTTACAGTTACAGCCCCTAAGTGCATGGTAAGCCCGGAGGCAGTGGAAGGGTGACCAATCAAGAAAGAGCCTGGACTCAGAGAGACTCTGAGGGTAGCCAAGCAGCCAGTCGGTACAGCAGACCGGTAGGTCAGCAGGGGAGGGAGAGAGAGAGAAAGCAGCGGAGAAGAGGAAAGTTTTGAGCTGCTTATGAAACTTCAGGTTGTCCGGATCAAGTTGGAGAGGGGCAGGGAGCCCATTCCAGAGGGAGGTACCAGCAGAGGAGAGAGGTCTGCCCCCACTCTCTGCCTGGAGAAACGTCTAAGCCTTAGAGAGTTGGAGGTAGCCGAGTGAAGGGCTAGAGAAGAAGGCATTTTGGAAGAGAGCATTGGATTTAGTGTGGGCCCCAGCCCCAGAAAGCCTTGTGGACAATGCAAAGGTTCTTGAAATTGATCCTTGCAGCCACCGGGAGCCAGTGGAGAGATTTCAGGGCTGGAGAAATACGATCCCAGGGCTTGAGGCCATGGGTAAGTCTTGCAGTCCTGTTCTGGATTAGTTGCAGATGACAGAGACTAGAGGAAGGCAGATTGAGAAAGTGGCTGTTGCAGTAGTCCAGCCTAGAGAGAACCAGGGCTCTGGAGACAGTGAGCTTCTGGTGGAAAGTGAGAAAGGGAAGACTCCCTTTGAGGGGGAGCAGCTGGTAGTGGGACTTCTTGACGATGTCCGAGATGTGAGGAGAGAAAGAGAGTGTGGCGTTGAAGATGACACCAAGGTTTTTTGCCTCGCAGGAAGGCAAAGGAAGAGGGCCCAAGGCGGTCGGCTATAGAGAGAGAGGAAATGCAGAGGCAAGGGTCCCAATGAGAAGGATCTCCGTCTTACTGGCATTAAGGCAGAGATTGTTGGAGGCGCACCAATCCTGAATCGTGGATAGACAGTCAAGAATGAGCAAGAGAGCAGAGGAGGCTGAGAGGAGCCTGAAGGAAAACTGAGTCATCCGCATAACACTGAAAGTTAGAGGAGAAGGTAGAGATCAGGGAGGCCAAAATGGCCAAGTAGAGGTTTAAAAACCAAGGTGAGAGGATAGAGCCCTGGGGAAAGCCACAGGTAGAGAGATATGGTGGAGAGAATGGGACCAAGATGGACCTGGCAGCGGAGGGGCGGTCCAAGTGGAAGGAGGTCAGTCACTCTAGGGTCTGATCCGTGATGCCCAGGTTCTCACAGGGTCAATTGATCAGAATGGCGACGTTGGCCCTGTCGAAAGCAGAGGAAAGATGAAGGATGAGAACAGAAGGAATGCTGGAATCAAGGTTAGAGAGCAGATCTTCATGGGTGTTAAGGAGAGCAGTTTCCATGCCTCTGGCAGCTCTGAGGCCAGACTGATGGTCATGGAGACAACCAACAGATTCAGTGTGGAGAGTAAACTGGGAGATGGCAAGCTTTTCCAAGAGTATGCACAGGAAAGGGGTGATGGAGATTGAGCCATAGTTTGCTGGGCAGGTAGGATCAGCAGACGGCTTCTTGAGGAGTGGGTGCACAAGGGAGTGCTTAAAGGGAGAGGGGAACGTTGCAGTGGCGAAAGAGTGATTACAGAAATCGGCCAAGGCTGGAGCGAGGGTGTTTATATGGTCTTTGATGGTTCTGGAGGAGCACCTGTTTGGACGACACTTTCATAGATCGGACTTGTCTAGAAACCTCGTCAGGTGTTGTCAGAGAGAAAGAGGAAAAAGGAGGAGGAGAGGTAGAGATGGCCAAAGGGGGCCGAGAGAGGAAGAGGAGATAGAGGACAGAATGTCCTGAGATTTAGCAGAGAAGTGAGAGGCCAGAGCTGTACAGAGGGCCTGGGAGGGAACAGGAAAGGTATAGACCACGACAGGATTGACCAGTTCCTTGCAGATTTTAAAGAGTTTGGCCGTGTTGTTAGAGGCCGCAGAGACACACGCTTTAATGTGTGCTCTCTTCTTGATGAGTGTTATTGCTTCGACTGGCATTTTGGTGCAACCAGTCTAGGTATGTCTAAATGTAGCCTGGCATGCTTTACTGTAATGTTATTACGTGTTTACACTGGTCTACATTGTGCAGCCAGTTGGACATGTTTTCATTGTGGCATGGCATTTTTAATAGCAAAGCATTAATGTTCCT
This sequence comes from Ambystoma mexicanum, assembly GCF_040938575.1. Classification (NCBI taxonomy): domain Eukaryota; kingdom Metazoa; phylum Chordata; class Amphibia; order Caudata; family Ambystomatidae; genus Ambystoma; species Ambystoma mexicanum. Next base: position 1,388,832,367 of record NC_090933.1, on the reverse strand, counting down.
GTGCACTGTTGGTGACTTGCATGTATTGGATTGTGTTACCCTACAAAACAATTGCAAACACTCTGGCTTTATAGCCAATTTATCTCACAAAGTGTGCTGTATATTGCATTAAAACACATATTTATATCTTTCTCCTAGTGCATTGTGCGGCATACCCCTTCAGCAGCACGTTCATGCGTATTGCGCAAGCGTGACAATCTAGGCCGGCCCAGAGTGTGGCGCGACCCGTGATTTGTTTGCCGAGTTGTGTTACGCCACGGGATAAGCGGGGGAACATGGTGGGATGAGGTGGACCCTTGCGTGGAGCAGCCAATAAAGGGGATTCTGACAGCTCCTCCTCTCACCTTTGCCAGTGGATAGTGGATTAGCAGGGGTGCCACAGACTGGACTCTGAAATGTGTTCATCACCCACCCCCACAGAGAAATGATAATTGTTAACCTGAAGAGCATCCCCCGACTGACTGGTTGGCTGGTGAAAGGAAATAAAAAACAGGCAAAGCTCTCTTTCTCACAACAGGCACTAATAGTGGTGGTGAAGGCGGTATGGTGGCAGAGGGTAGCCTGGTCGTCAATGAGGAGGGAGGCAGGTCCCACAATCAGAGCACGGCCATGGACACTATTCTATCCCAGATGAAGGCTGGGTTTGATTCTGTAAATAACAAATTAGACAACCTGTGTTTAATATGGATTGTATGCAACACCGGATCAAAAAGGAGAGCGGTAGGATCTCTGAGGCAGAGCAGCGTATTGGAGCATTGGAGGACTTTTCAGAGGTGGCAGGTCAGCCCCTGTGCACTCTACAACAAGAGGTGAAGACTGTGTAGATGAAGACCTGGAAGCGAGGTCCCACCGTAATAACGTTCGGCTTGTTGGGATTCCAGAGCCGTTCTCACAGGGGAACAAGGAGGTCTTCATGGAACGCTTCATTAAAGAAGTGTTGGTGGATCAACCACTTTCCCCACAGTGTTTGATTGAGCGAGCACACTGGGTGTCTCCAGTAGCTCCTAAACCTGCCCAGAGGCCACACCCAGTGATTGCTCATCTCCTGAACTATCAGGATAGAAACATTATACTTTGCAAGGTCCGTGAACTGGGGGTTTGCAATATCAGTGTCTCCTTCTATTCAGATTGTACCCCCACAGTACAGAAAGCCTGAATATCATTTGCAGCTGTGAAACGCCAACTTCGGGACAGAGGTCTTCAATATGCAATGTGGTGGTCAGTCAAAATCTCGAAAAAACCCCCCCATTTCGAATAAAAAACGTCATTAAAAAAATTCGACCTTTTTTTTTTCGGCCTTTTTGTTTCGAGATTTATTTTTTCGAGATTTTTAAATTCGGTATTATGACCATAAACCATGCAATGTTATATCCGTCCAGGCTAAGAGTGATGCGTGATGACAAAACCCACTTCTTTATGGACCCGGCAGCGGTGAATGCATTTCTTGAAACCTTGCCCAAGCGATGACGCTGGATTCGTGACATTTGAGTATGGGTGCTTTAAGCCTTTTGGTTCTTTCAGGCTGGAGCCCTCAGCTGCTCTTTAACTGTCAAGTACTGAATTTCATTTGTGATTTTTAGCCTTTGCTTCACAGGTATGATTTGAGTCTCCACAGTATGTATGCTCTCAGGGTTAAAGTTTTGTTGCGTTCAAGTATGTAATGAATTGCTCCATTTTGGTCTTGGTAATGTATAAGGTCCGGGTGCACCCCCCACTCCGGGTTGCATGGGTGGTGGGGCAGTGCACTTGGCATTTCTGGGTTGTTACCCGCTTTCATTGTTTTGGGTTAGTCGTTGTTGGGATGATTGGGTTTTCACTGCCAGGTTGGGTGGGCGGTGGGGGAGGGGTAAGAGGGGGACGGAGTACTGGGAGTTTAGTGTTAAAATGGCTCTCACTTCACTGGGATGCTTGCAGCAGAGTAGTCCTTATTGTCATTCAGAGTTGTATTCTGATTTGGGTTGTATAGAACGTGACAATGGTGCGTGAAAACTGTTCACCCGAATTATGGGTTCTATGCCATTTTCCCGCTTTCTGAAGGTTGCAGATAAAAATGACAGATTTTCTTCAGTCGATTTTGTGCGGCCCTCGGAAAACAGGAAAATGACATGCCTGTGTTTTATTTTTTAATTTGTGGGGTTTTACCTGTCGAGCCCCCCTTTGCTCACCCAGCCCCAACCCTCCCCGACATGATTACCATGAAATTGGGGCTTTTGTACCCTAAAGCCCCGTCCTTCAGCCCCCGCCCCCTTCCTCCCTACCCAAGACTCCCCCAAACCAAATAAAACACAGACACAGACAACACACCAACACACATACCTGTTCTCATCATACTCTGCTTCTGGGTCCTGGTGAGCCTGTCATTCCCTGCACGCCGTCGTGTGCAGCAGGGGTGTGACAGTTTGATTTAGAAAGACCACTCTGTGCGGTCACAGGGCGGTCTTTCTAAATCAATGTTTTTTCAAGTCAGTAAAAATAAAAAGGTAATTTGACCTAGAACGGAATCATGTACTCTCCTCAGTTGAAATGTCTGAGGTTTGAATAACCACGCTAAGATGTGTAGGGTTCTAGCGCTTTGCGAGTGGCATGGAGCTAAGATTCTCTTCCTCCAGGAGACACAGTTGATGGGTAGAATGAATTAGGATTTTGCTACATCATGGGGGGGCGATGTATTATACGTCCTTTTCATCCTATTCCTGGGGTGTTTTGATCCGAATTCATAGGTAATTGGGCTTCTGTCTGCTGCATCATGAATGTGACATGGAGGGTTGCTATGCCATAGCGTCAGAGTTGATGGCCCGTAAGTTGGTCACATTTGTTCATGTATATGGACTGAATGTGGATGATCCAGAATTTTACCAATCCCTTTGGGCCAAGTTTTTGGCGTAGTCTCATAGGCAGCTAATAGTGGCAGGTGATTTTAACACTATTTTGCATGTAAGGTTTGATAGATCCACAGCTTGCTCAAGGCCACTATCCTTGGCTGCTAAAAAGATTCTACGTGGGATGGAGGATCAGGGATTGCTGGATCTATGGAGGACAATACACCAGGAGAGAGTTCTCTTTTTGTTCCGCAGTTCACAATATACGTTCTCATATTGATTTCATTTCAGTCCGGTCAGCGCAGGCCCATGCCACGAAGAGTTCCTCGATGTTACTGAGAACATTGCCGATCATTCCCCGATTCTTTGGTTGTGCCAAATGGAGAACTTGATATGATATGAGTCATTTATAACGCGCCTGTACACAAGTGTTTCTAGGCGCGACAAGACAGTTGAGGGAAGACAGAGGGAAGACAAAACAAACGATCTTACTAGGCCTGTGTCATTCAGATTGTGCAAGTGCGATAATGCAAAGTGCATGGAGGAGAGAGAAGGGGGACGTGCCAGAGAGATGGATGGGGAAGTGCAATCAGGGCAGCACGGCTCTGAGTAAGTTCAGGGAGGCTGGGGCATGTAGGGTTACAGTTAAAGGCCCTAAGTGCATGGTAGGCCTGGGGCAGTACAGGGGCGACTGGTCATGGAGGAGACTGATAACCACGGAGTCTTTGAAGGTAGCCAGGCAACCAATCAGTGCAGCAGACAGGTAGGTCAGCAGGGGAGAGAAAGAGAAAGCAGAGACAAGAAGGAAGGTCTTGAGCTGCTTCCAGAACATTAGGTAGTCCGGCTCAAGTTTTAAAGGGGCAGGAAGGCCATTCTAGAAGGAGGCACCTACAGAGGAGAGAGATCTACCCCCCCAACTCTCTGCCAGGAGAAGCGTCTGACCCACAGAGTTTCAGGTGGCTGAGGGAAGGGCTCGAGAAGGAAGGTGTTTTGGACGAGAGAGTTGGATGTGGAGCAGTTCCGGCCCCAGAAAGCCTTGTGGATGATGCAGAGGGTCTTGAACTTGATCCTTGCAGCCACCGGGAGCCAGTGGAGAGATTTCAGGGCAGGAGAAATAGGGTCGCTGGGCTTTAGGCCAAGGACAAGTCTTGCATTCCTGTTCTGGATTAGTTGCAGAGGGCAGAGAGTAGAGGAAGGCAGTTTGAGAAAGTGGCTGTTGCAGTAGTCCAGTCTAGAGAGAACAGGGCTCTGGAGACAGTGAGCTTCTGGGGGAAACTGAGAAAAGGAAGAATACCTCTGAGGAGGTGCAGCTGGTAGTGGAATATCATGGACAGGTCCTTGATGTGTGGAGAGAAGGAGAGAGTGGAGTCAAAGATGACACCAAGGTTTTTTCCCTACAGGAAGGCGAAGGCAGAGGGCCCAGGGAGTGGGGCCAGAGTAAGAGAGGGAAAGCGGGAGCAGGGGTCCCAATGAGAAGGATCTCAGTCTTTGTGGCATTAAGGCAGAGATCGTTGGAGGCACACTAATGCTGAATTGCGGATAGACAGGAATGAGTGTGAGAGGAGAGGAGGCTGAGGGGAGCCTTAAAGAGAGTGGAGTGTCATCTGCATAACTCTGAAAGTTATAGGAGAAGGTAGAGATCAGGTGGGTCAAAGGGGCCAAGTAGACATTGACGAGCTAGAGTGAGAGGTTAGAGCCATGGGGAACACTGTGGAGAGAGAGGTGGAGAGAGAGATGGTGGAGAGAAATGAGCCAAGTTGGACCTGGGAGGGCCGGTACAGGAGGAAGGAGCTCAACCACTTCAGAGCCTGATCCATGATGCCCAAGTTCTCACAAAGTCGATTGATCAGGATGGCATGATTGACCGTGTCAAAAGCAGAAGAAAGGTCAAGGAGGATAAGGACAGAAGGAAGGCTCATTGCCTTAGGGCGCGGTTCACCATACCTAGCCCACTAAAACATTGTGCATTGTATATATACTACCCTTTGTCTCTGAGTGCACCATTTAGCCTATTGCGACATTGTGGCTCCAAATCCTACATCCCACTATCTCTGAGAGTCCTACGTAGCCTACTGTGACATTGTGTACTGTGTATTTATGCCTCACTGCCTACTGTCACGGAGAGTTCTACTTAGCCCACATTGACACTGTGTATTGTGCATTCATGCCCCACCGCCTACTGTCACTGAGAGACCTATCTAGCCTAACGTGACATTGCGTAGTTATGTCCGACTGCCCACTGTCTTGAGTGATCTACTTGGGCCACTGCAATATTGTGCATTGCATTCTCATTACCTACTGCCTGCTATTGATTTACCTTACCTGGGCCCGCCGCACATGTACTCTTTATAGGTCTCGCCCATTGCTTTGTAGCACCGTTGAGCGCCTGATCTAGCCTCCTTGACAATCAACTCCCCATTTATAATGTTGAACCCTCGGTGACCAGCAGAGCCCTGTGCCCCCTACCATTCGTAGTCCATTGTCACCTAGATGCATCTAGAACCTGTGACCCATACCAGCGCACCCTGATCCTGTCTAACAATGTATGCCACCCTTATCGTCTTCATTAGTATACTTCAGAGCATGCTACTCGCCCTGCCACTATCAGGCGACAGAGCCAACCCATCCTTGTCCCAAACTTCACGGCCCAAGATACCTACATCATCAGGCAGATACTCTGAGACTATGTCTACCTATGTCATCCCCGCAAACTGGACCAAGCCCACCAGATTTCTGCCACCCATGATCCTCCCATATAAGATCAAGCCGACCTGCAATGCCAAAAACTCCAATAAACCCTATAACGGCCGTCTAGGTGTTATCATCAACGAACCAAATGTCCCCCTAACATCTTTAGATGACCTAGCCAGAATAACGCCTAACCTCCCATGTCCTTTAGCATGCAGAAACGTCAGACTTGGATCTAGACTAGCTAAATCCTACTTCTTACCAACCAGACCCCCACCTTCAACCAATCATAACTTCAGCCAACCTCAAAAGCATACTAAAACCCACAAATCCCATACCAAATCTAGACGGACAACAGCCGTGCTGGATACCACTGTTCTAAGCAATAGCCCCACTGCTATCAGTGGCGCACTGATCAATGCCAGATCCCTGGTGGCACATGCAGTAGAAATAGCAGACCGAATTACCACTAAAGAACTGGATTTCCTTGCAATAACGGAGACCTGGCTACATGCAGCTGCAAACCCCTCCCTTCTTATTGCCACCCCCGACAACTATACAGTCTTAAGATCTGACAGAGAGTCAGTCAGAGGCGGTGGAATTGCCTTTATCATCATATCCTCCTTGGGTCTCAGAATAGTCCCACAGCCTCCAATCAAGTCTTGCGAACTAATGTCAGTCAAACTTCCACTCACTAACTCACGGACCATAACAATGCATCTGATCTATAGACCCCCCTGGTCCTATTGGCTCCTTCGAAGAAGATCTCATGACCCTTCTTACCTCTAACACCGAACCCTTTAACGTGGGGCTCAACGACCCTAATGACCAACCTGCCATAACAATGGCTAACTCATTGTCCGACCCAGGCCTTACTCAAAGAGTACTCCACCCCACTCATGATAAAGGATGATCCTAGATTGGATAGCAGACCTTAATTGTGAAACTACCATATCGTCTATCGAATCACTCCCTTGGACTGACCACTCCCTGCTTTCATTTACTATCCAAAACTGCAAACTTCCAATTAAACAAAACTCCATCGCTCCTTCGATGCCAACCAGAAATAAAAGGAACATCACAGTGGAAAATCTCAAGTCATTTCTCCAACCTCTGTGCCCTTGTTCCTGCCTAACAATGTGTGCAATCTCGTCACTGGCAAAATGCTGGAAAGAAGTCACGAGGGCCACTGTAAGCAAAGACAAGACCAAATTAGGCGGCAAGAAAATAAAATGGGGTTAAGCGACTTACCCACTTGTACAGCCTGTAGCGGGAGAGGCACGTCCCAATCCAAGTCACAGGCTGTTAAGATGGATTTCTGAACTCTGTCCTGGAGGGGCAGAGGTTCAGAAGGCCAGCCTAGTTTCTTGGAACAGGGTAACCTCTGGACAAGCCAGATCAATTAGGGTAGCGATGGGGGCGGTCAAGACTAGGTATCAAGAGGGGTGAGGGTGACTGAAAGCCCGCAATGAGCACACAAAGCAAGGACATGTACAAATTACTCCAAACAGGTGTTATATAAAAAATATAGACACATTTATTACAAGGCCTTTGTAATATTGACCATAGTAAAGAATCACGGTAAAACTCAAGTAAACCAACACATCACAATCAAAATACAGTTTATATACAATACCAAAGGGTCTAAAGAGTTAGACGCACGAAATATGCAGACCACCTGGATGGGGAGGAAAACAGGCAGTGCGAATAATAGTTAGACCCAGTCCACCTTTAGAGGCACCTAACTAGAAGGAAGTCCGAGCCCTACGAAGAGGGGAGCCTTGTGCTCAAAAGTACCTGCACACGCTGGTGCCAACGGGCAAAAGGGAGTCTCTTCGACGAAAACAGGCAGTTCAGATCGGTGAACAAATGAAGACGAACAGATCTCCGCGACTCAAGCGCAACCTCCACTTGGGGGCAGAAGCAGAGCGCGAGTACGGAAAGCCATGCTGTTTGACACAGTGGGGAAAAGCTACAGGCTACTGCAGGAGGGCGACCGGTTCCTAGCGTTACTACTCACCGGTCCCCGATGCAGGCAGACCCAGGCTTCTCCGTGTCAGTTTCAGTGCTGGCAGGTTCAGATACAAGCAGGGGACGTCTCGGCGTGTAGATTCCACGGCAGCAGAAGTTAGAGTTGAGGATGTCCCAAACGTAGTGAACCCGCACAGATTGTTACCACAACAGGGCAACGAAGCGGCTGTGTGCATTTCAGCCCAATGTACACTACTCACTTCAGACCTGGGAACGCCAAGTGTACGAATCGTGTGAGAGTGTCAAGGACTCGGAATACAGCAGCAACCTGACGGCGGTTACAGAGCAAGACTCCTGGGTAGGCTGGTCAGTCCACTGGATGGCCCAGAGACACCTCCGAAGGCTTACGTGCAGGAGATGGTGAAGATGCCGAGAATAGTTGTTCCCACTATTCCAAAGGGTCGAAGTACCAGTACAGGCCTTCTCGTTCGATCAGAGGTAGAAAGGGTTTCCCAAAAAGACAGCAGTGCAGAGGAGCAGTCCTTCAGCGGGTCACCAGCGATTCCTCGGTCCAGCCTCTTGGTTACAGGATACTTGGCTCATAACCTTCGTTCGTGAGAACTCAGGAGATCGACATGGTAGTGGTGTTTCCAGCCTCCTCTTATCCAGGTTTCCCTTCGCGCCAAAACGGAGGGGACCCAATAGGAGATCTGTTCACAAAACACTCACACCATACGTGGACCTATCACGGACCACGGTGGTCCCAGGCGTTCAAGACACACTAGTCTCTCTGGCACCCAGGATGTGTATTGGGACCAGACATCCCAGCCCACATCCTGGAGGCTCACACCAAGCCTGTAGAAGCCCGCAAAAGCGTCGCTGTTTCGCGGGAAAGTACATGCCCAAATAAGGAAGCCCCCGGGTCGGCTCGACCTGGGGAAGGTGAAGGGGGCAAGACGGTCAGCGGACAGGACAAAGAGCCTCGTGGTCTGGCAATCTTGGGAGCCAGGCCACCCTTTTGGGCTAAGCACGAGACACGCACTTAAACAGCCAAAAGGAGCTCAAAACACAAAGAAACGATCGCTGCCACCAGTTCCGACCGTGATTCACTTGCACCGTTTGTTAACAATCCACGAGAGTATCTAGGGCCCAAAAAATGACTAGAGACCCAAGAGAGCAGTAACTTAGCTTACAGTGATCTCTTGTGCCATGTTGCGCGAAAGCTGCAACATGAGCGAAAGAACTACGGAAAACAACGTTTCCCGGTACTGACTGTTTTAAGGGCATGTCAGTATCCCCGTAAGAATGGAGCGAAAGCCCAGAGGAGTGCGGCAGGAAGCCGTGCTTCTCTGGCAAAGTCTAGATCAGGGTGTAAAACAACAGCAAAAAGTTTAGGGGTTGCCACATGGAAGGAAGAATTACCTACAAGTAAGAAATCTTTCCTAACACAGGCCGTCAGCCACCAGCCACCAAACATTATCTGGAGACTAATACGGCGAGGGACGATGGGACTTGGAGGCAGTGGGGCTGGGGGGCTAAGCCTAGGGCTGAAGACAGGAAGCTGCAGGAAAGTCGAGGGCAGATGTGGCTACGGTCCTCGTTGCCTTGCTGCCGAGCATGCTCTGTCTGCTCTCTGTTCCACTGCCTCGAAGGTTTCGAGAAAGGAACCCTAACTGGGCAAGCCATGTCAGGCTGCTCCGCCTAGCACGGCCTGACAAGGCCCCCGATCACCTCTGGGCCTGTTGGGCCTGGGCTCGGAGAGGATCTTGTAGCCCTCAGGGAGAAGTGTGTCAAAACTCGTGACAAAGCTGGCCTTAAACCATGTCTCGGTAAGGGCGAGAACATCTAGATCCAGCAGTTCAAGGAGGTGGCAGATGTCAGAGCGAAAGTTAAGAGCAGCAGTGTGGAGCAGGTTGTCACTTTTTAAAGACTTCCGGGGCAGGGTACAGTGGACCCAACCGGATGTGGCAGAGGAGCCTGGGAGGTAAATGGAGGAAGAGGCAGAGGAACCAAGGAAGAAGTTGATGGCAGTGGGGCTAGAGAGGTGGAGTTCAAGGGAGGCGAGGTAGCCAAGAGAGAGACGCATCAGGTAAGGTAGTCAGGGGAGCAGTGGGGACGAGGGAGGCAAGGGAGCCAGGAGAGCCAAAGCTGGCAAGGGAGCCAGAGTAGAGGAGGGACGGGGTGGCAAGGGAGCCATGGAGGTGGGTGGCGAGGGAGCAAGTTTATAAGAACCATCATTGCCAAAGCCAAACAAGAGCAATATTAAAAGAGGTTAACAGCAACCAACATTGCCGAAGCCAAGAGAGGCAAATACTAAAGCAAATTGACAAGAACCATCATTGCCAAAGTCAAGAGAGGGTAATTCAGAAGCAAGCTAAGAGTAACCCTTATTGCCAAAGAGAGAAAAAGGCAATAGTTGGAAAAGACCCAAACAAGCATTGTCTAAACCTAATAGAGGCAAGTGTGATAGACACCCATTATCAGCATTTGTTGATGTAAGAGTGGTAAAACAAGAGTAGCAGGAGAGCAGCATTGCATGTGGCAGTCACAAGAGTGGAACACACAGCACCAGTGTGTCTCATGTCTTCCCAGAACAAGTAGTCAATACTGATGTTGTTGAAAGTCTTTGCTAAGTTGTTTGAAGCAAACTTTTCCAAATAAGTACTTGTAGTAGTGTTTGAAGCTTTTAGTCCGGCAGGCGAGTATACCAGGACGGAGACCTTGAAGTAGTAGTCATGGCAGGTTAGTGGACCAGGAAGAAGTCATTTAAGTACTGCCGGTGCATCCAACGCGCTGAGCTCGCGGGTGCTGGTCAGCCCGCCAGGAAAAACCTGGCAGGCTGTCAGGCACCCGCGAGCACAGCCCGTAGTATGGCGGTCTGGTAACTACGGTACCGGCATGCTTACTGGCACCGTAGTTCCCAGACCGCTGTGCTCGGAATGAGGCCCAATAACACATTAAAAAAACCTAAGAAAAACACGTTGATATGATCAATATTAGCTGTCTACACACAAATGTATAAAGGTGATCGCTACTCAGTTCCATGCTTTGTGCACCCCATGCAAGTATGTCATGGTGTTATTAGTTCATGAGCCCTTGGTTGTGATCAATTCAGCTTGTTGTGAATAAGTGCACTCAATGTGTTATATTCTGGCATTTTTAAGCGTGTGCTTCTCATGCAGTGCCTCTAAATGTTTGTCTATGTTCATATGTTTGTATACGTTTACTCACCACTGTGAGACTTCATATATATTTATAAGATTGCCCATTTTAACCTATAAACTGTGTCAGCTTCACTGACCTGTGTGCAGGGAAATGTCCTGCTCAGAAGTACGCGGTTCGCGACGTTAGTAAACGTCCTTCTGAAAGGAAACGATATCAATATGTTAACGTTATCCATCAATGTCATTCTTTTTTCAGTCATATTTATGTGCCCTGCACGGTGGCACTACATAGTGGGCTGCACCCTACTAAAATATATTCAAGCTTCAAATTCAACAAAACAGCACGCTATAACAGATCAACCTAAAACAAGCGGTGCCCTCTCTACAACTATTGGTCTATCTTCCATGTTGTGCCATATCCAGCAAGGAGGACTTCCAGGGAGCTGGTTTTGATTGCTGCGAGTTTAGCCTATCAAGCTATGGGTTATGTCGGAAGTGAACAGGCAACGGGAAGGGAGATCTTTGGTTTGGGTGGAAAGGCAATTTTGTCTGCACAGGGCCACTAAAAAAAAAAAAACTTTAAATATGACTTTGTAATCATTGCATATGGATAATGCTGCCTGCCAATATGAACGGTTCCTGCCTGCCGTCCAAGAATAACAATCTGTATGTCAAAGTACACTCCAACCTAGACCGCGCTACCCCCCCACCTAATTGGTTCCTACCCTCCTCCCAGCCTAACAATGTAACCTCCATCACTGTCCTGTTCCCCGTCCTCCTACCTACTCCCCATCAATTCCATGTCATTTCATCGTGGAATGTTTTTTCGTGGGGGGGTTTACTGCAGATTTTTTAATGAAAAAAACTCATGGAGATTTTTTTTTGCCCCATCCCATTATATTTTTTACCTATTTTCGAACACCCACACCCCATATATATATATATATATTTTTCTAACCCCCCTTCCCCTAAAGATTTGATGAGTTTTTGTAAGGTAAAAAATCCACTGTAAAAACCTGGCGTAAAAAACATCCTGTGATGAAAGGACATTGTACCCTCACCAGCCTCCACACACGATCAGCCCTACGACTCAGGAGCCACAAGAACCCTGAAACACCATCCCGAAAAGCAACACTCATCCTATCCACCCATTCAACCTCTCGCCCTCACGGCTAGCCCCACGTAACATACCCTGCACCCTTGTGCCCGCAAAACACACTAAGCTTGATAACTCCACAGCTACCAACTACCTCCTTTCTCCCTCTCCCATCACACCCTTAGCTACCCACCCAGCCATCAATGCATCCCCCTTCCCTACACAGACACCGTGCAACCGCAGACTAACAATGTTGCATGCTCGCACACTACCAACTTACTGCCACTCTTTCCCCAGAGTCACATCCTCAAGAAATCGCCTACTCGCGCTGCGCACCCAAACCTCAGCAGCCCCCCTGCCACCACCACCCCTGGTGTAATCAGCAGCCTCCCTATGCAGCCCACCAAACCACTTGCCTCATTCCAATGTGCCCTCATTAATTCCTGCTCCCTCCCAGCACATGCTCTGGAAATCTGTGACCTGCTCCCCGCACACAAACCTGAACCTCTTAGTCATCTCTGAAACTTGGCTACATGAAGCCTCTGGCACCGCCTTATCCTTAGCCCTCCCCCAAGGCTACATCTACCGTCTGGACGCCTACACACCAAAGGTGGTGGAGTGGCCATCATTGCCAAGGAATCCCTCTTCCTACGACAGGTCACCAACTCCTTTGAAGGTAACAGTGACGTTTTGTCCCTCAAACTTACCACCTTCCCCTAACTGCACCATCACTAAACATATTGTTTCCCGCCCCCCCCCATCCCCATGGCTGACTTCCATGAGAAACACATACACCTCCTATCTGACAACCTAAAATTCTCCTCCAAGTCCATTCTATTAGGAGACCTGAACCTCGGATTCAATGACCCTGAGGATTCACATGCCAAATCTCTTGCCAAAGCTCTAGACACCCTGGGGTTCAATCAATCAATCACTAACCCCACCCACTCTAAAGGCTGCATCATGGACTGGATAGCCAACCACAATTACTCTCTATCCATCTGCTCCAATGCCCCCTGCCCCTGGACAGGCCACCATATCATCCACTTTTACATCCACATGCCTACGATAAAAAAACCTCTCACCACTCAACTACCGCATTCCCCAGTTCAAGGAAAGTAACCAAATCGAGGCTACTGCCCTATGTAGCAACCCCCACTTTCAAACCTCCTTTCTCCAATGATCCCATCGTTCTAGCTGATCTATACAACTCTGCACTAAAGATTGCACTCAATGCCATAGCTCCATTGTCAGCAGGAAAATCAAAACTGCCAGACACGCAAATGCTTGGTTCACCCCAGAGCTACTGGAACTCTTCTCCTTGAAATGCACCACCCTCTCCACTTGGTAAACTAACCCACTTGAATCCACAAAACTAGAATTCAACAAGATAGCCACACAATACAAAAAGGCAATCATCTCGCCCAAATCCGCCTCCTTCAATACTAGGATTACCAATGCAAAATCTGGAACTAAGAAAATCTTTGCCATCTTCAGAGAACTAGAATCACCAGCTCCTACCACGCAGGTCATAACTAAAGTTCTAACTTCCAAACCGCCATGCTCAACAAACGTAACCTTTTGCAGAGCACAATCCCAACCAGAACACATTGCCTCACCCTCAGCCACACCCACCACTAACCCCTCTGCCCAGGAGGATATCCCCCTCTTCTCCTTCAATGATGTCACAGAACTTAGTCCTCACCCTCCTAAAACACCTCAAACCTTCGAACTGCAAAGGTGATGACTGTCTAGCCACGATCATTAAAGACTGCTATCACACTAGCCCTGTTTCTCACAGCAGTTATCAATGCCTCCTTTCCCTCTGGACTGGTCCCTCCTAGCATTAAGGAAGCCTGGGTACGACCACTTCTAAACAAGCTGTCACTTTACCCGGCCTCCTCTAAACAACTACAGACCCATAACTACTGTCCCTTTCCTTTTAGAAATCGTTGACAAATCACTGGTCCAACACTTCCTCGAAAACAAACCATATCCTGGGCCTACGTCAATCCGGCTTTCGCCCTGGTCACGGCACAGAATCTGCTCTGCTTGACCTTAAAAAGCAACTTGATATAAAGGATGCAGGCAAGCCTGCCCTACTCCTCTTCTTGGACTTATCAGCCACATTTTACCTAGTGGACCACAACATTCTTTGTCACCACCTCACTTCCTCAGCACACTTCTCACCTAATGCCACAGCCTGGATCAGCTCATTCCTGCAAGGAAGAGCCATGAGAGTGTTCTCAGATCAGGCGTGTGGAGCTCCCATCACCATCCACTGCTGAGTCCCTCCGGGATCCTATATCTCTCCCACTCTCTACAACATTTCCACTAAGGCTCTATTTGACATCCTAGATTCCATTGGTATAGCTTACACTAAGTATGCTGATGACACCCAAATCCTACTCCCACTCTCCAGCAATTACGAAACTGACGCCAAGGCCCTCAACACTGCCTACTCCACTATTGAGGCCTGGATGTCAGCCAACCGTCTCTGCCTCAACAGTGATAAGACTGAAATCCTCCTAGTAGGCTCACAGGAAACCCTAAACGTACTTACCAACCAATACAGCACTTTCACAATTGATAACATACAGATCCTGGTCTCCCCATCGGTAAAACCTTAGGAGTCTACCTCAATGCCACCCTCTCCATGTCACGTCAAGTCAGCGCCATCGCCTCCTCAGCTGCCTACTACACCAAATTGATTAACGCAGCCAAACCCCTCTTATCCACTGAGAACTGCCTCTCCATCACCAGAGCCATAATAGGCTCAAGACTGGATTACTGCAACATCCTCTTTGCTGGCACTACAGCAAAAAACCTAATGAAACTCCAAATAATCCAAAACAATGCACTTCGAGCAGCTCTCAAAATTCTCGCGGTTGCCGCGGAGGACGTATCTATTAAAGTTTCCTGGCAATAAACTGTGGGATGTACATCTTTGCTTTAAGCTAAATTTGATGTACACCCATGAAAGGACATTGAAATGGGGAAATAAATCTGCAGCAGATGCTCCTGTACGGAGCCGCTTTTGTAATGAATCAGAACAAAAATAAACCCTAAAACATCTTGTAATCTACTGAAAACACTTTGATAACTGGGACCTGGCATGATCGGTACGACGTTGCTAGCCAGGGAATGGTTGTGGATGGCATGTATGTGGGGATATACAACAAAGACCATATTGGCTCTTTCAAAATGTCTTGTGCTGTTAAATGTAGAACTGGAAAAAATGATATCACAAGTATGAAGAATGCCAGTATTTCTGCTTTGAATAAACTTAAAAACACTTAATGTTGTTTTGTGTTTTATGTATAACTTTGGTTTATTGTTTATGAGAAACCAATTTATGTGGCTGGATTTTGTGATAGGTGTTTGCTGGTCATCCACTCTGATTATGTGGTTTATACATCACTTTGATGATGTACACTATGAAGGATGAAATTCATTAAGAAGGACTCCACCACAGTAGTTGTCAAGTGAATGTTCTGTTGAGAAGTCTATCTATACTCGCAGTATTATTGTGAGATGCTTGTTTATTACGCATAGTGGAGACTGAGATCTACAAATTCGGGTAGAGCAGTGCTCTGTATTGCAGATGAAATTTAACAGGATGTAATCTATGAGAACGGTTGTTATGTGAATGGATCTCTTCCTTCTCTGAGGCTAGTATTTTGTTTTATATTATGGTTTACCATGATAAGAAGATTGTGTTTTTAACCTTTGTTTATTACATACTGTTGATGTTGTAAGAGTTTGTTGAGCAAACTAATCAACAACTAATAAAAAAAAAGACCTGCCGCCAGACACGAAGCCCAATGGCTCCCCTTCAAAGAACGGGTCCTATTCAAAACTCTTGCCGTCACTCACAAGTGCATCACTCACACAGCCTCCCTTTACCTTGCCTCGAAAGTAATGAGAACAGGCTCTTCCAGACCCACAAGAACACCACCACCACTCCCACCGTCTCATAATCCCCAAGTCGAGTCAAAGCCAAAGCAGGTGGCGCTAGCGTCCCTTTAATTGCTGCCAAACAATGGAATTCCCTGCCACTCACCCTTAGAAACGAACCCTCACACCTTGCATTCTGAAAAGCACTCAAAACCTGGCTGTTTAACTAACCTCTGCCTACACTCCCGCTCTGCGCATCACGCCTGCGTACTCATGTTCCCTGTAACCTATTGAACTGGGTACACGTCATATGCTTTGTCATGCACCACTGTAACTAGTTCTTGCACCACTGTAACCAATTCACCTACAGTTGTTAGATCTAATACTCTCTGTATGTACTACTGTAACCAAGTAGCCTACTTACCTCTGTAACAGCGCCACGATGCCTGCGGGCTGTTGTGTGCTACACAAATTTAAAAAACGAATAAATAAATAATACGCTTTAAAATTCACACTTTTATCCTCATCCAAACTCTCGTTTGAGGGGATGGGTTGCACGTTGTCCTCCTTTACTCAGTGCAATAGGGGGCATCCCTGGGCATGGGGGCTGGGGGGCAAAGAGGAGAGAAAGGGAAGAAGGGGGCATGGAGTGCACTCAGGACAGGAGACAAACTGCTGCAGAAGCAAAGAACACCCTGTGCAGAGAGACATGCATATATCACAGCAGCTATTTACCTTCTGTTGCCTGCGGGACACTGCAACGCACCAATAGTGTATTCAGGTCTGGAGAAAGAAAATATTACCATAGGATTAATTAATCTCCAAGAATGTACACGACATCCAGAGAAAATATATTTAAGAAATATCCAAAGAGGGAGCAGCCTCGCCCCCTATAAATCACAAACACAGGAGAAAGGCTTAACAGAAGGAGCGCGAAGGAAAAGCAGAGACAAGTCAACATTACCCTAAAAGGACACTTTTCTCACCACAAGCGCGTGCAATAGGCCTGTCACTCAGCTGCGGTAAATTATGCCATGGGATTGCTTCAGAGCTTGTGCAGCATTTTCCCTTTAACAATAGAGCAAGAGATGGGGGAGGCAGGAGGAAGCAGGAACGCAGCCACGGCTCAGAAGACTGAGCTACCTAGCGCCTTGGGCAGCGAGGCTGGGGTGCAGCGCTGGAGGACAGACATGCGCAGTACCGAGTAGACACCAGAGAGCATGCGCAGAAAGGGGGAACGGGAAGCAGCGAAATCACAGCTGAAACTAAACCCAAGGAGCATGCGCAGAAAGGAGACACCGGAAGTAGGAACTAACAGCTGAAACTAAACCCAAGGAGCATGCGCAGAAAGGGGGAACGGGAAGTAGGAGCTCACAGCTGAAACTAAACCCAAGGAGCATGCGCAGAAAGGAGACACCGGAAGTAGAAACTCACAGCTGAAACTAAACCCAAGGAGCATGCGCAGAAAGGGGGAACGGGAACACACGGACACATCTGAAACGTCTACCCAAGGAGCATGCGCAGAAAGGAGACACGGGAAGTAGCACGCTCACAGCTGAAACATGAACCCAAAGAGCATGCGCAGAAAGGGAAACCGGAAGTACGACTCACAGCTGAAACTAAACCCAAGGAGCATGCGCAGAAAGGAGACACCGGAAGTAGGAACTCACAGCTGAAACATCTACCCAAAGAGCATGCGCAGAAAGGGGGAACGGGAAGTAGGAACTCACAGCTGAAACTAAACCCAAGGAGCATGCGCAGAAAGGAGACACCGGAAGCAGCACGGACACAGCTGAAACATGTACCCAAAGAGCATGCGCAGAAAGAAGACGCCGGTCATATGTGCATCTACAGGTCTCAAGAGTGTCCATACAACGTTGCCAAAATAAACATGAGGTCCACTTTCCTAAGCAGAGCACATTTCCAAGGACCGAATGGTTCATACTCGTTTTAATCCAGTTAGCCATTTCTTACCCATGCTTCTGGCCAGTCATTCACACGGACCAGTTGGTAGTGTACTTAGAAACAATGCTATGTGATGCCACTTCCTGTGATGTCACGATGGGGGCGTGGTCAAATTACATCACTTCCTGTGATGTCACACGGGGGCGTGGCCAAATAACATAACTTCATGTGATGTCACTCTTGGGGGAGTGACCTAGTGATGTCACTTTCACTACACCTGGCATTTTGGTGAAATGACATCCCTGCTTCCGCCTCTTCCAAGATTCGCCCTCCACGGCTGCTGAGGCTGGGGGTTGTGTCTCCTCAGGGTAGAAGTGGACACTGTGCTCTCCCTGGGGTGGAATGGTTTGGTTTCTAGGCACCCTTGGTCCGGGGTGCTTGTTCAGATCCTTCCATTGGACGTTACGGGCATGCCCCAAGATGGGGTTGCCCAGGGCATTCCCCAGGTGCTCTGCTGCTGCACTGTTCACAGGGAGTGGAACGGGTTGCCATGTCCCGTTTTGTGGCGACACTCTCTTCCTCGCATCGCCCGCCTGGTGGGGCGGTTTTCGATGTCGGCAGTGAAGGCAGCGGTTCAGGACGCTGTGGATCGCAAGGTTGCCTCTGGGTTACGGAATGCATGCTGTTGCTACCCTGTCCCTCTGTACATCTGTCTGCAAGTCCTCTGCAGCCACTTTACGGGGGTCCTGTGCTGTTTGGTGGCTCCTTGGAGGTGTCGGTTCACTATGTAGGAACGTAGGTTCCCAGTCTATGTTCATGCGGACGAGGTCTGACGACACTCGTCCTCTGCTCTCCCACACACAACTCGCCCTTCGAGGCTGGTTTAGAAGTCCGGCTGGTACATTGGGCTGGCGGGCGTTCTTCACGGACCTAGTGGTCTTCCGCTGCCTGGCCTTGTTAGGACTTCTATCAATTCATGGTCTATCTGGCAGCATTGGAGGAAACAGAATCCTTACTGGGTATTTAGCCCTTCAAAATGGTGGCAGCTTGGTGCACTGCTCAGACGATCTGGTAACATTGTAGTTGTTTACAAGATGGCGCCCTGATGCAATCCATCCCAAGGATCGTTGCCACAGAGTGAAACAGCAGAAGAAGCAGCCCAATGGTGAACACCTTGTGTCGCTTCGTTTTTCCCCACTAAGCATTGACGCTGTTACTCTACCCTGTTTTCTATTCCCTGTTTTTCTCTTAGCCCTTCTGTCTTGCCTTTGCCATATTCCTCCTTTGCCCTCTGTCTGCCTGCTCTGCGAAGTAAGTTCTGTGAAGGAAACAGAGTTCCTATTCACTGTCCGATTGTTTCAGTTGCCGCTTTGGCACCTCGGTGCGTTTCTTTTACATCGAGGCAAGTAACGGATAACATCAGTTCGCCAGAGCAAGGAACCATACCATCATCTTCTCTGAAGATACAATGCCTCTGACAAGGGTTTTCCCTGTATGGGTTTTCCCCCTGGTCATCGCCCATAGAGCACACACGGTCACCCTATTCAAATTGGGCTACGTGAATGCTCTTGTGCCATTTTCTAATCAAATCTCTCTGGGTTGAAACACCAGGTGATCTACGACGAGATTACAGGTTAGCCTCCGACTGCACATCCTTACACCAAGCGACGCCAGCTCCATCACAATGGAACAAATGCAACAAGTATTAGCAGCTCTTCAAGATCTCACCCAGGAAGTGCAACATCTGAAGAATGAAAATGCTGCGCTTTGACAAATGGTTGCAGCTGCACCCATACGAACTGAGCTGCCTCCAACCTCCCTCATTTTGTGGAATTTCGCAGAAAATCCAAAGAAACTCAAGGAGTTCTTGGAATCATGTGTTGTACAGTTTACTTTGAATCCCTCCTATTTTCCCACAGATCACTCTAACGTGAGTTTTATTCTATCCAACTTGGCAGGAAGTGCCCTGGCAACTCCCCTTGTAATCACCAACAATCAAATCCTGGATTCATGTTCTGCCTTTGTAAATAGTCTTCAGGCAATGTTTAGCCAACAAGAACTCACTGTCTCCACCCAGGAAAATCTACTCAAAAGAAGACAAGGGTCATTAGATGTGCTGACTTACAGCACCAATTTCAAACAAATGGCCGGGGAGACCGCCTGGCCTGATGATGCTTTGGTAACACTTTTTCGACAAGGGTTGTCTGAGGAACTCAAAGATGAGGTCTCCTGTGTGCCAAGACCTCCAAATCTGAAAGAGATGATTGCATTAACGCTACAGATCGATTTTCGTTTGCAAGAGCAGCAGTCCAAAAGACTTAAAGGACGCCTGCAGAAGACGGCCAAAGCTTTTCATTCTAGTCCTCGCCAGCACTCAGAATAGGAGCCCATTCAGGGTGGTATCGCCCGTGGAACTTTGACTCTGGAAGAACGCAATAGGCGCAGGACTCTCGGCCTCTGCATGTATTGTGGATCTTACAAGCATTTGTTAAGGATTGTCTGATCACCCCACCTCAACTGACGGGAAACACCAGACCCCATCCATAATGGGAACCACGGACAAGGGGAAAGCTGTATGTTCTCACGCTCACAATCCTCAGGATACCCTCATGATGGTTCTTAAAGTAGAGTTGCATCTCCAGGACAAGATCATTCATGATGTTCCTGCCCTCATCGATTGTGTCTATAAACAAGGAAAGGGGTCCTGCCTATGTAATTTCTAATCTATTGCACTTTATTCTAATGCAGTTATTACTTCTTGTAGGGCTGCCTGCCAGCATATCATTAGTTGGCAAGCAATGCCTCGCTGTGTGCAGAAAATACAGTGGAAAGCTCAAAAGAGAATGGTGTTCAGTTTATTACTAATGACTGACCCATTTTTTGAAATATATTCATGTTTTAAAATATATGCACTTTGTAACATATGTGAAAAGCGCACAACTTGAAAATCACAGAGTGCAGTACATATCATCTCCTGGATCTGGACATTTTACAAATGATATGTAAAGTTCGGCTAATGAACATCAGAGATTTACTTCATGCTAATCCTCATAACAAAACTCAACATAGGCATTGCTTCATGCCTTTGCAACTTGTCACATCATTTGAAAAACATACAGATGTCAAATGCAGTCACAGCAGTGTTCGTTATTTTCACAGGTGAACATGGAGTTCCTAAACAAAACCAAATGCATTACTTTGTGTGGCTTTGACATGCAGAAGTTCCAAATAGAGAAATGTTCTAGTGTCTTTCATAGATGAAAATCTATTCAATATGTTTCATCTTGGTGGTATAACCTTCACGAGGTTTACTTTACACCAAAAGTCAATTTTCAGCCAGGCTAGAGGGTGACCTTAAAAAGTCGACGTCCGGACATTGAATCAAACCCAGAGCAGGGGGAAGAACCCAAAGGGCACCTGCATGGTTGCGCTGGGGTTCATCGATTGTGGGGCAGATGGACATATTCTCGATGACCCCTGGGCCCCAGAACACCATGTGCCTCGGGAACCCACCCCACTTCCTATTCCAGTGGAAGGGGTTGACGGTACTCCATTATCTTCAATCCCCATTAAAGAACAAACCTCCAAACTTTTGATGCGACTATCTTCCCATAATGAGTCCATCACATTTGATCTAATAAAGGCAGCACATTACCCAATTATTTTGGATCTTCCTTGGCTTCGGCAACACAACCCCTATGTGAATTGGGCAGCTGGTACCATATTTTTGGGCTCAGAGTATTGGCTTCGACATTGCCTTCATGAAATAGCCATCTGCTTTCAAACTCAACTGAAAACCAATGAGAACAGATCTATATCCCACCTCCAAAAATTGGCCAAAGAGTACCATGCTTATCAACAGGTATTCTTTAAAGATGAATACAAGTAGTTACCTCCACATCGAGTAGAGGATTGGTCCATTGAGATCTTGCCCAACACTCAAGTTCCTTTCGGTATGATGTATACTCTCTCTGAGCCAGAGAAAGAGGCCTAAGGTGCATACCTACAGACTTACCTTCAAAACGGGCTGATAATGGTGTTGAAATCCCCTGAGGGTGCATTGATATTCTTCATCCCAAAGAAAGACACTTCAGAATTACATCCATGTATTGATTACAGGAGCTTGAATAAGATTACAGTAAAGGATAAGTACCCTCTTCTCTTGATCCTGGACATTTTGGAGGCTGTCCGAGGGGGCTTTGATATGTACAAAGTTGAATCTTAGAGGCGCATATCATCTCTTCCGGTTTCATAGTGGCAACGAGTGGAAAACAGCATTTGGCCCTCCCTTCTGCCACTACGAATACCGTGTCATGCTCTTCGGATTGGCTAACGCGCCGCTTTTTTTTCGGCGATTTATGGATCACCTTTTTTCAGATCTCATATTTCATTCAGTAGTCGTTTATCTCGACAACATTCTAATATTTCCCAGAAATCTTCAAGAACATCAAATCGATGTCTCAGAAGTGGAAAAACGTCACATTCACAAAACATCTGTTAGTTATTTGGCTTTCATTCCATCTTCTGATGGAGCTTCCATGGATCCCTCAAAGGTGCAGGCTATTTTGCAATGGAAAGTGCCCGCTTTGGTTAAAGACATACAAAGCTTCCTGGGCTTTACAAACCTTTATAGGAAATGTTTTCCTAATTTTTCTTTGAAAATCCTACCCTGACTGCTCTTTTGAAGAAGGGAGTCCATTTCTCATGGAACAACAGAGCGAGACAGGCGTTTCGAGTGTTAAAAGCCCATTTCACAAGAGCTCCTATATTACGCCTCCCAAACCAGAATAGACCATTTATTCTGGAAACGGATGCTTCAAACGCTGCAATTGGAGCCGTTCTTAAACAACTTTTCTAAGATTATTGTGAACACCCCATTGCTTATATGTCCAAGCCTCTATCAGGCTCGGAACAGAATTATACCGTCTTGGAAATTAAACTTTTAGTGATAAAAAAACCTGTACCGAATGGCGACATTTGTAACTGGGTTCCAAATATCAGGTGACTGTGAGAATGGACCATCGCAATCTAAAAGTTCTACAGCAACGTGAATGTCAAATCAGTAGACAGGCCTGTTGGGCATATTTTATTTCTCTTTATGATTTTCTTTTCACCTTTCTGCCTGTCACGAGAATCAAATGGCGGACGCATTATCTTGCACCGACTCTGAAGCCGGAGTTCCTCATCAGCAACAAAAGCTGCTTCCCAAAGCTTCTTTTCTATTTACTGACTCCACCTTTCTCCAACAGGTGAAACAAGCAACTAATCTTTGAGACCCATTGATATTAGCCACCATGGAACAGTACGGGTTGTAAGGCGGAGCATGTTTCATGGTCAGACGCTTTACATACCCATCTCAACCTTACAACAAGAGGTACTATACATGGGCCATGATGTGAAGACAGCGGGTCATCGTTGAGTTTGTGTAACCTTGGAAAACATCATCAGATATTTCTGGTGGTCCAACCTCAACAACGAAGTTAGAGACTACGTAGCCTCTTGTGCCATTTGTCAGCAAAGAAAGACACCTCGTAGGCTCCCCTTGGGAAAATGAACACAGCCTCCTTTACCATCCCATCCATGGCAACACATCAGTACTGATTTAATTGTTAATCTACCCCTTTCTGACGATCAGACTACAATCATGGTGATGGTAGACTCTCTTACTAAGATGGCTCATTTCATCGCTCATCCGTGTATTCCTACTGCCAAAACGTATGGCCGAAGTTTTTCTTCATTCCCTCTTTCCTCTTCATGGCTTGCCGACTACCATAATCTCGGATCGAGGGAGACAATGCACCTCTACTTAACGGAAACTATTGTGTAATAAGCTTGGGATTCAGAGAGCCCGGACCTCTGGCTATCACCCACAGTCGAACAAACAAACCGAAAGGCTGAACTAGTCACTCACACAATACTTACAGTGTTTCACATCAGCATCATAGGACAACTGGGCTGCCCTACTACCATTTGCTGAATACGCTTATAATAACTTGATTCATACCTCTACCGGACTCACTCCTTTCTTTTGAACCTACGGTTATCACCCTGCATGTGTACCTTCCGAGACCCCTTCAGACACCAAGGTTCTTTCACTAATGAACTCGTTGATAAGATCCAAACAGGCCATACCACTGCCTTGCAGTCCTTAACAGATTTACGAGCAACCAGCTAGAAGCAAGCAGATCGAAGGCGACTTCAAACATCTACTTTGAATGTCGGAGACCTTGTGTGGCTATCATTGCACCATTTAGTGAAACATTTGGTCCCATCCAAATTGGCGCCACGCTTTTTTGGTCCCTTCCAGATTCTTCAACTGATCGGGCCAGTCGCCTTCAAACTTCAACTACCCGCTTCATGGTCTCGCATACATCCTGTATTTCACATATCCCAGTTAAAACCCTATATGACAGATCGCTTTCCCAGACTGACTCGCAAATACCCAGTACCTGTTGATACCACCTCTGGACCCGAATATTAAGTGAAAGCCATATGTGATTCCGTTACCATAGGGGACAGCTACAGTATCTACTCGATTGGAAAGGTTATGGATCGTCTGACCGTACATGAGAACCAGCTTCAGCAGTTCACGCCTCAAGACTTCTCAGGAGATTTCACCGGTTGCACCCTTGGAAGCCTGGTACGATGCCTCTTCAGGGGTGGCACACTGTTAGGACTTCTGTCAATTCATGGTCTATCTGGCAGCATTGGAGAAAACATCATCCTCACAGGGTTTTTAGCCCTTCAAGATGGCGGTGGCTTGGTTCACTGCTCAGAAGGCAAAACAAACAGGTGATGGCTGGAAGGTTTTGAATTAATCATAACCACGGGCGTAGCCCTGGCCAACCCTCCATACCATCGTTTTTCAGCCTGCCACACCACTCAAAACCTTCCTCTTCGCCTCCGCTTTCTCTCCCCTGCTAAAGTTACTGAAAATGCACTGAATCTGCAACTGGGCCACTCACCTTCTCGGTCCTTGGCCCAGCCACTCTCCCCTGCACTGCCTCCCTGGCACCCCCTGCACTACGGGACTGTGTCTGTATCCCTACAGCCCCTCCTTCCCAGCACGTATCTGCACTTACTCGCACTGCCACTAGCTGGCCCTTGTTACTTTCCTGTATGCTATTAACCCTGTACTGCACTTTCCCCTCTCCCTTTCCCCTTGCACTTCTCCCTTTCCCCTCCTCCCTTGCACTTGCACGATCTGATGACACCTGGCCTAGTAGGATCGTTGTATGTCTCCCCTTGTTCCCCCCCCCCTGACTCGTCGCGCCTTGAAACACTTGTGTATAGGCGCGTTATAAATGCCATTTCATATCATATCATTACAGAAGGGGAAAAACCATATGCAAATCAGGTTTGGTCCTACCTCAAAAAGGGCAGTCCAGCCCGAACCTCTAGGTCACATCCCTTCTGCACGAGACCACAAGCATCCCCTGGCATGTTTCAGCCTTGTTGGGCGTCATCAGTGAGGAGTAGCTTGGATCTCTAGGCCCGGCAGACTCAGGACCCATGTCTGGGCATAACCGTCCCACTCAGGGTGACTTTAGCAAAACAAAAAGGTGATGGCTGGAAGGTTTTGAATTAATCATAACCACAGGCGCAGCTCTGGGCAACCCTCCAGAACATTGTTTTTCAGCTTGCCAAGCCATTACAGAAGGGGAAAAAACCATATGCAAATCAGACTTGGTCCTACCCCAAAAGGGACAGTCCAGCCCGAACTGCTAGGTCACATCCCTTCTGCATGAGACCACAAGCATCCCCAGACATGTTTCAGCCTTGTTGGGCATCATTAGTGAGGAGTAGCTTGGGTCTCTCAGAAGATCTGGTAATGTTGCAGTTCTTTACAAGATGGCACCCAGATGCAATCCGTCCCAAGGATCGTTGCCAGAGAGGGAAACAGCATAAGAAGCAGCCCAACGGTGAGCACCTTGCGTCGCTTCATTTTTCCCTACTAAGCATTGATGCTGTTACTCTACCCTGTTTTCTATTCCCTGTTTTTCTCTAAGTCCTTCTGCCTTGCCTTCACCATATGCCTCCTTTGCCCTTCCTGCTTCACTCTGCCTTTGCACTCTGTCTGCCTGCTCTGCGAACCAAGTTCCCCAAAGGAAACAGAGTTCCTATTCCCTGTCCGAATGATTCAGTAGCCCCCTTGGCACCTCAGTGCGTTTCCTTTACATCAGGGCAAGTCACAGATAACATCAGTTTTCCGGAGCTGAAGATCTTCACCAAGATTCTTCACCTCCGACAAGGGGGTTTCCCTGTATGGTTTTTCCCCTTGGGCATCGCCCATAGAGCACACACGGCTGCCCTATTCAAATTGGGCTACGTGAATGCTCTTGTGGCGTTGTCCAATCACATCTCTCTGGATTGAAACACCGGCTGATCGACAACAAGATTATAGGTTAGCCCCGACTGCAAATCCTTACAGGGCTCTCAGCACGGTCAGGATGGTTCTCAGATGGCCTTCGGGTCCCTGCCCGCCACTCTGGTCTCGATTTCTGCTCCATGCTCTCTTCCCACATGCACATGCTTGTGGCCCTTGAGGACTGATTATGGATGGCCACTTTTGTGCCAGTTCTTTGGGCACTCCTGAATGGGAACCTACTCAGAGAGCGAGTTATTTGGCTGTGTTCCTTCTCATTAGAGAAGCTTCCAGACCTTTGTTTATATGTTTAGGGGCATGGGATTCCTCCCTAAGTTACCCAGAGTAATCAAGACATGGACGCCTTGCTCACTGTGCTTAGAGAGGCACAGCTTGGCCTCACTGATGAGGCCCGACCAGGCCGAAACACGTGTCTGGGGTTGCTGTTTGTACTCTTGTTCAGAGGAGAATTGCTTAGTATTTTGATGCTGGACTGCCCACGTGGGTAGTACCCCACTGATATGCAAATGGGTATTTCTCCTCTGTGAAATGTACAGTGAGCTAAAACGTGGTTATAGACCCTCTGAGTGGGCACCTACCTATAGAACAGGTTATTTGGCCATGTTTGTTCTCGGTAGAGGGGCTCTCAGACCTTTTTGTGTATTTTTAGGAACTTGGGGCTCTGCCGTACGTTGCCCAGGGTAATCCAGACGTGGACCCCCTTGCTCACTGTGCTTAGAGAGACACAGCTTCATCTCACTGATGAGGCCCGACTATGCTGAAACACATGGCAGAGGTTGCTGTTGGTACTCTTGTTCTGAGGAGAATTGCCTGGCATTTCGGTGCTGAACTGCCCAAGTGGATGGGACCAGACTGATATGCAAATGGTATTTCTCTTCTGTGAAAAGGACAGTGAACTAAAATGTGGTTATAGACCCTCCGAGTGGGAACCTACCCATAGAACATGTTATTTGGCCGTGTTTGTTCTCGCTAGAGGGGCTCCCAGATCTGTTTGTGTATTTTTGGGAACTTGGGGTTTCACCCTAATTTACCCAGGGTAATCCAGATGTGGACCCCTTGCTCACGGTGTTTAGAGAAGCAATGCTTCAACTTACTGATGAGGCCCGACTAGGCTGAAACATGTGTCTTGGGTGGCTGTTGGTACTATTGTTCAGACGAGAATTGCATAGCATTTCGGTGCTGCACTGCCCAAGTGAGAAATACAGTCAGCTAAAATGTGGTTGCAGACACTCCAAGTGGGCACCTACCCATAGAACAGGTTATTTGGCTGTGTTGGTTCTCATTAGAGGGGCTCACAAACCTTTTTAGTACATACAAGGTAAGTTTTTTGGGAGACATCCACCTGCACCCTCTCTCTCAGTCAGGCCCACTCTAGGAACACTCTGCACATAACATTCTCACAGCACTCAGCATCCCGGCCACCGTAACATTGTAACATATATAGCAACAGGAGGGAAGGCAAATCCAAGCCACAACACTTATCCTTCTGTCTGTCTGGCCTTTTGATTCTGGTGGCCATTCTGACAATATACACATACAGCCCAAGAGGAAGGAAGGGGAAGGAGAAGTGCAGTACATAGGATAACAGTAATAAATAGACACAATAAATAGGAACAATACATAAGAAGTGCAGCCAGCTGGTGGCAGTTGCAAGGGTAAGTGCAAACATCAGGTGGCAAGTGCTGGTAGGGGCTGTAGGGATACAGAAACAGCCCCAGAGTACAAGGGTTGCTAGGGGGGCAGTGCAGGTGTGCAACTGGCGGGAAGGGGACCTGGTCCCGAGAACAGATGGTAGCCAGGTGACCAGTGCAGTTCCCACAGTACAGAAAGCCTGAATATCATTTGCAGCTGTGAAACGCCAACTTCAGGACAGAGGTCTTCAATATGCAATGTTATATCCGTCCAGGCTAAGAGTGATGCGTGATGACAAAACCCACTTCTTTATGGACCCGGCAGCGGTGAATGCATTTCTTGAAACCTTGCCCAAGCGATGACGCTGGATTCGTGACATTTGAGTATGGGTGCTTTAAGCCTTTTGGTTCTTTCGGACTGGAGCCCTCAGCTGCTCTTTAACTGTCAAGTACTGAATTTCATTTGTGATTTTTAGCCTTTGCTTCACAGGTATGATTTGAGTCTCCACAGTATGTATGCTCTCAGGGTAAAAGGTTTGTTGCGTTCAAGTATGTAATGAATTGATCCAGTTTGGTCTTAGTAATGTATAAGGTCCGGGTGCACCCCCCACTCCTGGTTGCATGGGTGGTGGGGCAGTGCACTTGGCATTTCTGGGTTGTTACCCGCTTTCATTGTTTTGGGTTAGTCATTGTTGGGATGATTGGGTTTTCACTGCCGGGTTGGGTGGGCGGTGGGGGAGGGGTAAGAGGGGGACGGAGTACTGGGAGTTTAGTGTTAAAATGGCTCTCCCTTCACTGGGATGCTTGCAGCAGAGTAGTCCTTATTGTCATTCAGAGTTGTATTCTGATTTGGGCTGTATAGAACGTGACAATGGTGCGTGAAAACTGTTCACCCGAATTATGGGTTCTATGCCATTTTCCCGCTTTCTGAAGGTTGCAGATAAAAATGACAGATTTTCTTCAGTCGATTTTGTGCGGCCCTCGGAAAACAGGAAAATGACATGCCTGTGTTTTATTTTTTAATTTGTGGGGTTTTACCTGTCGAGCCCCCCTTTGCTCCCTCCCTCCCCAACCCTCCCCCACAGGATTACCATGAAATTGGGGCTTTTGTACCCTAAAGCCCCGTCCTTAAGCCCCCGCCCCCTTCCTCCCTACCCAAGACTCCCCCAAACCAAATAAAACACAGACAAAGACAACACACCAACACACTTACCTGTTCTCATCATACTCTGCTTCTGGGTCCTGGTGAGCCTGTCAGCCCCTGCGCGCCGTCGTGTGCAGCAGGGATGTGACAGTTCGATTTAGAACGACCACTCAGTGCGGTGTCAGAGCGGTCTTTCTAAATCAATGTTTTTTCAAGTCAGTAAAAATAAAAAGGTAATTTGACCTAGAACGGAATCATGTACTCTCCTCAGTTGAAATGTCTGAGGTTTGAATAACCACGCTAAGATGTGTAGGGTTCTAGCGCTTTGTGAGTGGCATGGAGCTAAGCTTCTCTTCCTCCAGGAGACACATTCGATGGGTAGAATGAATTAGGTTTTTGCTACATCATGGGGGGGCGATGTATTATACGTCCTTTTCATCCTATTCCTGGGGTGTTTTGATCCGAATTCATAGGTAATTGGGCTTCCGTCTGCTGCATCATGAATGTGACATGGAGGGTTGCTATGCCATAGTGTCAGAGTTGATGGCCCGTAAGTTGGTCACATTTGTTCATGTATATGGACTGAATGTGGATGATCCAGAATTTTACTAATCCCTTTGGGCCAAGTTTCTGGCGTTGTCTCATAGGCAGCTAATAGTGGCGGGTGATTTTAACACTATTTTGCATGTAAGATTTGATAGATCCACAGCTTGCTCAAGGCCACTATCCTTGGCTGCTAAAAAGATTCTACGTGGGATGGAGGATCAGGGATTGCTGGATCTATGGAGGACAATACACCAGGAGAGAGTTCTCTTTTTATTCCGCAGTTCACAATATACGTTCTCATATTGATTTCATTTCAGTCCGGTCAGCGCTGGCCCATGCCACGAAGAGTTCCTCGATGTTACTGAGAACATTGCCGGATCATTCCCCGATTCTTTGGTTGTGCCAAATAGAGAACTTGATATGATATGAGTCATTTATAATGCGCCTGTACACAAGTGTTTCTAGGCGCGACAAGACAATTGAGGGAAGACAGAGGGAGGACCAAACAAACGATCTTACTAGGCCTTGTGTCATTCAGATCGTGCAAGTGCGATAATGCGAAATGCATGGAGGAAAGAGAAGGGGGACGTACCAGTGAGATGGATGGGGAAGTGCAATCAGGGCAGCATTGCTCTGAGTAAGTTCAGGGAGGCTGGAGCATGTAGGGTTACAGTTACAGGCCCTAAGTGCATGGTATGCCTGGGGGCAGTACAGGGGCGACTGGTCATGGAGGAGACTGATAACCAGGGAGACTTTGAGGGTAGCCAGGCAACCAATCAGTGCAGCAGACAGGTAGGTCAGCAGGGGAGAGAAAGGGAAAGCAGAGGCAAGAAGGAAGGTCTTGAGCTGCTTCCAGAACATCAGGTAGTCCGGCTCAAGTTTTAAAGGGGCAGGAAGGCCATTCTAGAAGGAGGCACCTACAGAGGAGAGAGATCTACCCCCCACTCTCTGCCAGGAGAAGCGTCTGACCCACAGAGAGTTTCAGGTGGCTGAGGGAAGGGCTTGAGAAGGAAGGTGTTTTGGACGAGAGAGTTGGATGTGGAGCAGTTCCAGCCCCAGAAAGCCTTGTGGATGATACAGAGGGTCTTGAACTTGATCCTTGCATCCACCGGGAGCCAATGGAGAGATTTCAGGTCAGGAGAAATAGGGTCGCTGGGCTTTAGGCCAAGGACAAGTCTTGCAGTCCTGTTCTGGATTAGTTGCAGAGGGCAGAGAGTAGAGGAAGGCAGTTTGAGAAAGTGGCTGTTGCAGTAGTCCAGCCTAGAAAGAACAGGGCTGTAGAGACAGTAAGCTTCTGGGGGAAACTGAGAAAAGGAAGAATACCTCTGAGGAGTTGCAGCTGGTAGTGGAATGTCATGGACAGGTCCTTGATGTGTGGAGAGAAGGAGAGAGTGGAGTCAAAGATGACACCAAGGTTTTTTGCCTACAGGAAGGCGAAGACAGAGGGCCCAGGGAGTGGGTCCAGAGTAAGAGAGGGAAAGCGGGAGCAGGGGTCCCAATGAGAAGGATCTCAGTCTTTGTGGCATTAAGGCAGAGATCATTGGAGGCACACTAATGCTGAATTGTGAATAGACAGGAATGAGTGTGAGAGGAGAGGAGGCTGAGGGGAGCCTTAAAGAGAGCAGAGTGTCATTCGCATAACTCTGAAAGTTATAGGAGAAGGTAGAGACAGGTGGGTCAAAGGGGCCAAGTAGACATTGACGAGCTAGAGTGTGAGGTTAGAGCCATGGGGAACACTGTGGAGAGAGAGGTGGAGAGAGAGATGGCGGAGAGAAATGACCCAAGTTGGACCTGGGAGGGCCGGTACAGGAGGAAGGAGGTCAACCACTTCAGAGCCTGATCCATGAGGCACAGGTTCTCACAAAGTTGATTGATCAGGATGGCATTATTGACTGTGTCAAAAGCAGAAGAAAGGTCAAGGAGGATAAGGACAGAAGGAAGGCTCATTGCCTTAGGGCGTGGTTCACCATACCTAGCCCACTAAAACATTGTGCATTGTATATATACTACCTTTTGTCTCTGAGTGCACCATTTAGCCTATTGGGACATTGTGGCTCCAAGTCCTACATCCCACTATCTCTGAGAGTCCTACGTAGCCTACTGTGACACTGTGTACTGTGTATTTATGCCTCACTGCCTACTGTCACGGAGAGTTCTACTTAGCCCACATTGACACTGTGTATTGTGCATTCATGCCCCACCGCCTACTGTCACCGAGAGACCTATCTAGCCTAACGCGACATTGCGTAGTTATGTCCGACTGCCCACTGTCTTGAGTGATCTACTTGGGCCACTGCAATATTGTGCATTACATTCTCATTACCTACTGCCTGCTAGCGATTTACCTCACCTGGGACCGCCGCACATGTACTCTTTATAGGTCTTGCCCATTGCTTTGTAGCACCGTTGAGCGCCTGATCTAGCCTCCTTGACAATCAACTTCCCATTTGTAATGTTGAACCCTCAGTGACCAGCAGAGCCCTGTGCCCCCTACCATTCGTAGTCCATTGTCACCTAGATGCATCTAGAACCTGTGACCCATACCAGCGCACCCTGATCCTCTCTAACAATGTATGCCACCCTTATCGTCTTCATTAGTATACTTCGGAGCATGCTACTTGCCTTGCCACTATCAGGCGACAGAGCCAACCCACCCTTGTCCCAAACTTCACGGCCCAAGATACCTACATCATCAGGCAGATACTCTGAGACTATGTCTACCTATGTCATCCCCGCAAACTGGACCAAGCCCACCAGATTTCTGCCACCCATGATCCTCCCAGATAGGATCAAGCCGACACCATTCCTGCCTCCACTGAACCTTCTGACCTGCAATGCCAAAAACTCCAATGACCCCTATAACGGCCATCTAGGTGTTATCATCAATGAACCAAATGTCCCCCTAACATCTTTAGATGACCTAGCCAGAATAACGCCTAACCTCCCATGCCCTTTAGCATGCAGAAACATCAGACTTGGATATAGACTAGCTAAGTCCTACATCTTACCACCTAGACCCCCACCTTCAACCAATCATAACTTCAGCCAACCTCAAAAGCATACTAAAACCCACAAATTCCATACCAAATCTAGATGGACAACGGCCGTACTGGATACCACTGTCCTAAGCTATAGCCCCACTGCTATCAGTGGCGCACTGATCGATGCCAGATCCCTGGTGGAGCATGCAGTAGAAATAGCAGACCGAATTACCACTAAAGAACTGGATTTCCTTGCAATAATGGAGACCTGGCTACATGCAGCTGCAAACCCCTCCCTTCTTATTGCCACCCCCGACAACTATACAGTCTTAGGATCTGACAGAGAGTCAGTCAGAGGCGGTGGAATTGCCTTTATCATCATATCCTCCTTGGGTCTCAGAATAGTCCCACAGCCTCCAATCAAGTCTTGAGAACTAATGTCAGTCAAACTTCCACTCACAAACTCACAGACCATAACAATGCATCTGATCTATAGACCCCTTGGTCCTATTGGCTCCTTCGAAGAAGATCGCATGACCCTTCTTACCTCTAACACCAAACCCTTTAATGTAGGGCTCAACGACCCTAATGACCAACCTGCCATAACTCTGGCTAACTCATTGTCTGACCTAGGCCTTACTCAAAGAGTACTCCACCCCACTCATGATAAAGGATGATCCTAGATTGGATAGCAGACCTTAATTGTGAAACTACCATATCGTCTATCGAATCACTCCCTTGGACTGACCACTCCCTGCATTCATTTACTATCCAAAACTGCAAACCTCCAATTAAACAAAACTCCATCGCTCCTTCAATGCCAACCAGAAATAAATGGAACATCACAGTGGAAAATTTCAATTCATTTCTCCAACCTCTGTGCCCTTGTTCCTGCCTAACAATGTGTGCAATCTCGTGACTGGCAAAATGCTGGAAAGAAGTCACGAGGGCCACTGTAAGCAAAGACAAGACCAAATTAGGCGGCAAGAAAAAAAATTGCGTTAAGCGACTTACCCACTTGTACAGCCTGTAGCCGGGAGAGGCACGTCCCAATCCAAGTCACAGGCCGTCAGCCACCAGCCACCAAACATTATCTGGAGACGAATACTGCGAGGGACAATGGGACTTGGAGGCAGGGGGGCTGGGGGCTAAGCCTAGGGCTGAAGACAGGAAGCTGCAGGAAAGTCGAGGGCCGACGTGGCTACGGTCCTCGTGGCCTTGCTGCCGAGCATGCTCTGTTGCTCTCTGTTCCACTGCCTCGAAGGTTTCGAGAAAGGAACCCTAACTGGGCAAGCCATGTCAGGCTGCACCTCCTAGCACGGCCGTCTCTGACAAGGCCCCCGATTACCTCTGGGCCTGTTGGGCCTGGGCTCGGAGAGGATCTTGTAGTCCTCAGGGAGAAGTGTGTCAAAACACGTGACAAAGCTGGCCTTAAACCATGTCTCGGTAACGGCGAGAACATCTAGATCCAGCAGTTCAAGGAGGTGGCAGATGTCAGAGGAGTGTTTGACAGCAGAGCGAAAGTTAAGAGCAGCCGTGTGGAGCAGGTTGTCACTTTTTAAAGACTTCCTGGGAGGGGTACAGTGGACCCAACCAGATGTGGCAGAGGAGCCTGGGAGGTAAATGGAGGAAGAGGCAGAGGAACCAAGGAAGAAGTTGATGGCAATGGGGCGAGAGAGGTGGAGTTCAAGGGAGGCGAGGTAGCCAAGAGAGACGCATCAGGTAAGGTAGTCAGAGGAGCAGCGGGGATGAGGGAGGCAAGGGAGCCAGGAGAGCCAAACCTGGCAAGGGAGCCAGAGTAGAGGAGGGACGGGGTGGCAAGGGAGCCATGGAGGTGGGTGGCGAGGGAGCAAGTTTATAAGAACCATCATTGCCAAAGCCAAACAAGAGCAATATTAAAAGAGGTTAACAGCAAACAACATTGCCAAAGCCAAGAGAGGCAAATACTAAAGCAAATTGACAAGAACCATCATTGCCATAGTCAAGAGAGGGTAATTCAGAAGCAAGCTAATTGTAACCCTTATTGCCAAAGAGAGAAAAAGGCAATAGTTGGAAAAGACCCAAACAAGCATTGTCTAAGCCGAAGAGAGGCAAGTGTGATAGACACCCATTATCAGCATTTGTTGATGTAAGAGTGGGAAAACAAGAGTAGCAGGAGAGCAGCATTGCATGTGGCAGTCACAAGTGTGGAACAAACAGCACCAGTGTGTCTCATGTCTTCCCAGAAGAAGTAGTCAATACTGATGTTGTTGAAAGTCTTTGCTAAGTTGTTTGAAGCAAACTTTTCCAAATAAGTACTTGTAGTAGTGTTGGAAGCTTTCAGTCCGGTAGGCGAGTATACCAGGACAGAGACCTTGAAGTAGTAGTCATGGCAGGTTAGTGGACCAGGAAGAAGTCATTTAAGTACTGTTTTGAGGTTAAAGGCCGTGAAAAAGAAGTGTCATGACCACTAAAAAGCATTTTGTGAACTGTTTTGAAATCATCCTGACAAAACAATGTTGTTGACACTGTATTGAATCATCCTGACAAAACATTGCTGTTGATAGATGAGAGGTGGAAGTGTTTTGATTCCCAAAGTTGAAGAGGTTGGTTTGAACTCTTTGTGATAAGTGGAGATATAACGATTTGTCGTCTAGCTGAACTGTTGATTAAAGCCAAGTGAAAGTCTTTTGGAACATGACAAACTTTACAATTAGAATTTGATTACAAAGCAGAACTCTTTTACCTTTGACTTTTGATTGGAAACCTGCTTTTTATCTGGGAAGGGGATCCGACCCAGGTTATAAGTATGCACAGTTACTAAGTCTGTGTTGAACTTAACTGTTATTTCTGTTATATTTGAAATTGCCATATTTTGCCTTTATGTATTGGATATATGTATAAGTGTGAGGGAGGGATTCCTTTTACTAGAGTGTTTCCCTTAGTTTATTTTGATAGGCAGGGAATCCTTGATAGGTTAGGGAAAGTTTATCCAACCCTTTTTGAGTTAATAAAATGGCATCTTGTGAAAAACCTTTCCCAAGTTGTCCGCCTCACATTTCTGACCCCTCACACCATCCTGATGAAAACATTGTTGTGTTTTGTTGTGAAGCAGTTGTCTAATCCAAAGTAGAGAAGTCCTATTTGAATGTTCATGGGAAATATGAAACAAGGACTTTTTCAAGTGATAAACTGAAGCTTGTGGAAAACGACTTTTGCCAAGTGATGAACTTTGTTCAACCCTGAGATAATTCAAGTGTCCAGTGAAACAGAACTTGGATGTGCAAAGGAAGACTGGGTTATTCTTGAAGTAGAATTTTACCATTGAAAAGAACTTCTATTTTGTTGGAGCTTTTATTCAGAAATCCTGCACTGAGCTTAGGAAAGGGGACCCGACCCTGGCTACGAGGTTTTTCAGCTTCATTTGAACATAATTGGTATTTTGTTGAACTTGAACAGCCATCTATAGTCCTATATGATATTATTGTATGTACATGTGTGAGGGACTAATACATTTCTATGTTCGAGTGTTCTCCTTTAGTCTTAGTTTTGTAGGCAGGGAAATCCTTGTTAGGTTAGGGAAAGCGAGGCGCTTATCTAACCCTCATACTTTAATAAAATGGCTACTTTTAAAAAATCTTTACCAAGTTGACTGCCTCGCATTTCTGACCCATCACACCCTCATATAACAACAATCCATACACTCTGGTGACAGAATGTCATCTTATCGTCTCACTTCCTTCGCAAACCCTTCCTTTGTTACATGTCTGACCATCTTCCTTTACAATGGTATCATCTAACACTCTGTGGATCTGTTGTGGTCTCTAGTATCTACTTTGCCCTTTAGGAACAACACCTGGTCTTCGCACACAGTCGTTCTCACCCTCTAAAACCTTGCATGTCCTCACTCTCCTCAGCCCATCAAACCTCTCCTTCATGCGTTAAGCCATGTTTTACACAGTTTTCTACAATCTCTTCTGGTCACATTCAACAAAAACAACTCTTCCCAACCAAAGTAGACATAATGTAGTGTGAACCTTCCTTCTCAAAAGTATATCAAAAGGAACAACACCCATTGTAGCATGTGCAGGCACCCTGTACACACACACACTTCTTTTAACCAACTATTCCCAACAATTCCCTGCTCCCAAACCCATCCTAAGGCTGTGCATGAGCATGCGGTTGAAGCGTTCAACAGCGCCATTGGTCTCTGAGTGATATAAATATGTTTTGTGATGTTATACCCCAATTATCTCCATAAGCCTAGAGGTAAGCTTTACCCATTGTCAGTAAGGATCTTTCGTGGATACCCTTCCCTTTGGAATACACCAACATGGAAACTGATAATTAATCATACTAATCTCAAGCCCTATCAGATCGCCCAAGTCCGAAAAGATATAGTTTCCAAGAAGTGGAAAAGATTCTGGCCACGGATATTATTGAACCATCACAAAGTCTGTGGTCTGCGCCAATAGTCCTGGTGGCAAAACCTGATCAATCGTGGAGCTATTGCATAGACTTTAGAAACCTCAATGCCGTTTCTCAGTTCGACAATTACCCAATGACATAGATTGCTGACCTTATTGATCGACTGGGTTCAGCCGTCTATCTCTCCACGATTGATCTTAACACAGGTTATTGACAAGTGCTATTAAACACAGAGAAGGGGAAAAAAGCATTGTCCACCCCCAGAGGACTATTTCATTTTTAAGTCCTTCCATTTGGGCTCCATGGCACTCCTGCCACTTTCCAAAGATTGATGGGCCAGATTTTGCAGCCCTATTCCAGCTTCTGTGGCGCTTATCTGGACAATATTGTCATTCATAGCAAAAGCTGGGAAAACATATGCTCCATCTTTAACGAATTACTAGAGCCCTGAGACGAAAGGCCCTAACTGACAACCCAAAGTAACCCCCTTAGCCGAAACTGCAGTAAAATACTTGGGTTTCTTTGTGGGAAACGAGTTGGTTCAACCAAAGTTAGAGAAAGTCCAGGCTGTTCAAGAAACACCAGTCCTAAAGACAAAAAAGGTATTTGAGGGTTTTCTTAGGACTTACCGAATACTACAGGAGGTTCATCCCTAATTATTACGCCATCACCTCCTGTTTGACTGATCATTTTAAGAAAGCTGAACCTCTGAAATTACGATGGTAAAAAGATCAGGCCTGTTTTCATACCCTAAATTCAATTCTATGCAGCTAGCCCATTGTGAAAAAGTCCCCAACTTCGACAAGGAGTTTTTGCTTCAAAGAGATGCCTCCAAAGTAGGATAGGAGCAGTTTTATTGCAAGAATATTATGGGATGGAACATCCTATGTTTTACATCAGCTGGAAACTATTCCCACTGGAGAGAAATTATGCCACCATTGAATTGGAAGTTTTAGCGATAAAATGGGCCATAGGATAACTCAAATATTACCTCACGGGTAGGAAGATTAAACTAATTATGGACTATTCACCCCTTACATGGCTCAGTCTTAGAAAAGACTGAAACCCGAGTCTAATGCGCTGGTTTCTTGATCTTCAACCCTTATGTTTTAGTGTTGAACACAGAAAGGGAATGGAACAAGGAAACGTTGTTTTCCTGTCCCGTTTTCCTTTAGAAGATGAGGAAGCCAGCAGCATTAGGGGAAGGGTATGTGACGAATCCCTAGATGTCGTCACTGCTCCCGAGGTGGAGCCCCTTCCTATCAGGCCAAGGGAGGTGAGGCCACTACCCGATAGTCCCCCTGGGGATGGTGCACAGAGGGAGGATCTCATTGGGAGAGACTCCCCCTCTGGGGATAGGGACAGACATCTAGGGAGAACATGGACCCTCTCCCAATCATGCCTCCTCACCCAACACCTATGGTACAACCCAGTAATCCACCCAACCACCCCATGTACCTGTGTAGAGCCAGTGACATAAGATCCACTGAGACGAAGACGAGCCCAGACTACCTCAGTAAGACTTGCATCACAAAGACTGGGATGAGGAGGAGGTGCGGAACTATGAAGAGCACTACCAAAGGTGAGAGTGAGCATTCTAGTTCTTCACTAAGGGCCACTAACAACACCAACATAAAAACATAAGATGGACTGGGATGCTTGTTAAGCCATCCCTGGAGGTGCCAAGGATCGAGCAGCGGTTCGGTGCTGGATGAAGTAAGGGCTGCAGACGGGACACTGTCAGCGGGAAGGAGATGTCTCTACCGGGTTCGATGTGGAAGAACCTATCCGGTGGCAGGAAGAAGAACATCCAGACTGGAGAAAGCAGAGGGACCACGTGGTCCAGAGTGGGCGAGAATGCTGGAGGAAGCCAGCAGCTGCTGAGCTGCCGACCGAACGGAGAAGTACGCGAAGGCAGCGCAAAGCCCTAGAAGGAGTCCCAGGAAGGACCGGAGCCCGCCAAGATGTTCCTTGAAGGTAGGGAAGAAACCGGGCTGGCTGGTGAGGTCCAAAGGGAGTGTTGGCACTTCAGGGGAAGTGTCAGAGAAACCCTACATGAGAATAGATGTAGTAAAAGACCCTCAGAGAAAGAGAAAAATATTCTGATTGGAAAAGGGGAGGAACTCCCGAAGAGGGGACAGTATAACCTCACAACCTGAGAGAGAGTCAAAAGGACTTTGTAAATCATCTCCTTCATGACAGAAGTTGGCAGGATATTGAACCAGGTCTGTCCAATGAGATGAATAGAGAAATATGGGCCTGGGACTCAAGAAAAAGAAGGGATGCGAGAACAACCCTCTTCCTCATGACCCTCTTCCTCATGGCAGTACTTGGCGAGCCAGAAGGCAAAGTGGGCTATACTGGGAAACCTGGGTCAAGAATCATACTTGTGCATGAGCTGTTGGGAAAGAAAGCAAAGTGTGAAACAAGGATCACCAGGGGAAGGGAGTCATTCCCCCTGGGTACCGGTGAGTGTGAAGTGAGTGGGAAACCAAGAGACCAGGGGAAGGGAGTAATTCCCCCTGGGTACCAGTGAGTGTGAAGTGAGTGGGAAACCAAGATACCAAAAGAAGGGAGTCCTTGTCCTGGTAGTGCTACATCTACAGGAAAAAGGACAATCTAACCACGAGATCAGGGGAAGGGATTCATTCTCCCTGGTTTTGTATGAGAAACAGTGAAAGCCAGAGATCAGGGGAAGGAATTCATTCTCCCTGGTTTTGTATGAGAAACAGTGAAAGCCAGAGATCAGGGGAAGGGATTCATTCTCCCTGGTTTTGTGTGAGAAACAGTGAAAGCCAGAGATCAGGGGAAGGGATTCATTCTCCCTGGGTACCGGTGAGTGTGAAGTGAGTGGGAAACCAAGAGACCAGGGGAAGGGAGTCATTCCCCCTGGGTACCGGTGAGTGTGAAGTGAGTGGGAAACCAAGAGACCAGGGGAAGGGAGTCATTCCCCCTGGGTACCGGTGAGTGTGAAGTGAGTGGGAAACCAAGACACCAGAAGAAGGGAGTCATTCCCCCTGGGTACCGGTGAGTGTGAAGTGAGTGGGAAACCAAGAGAGCAGGGGAAGGGAGTCATTCCCCCTGGGTACCGGTGAGTGTGAAGTGAGTGGGAGACCAAGACACCAGAAGAAGGGAGTCATTCCCCCTGGGTACCAGTGAGTGTGAAGTGAGTGGGAAACCAAGAGACCAGGGGAAGGGAGTCATTCCCCCTGGGTACCGGTGAGTGTGAAGTGAGTGGGAAACCAAGAGACCAGGGGAAGGGAGTCATTCCCCCTGGGTACCGGTGAGTGTGAATTGAGTGGGAAACCAAGACACCAGAAGAAGGGAGTCCTTGTCCTGGTAGTGCTACATCTACAGGAAAAAGGACAATCTAACCACGAGATCAGGGGAAGGGATTAATTCTCCCTGGTTTTGTGTGAGAAACTGTGAAAGCCGGAGATCAGGGGAAGGGATTCATTCTCCCTGGTTTTGTATGAGAAACAGTGAAAGCCGGAGATCAGGGGAAGGGATTCATTCTCCCTGGTTTTGTGTGAGAAACAGTGAAAGCCAGAGATCAGGGGAAGGGATTCATTCTCCCTGGTTTTGTATGAGAAACAGTGAAAGCCGGAGATCAGGGGAAGGGATTCATTCTCCCTGGTTTTGTATGAGAAACAGTGAAAGCCGGAGATCAGGGGAAGGGATTCATTCTCCCTGGTTTTGTATGAGAAACAGTGAAAGCCAGAGATCAGGGGACGGGATTCATTCTCCCTGGTTTTGTGTGAGAAACTGTGAAAGCCAGAGATCAGGGGAAGGGAGTCATTCACCCTGGTTTTGTATGAGAAACAGTGAAAGCCAGAGATCAGGGGAAGGGATTCATTCTCCCTGGTTTTGTATGAGAAACAGTGAAAGTCAGAGACCAGGAGAAGGGAGTCATTCTCCTTGTAGTTGAATCTGCAAAAAGGAACAAACCACAGAACTTTGTGATCCAGGGGAATGGAGTCGTTCCCCCTAGGAAGAGGAAACAGAGAACATTTCTGATACAGAGTGTTACCGAATTGACAGTCCTTTGTCTGAAAAGTATTGGGACCAGGGGAAGGGAGTCATTCTTCCTGGTTTTGTGTGAGAAACAGTGAAAGCCAGAGATCAGGGGAAGGGATTCATTCTCCCTGGTTTTGTATGAGAAACAGTGAAAGCCAGAGATCAGGGGAAGGGATTCATTCTCCCTGGTTAGGATCTTGCAACCAGAACTGTGCCACCCAGTCCAGGAGAAGGGAGTCATTCTCCTGGACCGAGAATATTGACCCAACCTTCTAGTTTAGTTATACGTGTAAGGGACACAATTAGAGATGTTGACACATGACAGTGGACTCTTTAATTTATAAGGGCATTCTGACAGACCCATTAGAACTTTAGTTCAGGTAGGGAAACCACTCATGGAGATAGGGAAAGTTAGGTTTCTCTTTATCTTCTTGGAGAACAAAAGTCTATAGCAACCACTATACCACATGTGTGCCAGTCTCCCCCTTCTGCACTCTTAAACTAGTCACTTACTTGAGTTCTGGGTGGTGTTCAAGCATATTCACCTGGTGAGGCAGCAGGTGCATTATTTTGTGTGCTGCTGAATAACCCCACAATTTGCTCAGTCAGCATCCTCACCTGGATTTCAAAATGTTGGTACCTCTGATATTCCCTAATTTCATATGTCTGAAATCCGGGTCTATACTGATTGAAATTGCTATTTGTTTCTCTGTTATGAAAGAATGAATGAATGATTGAATGATATTTTTTTTTGTATTGCACTCATACACAAGTCTTTCAGAGTGTGACAAGGCAAGTGAGGAGTACAAGGGAGGACTAAACAACAATCTTACTAGGTCCAGTGACATTGAGAACGTGCAAGTGCATGGGGGAGTGAAGGGGGAAGTGCAAGGGGGAGGGGAGGAGTGGAAAGTGCTGAACACAGGATAAAAAAACAACAAGTAGAGCAGCCAGCAGGTGGCAAATGCAAGGTTAAGGTGCAGACAAGGGGTGTCAAATAAGTGCAGGTATAATCTCTCTAATTCTGCTCAGGAAAGCACTGATGATTTAGATTCTCCCCAAAATCACGGTTTACTCTGGGAGGACATCTTGGTACCAATCCTGGTTCTCATACATTTTGAGCGACTGCTCCAGCGTATGTCTGTGAGCATATCATGGGCTCAGCATTACAACTTCTTGAATGCTCTCCTCCTCTTGGGACATTTGTATCTGACAGCCTGTTTAGGCATCTCATGTCAGGGTAATTTCATCTCTCTGGAGACATTAGAGGTAGCTCTGATCGGGCTCTTGCACCTAGAGCTCTTGGTTCATTAAATGAAACCTGCATTTGATATGTCCTTTGCTCAATGCAGCTTGACTGAAATCCAACAATGGATTTTGAATCTTTATATCGGGGACTGATATAATGAGGTTGTGTTGAATCGATGCTCTGAAATGTAACTTCTAAAGCTAGATCTATCCTGTCTTTTAACTCTAGAACATTTGTGCTGGGTCTAGAATTGTTATGCTTTTCCTTTTCTTAGCTTTTATTTGAAGGTTTTGCAATCACCTCCCATATTCACGCCGCCAGGTCAGTTACCAACTTATTGAACGGTTATCATGGTCATCTCTAGCGGGTTGTGCTATGACTTCCGCTCAGAGTGAGTAGAATTATCAATTACAGAAATTTAACAATTCAATATCCAGGTTTAAATCTATTCATAAAAACAAGCGACGGAGTCTTTGTAAGAATTCACTAGGTGATTAATTTGGTTCACAAGCCGTAGCCTACACAACACATTTTTCTGGATTTTTTCTCATCCTGAGAAGAGGGGAATGAACTAGCTACAGTGGCTCTCTGTCTCCCTTGTGAATCCACTTTGTCATTTTAGAATTGTGGTTGCATAACAGGACTTTCCTCCATCTTACCCAGCCAAGCTTGTAAGTTCAGTTGCTGGTTTATGCTAAATATGTCAGGAACTCACTCTTTAGCAAGGCGATTGTCATCTGTCACCTTCCTGATATTTAACATTCAATTGATCCGTATATGTCTATTGCTGTTCAGTCTCTAATGATACGTGAGTGCACCTGGTATCACCTTGTGTCTGATTACTTAAGAATTCTTGGTATTTCTTCCAACACTCATGTTCTCGGTTTGAAATTCATTTTATTTAATGTATGAATCATTTATGTTTTAATTAAATAATCAGGTGTAAATAGGACTTGCTGTTGATCCACT